>NC_091170.1:21240586-21551420 GCF_040958095.1 Procambarus clarkii
TGGAGGATGGTGTGGGTGGTGTGGGGGATGGTGTGGGTGGTGTGGGGGATGGTGTGAGTGGGGTGGGGGATGGTGATTCTCGCATCTCAGATTATTGACACCAAAAGAGCATGAAAGATATTATAATGAAGCACCGCACAACAAAGAAACAAACTAATGTGTCCTGGCATATGTTTAAAAAAAAAAAAAAACCAGCGTTGAATGTAATGAAACGCCATTTTCTGGGTGAGTCCCGGAGGCTCCCCGGAGCTATCCCAGGCTGATATGCTAATGTCAGACTTTGGCATCAGTCATGTGTATGGAGTTCTTAGGCCTACCGGGGACCACGGCCAGAACCGGGCCCCCTCAGAGAGGCAAGGGGAGCAATGGCCTATAGAAGCCCCCGTGTAGTTGGAAGCATTCTATGTCTGCCATCGACCGGAACAGGCACCCAGAAAGGTAAGCGCCCCAAAACAAACCCCTATTCTGGTTAAAATTGCTACCTAATACCGAACTAGTGGATAGAACTCCCCAACCGAAAACAAGCAAATTAGTGTGACGTCACACACTGCCGCGCCGCTGTCTGCGCAGCTCCCCCCTCCCCGGGAGGGGGAAGGGGGAGCCCCAGACCCCCCGCGCCGGCTACCCACACCTCAGTTCTTGAGGCTGGATGTCAAAAACGCGAAAAACCGCCGACCGGAGGGAGGGAGGGATGCCGGGGAGCCTCCGGGACTCACCCAGAAAATGGCGTTTCATTACATTCAACGCTGGTTTTCTGGGGGGAGCCCCGTCGGCTCCCCGGAGCTAACTACCCACAGACAGAAAAAGAGGGACTTACCCGGGAGGCGGTCGTCGCTCACCCCTCAACTCGAAGCCGAGACAACTGGCTGCAACCGCCGACCCAAAGCAACACAGGCCCGACGAGGGCCAGGGACATTCACAAGGTAACGAGCAGCCAGGACCCTGTTCGACCGCCAAAATCCCCGCGCCCGAATATCAGACCAAGACATATTCCCAAAGACGGCAGCAAGAGCCGCGAACTTACGAACGTCATGGGCACGGGGATAGACCGCAGGCTGGCTAGACCGAATAACCCTGCGGACGACCTGAGAGACCCGAACCCGCGAACAGGGAAGAAGGGAAACCGGATCAACCCACAGCGCGTCCCCGGACACAGAAGCTGTGGCGCGCAAATAACGGCGAAGCGCCGCAACCGGACACAAAACATGATGCACCCCCGGCCTGACCAACCAAGCATCAACCACCCATGGACCCCTCCGGAACGCAGCAGTCTCATTCTTCGCCAGAAAAGAAGGAGACGGCTGCAAACGAACAAAACTATCACCACGACCAAAAGAGCAGAAACCCCTGCGCCGGAGGAGAGCATGAAGCTCCCCTACCCGACCCCCAGAGGCCAAAGCCAACAAGAAAAGTGCCTTGGAAAAACAATCCTGGACCGAAGGGGCCACAACGAAACGAGGAGATGAAAGGAAAGCGAGCACTCTGTCCAAAGACCAGGACGGCTCAGGCGACGCATGAGCAGGCCGGAGGTGAAACAATGCACGAGACAGCTTGCGAAACGGCGCAGACGTAACATCGATACCGAAAGCAAGCTGAAGCGGCTCCGCCAGCGCCGCACGATACGAAGCGACAGTGTTAGGCATAAGATGACGGTCCTGAAACAACCACGAGAGGAAGGACAAGACCACCCGAACAGACAAGGAGCTAACACGACGAAGACGCAAAAAGAAACGGAAGGACCGCCAGGAAACTTCATACTGCCGCCGAGAAGAAGCCCTCAGGTGGGACACCAACAAGGAGGCCACCTGATCACCATAGAGATGATGATAGACTCGAGTCAAAAAAACCATACGCGAAGACTCGAGGAGAAGATCGAACCAGCTACGTGACGTACCGGCCCGATCTGCTGAAAGAGGCGGAGCCGCGGGAAAACCCTCGGGTTCGGACACCGAGCAACCAGCGCCTGAAACCAAGGCTGGGCCGGCCACCAAGGGGCCAGAAGGACAACTCTCCCCTGGTAAGTCTCTAAGCGAGTCAGGACCTGGAGCAACAGCCGAACTGGGGGAAAGAGGTACAGGAACCCCCACCTCGACCAGTCGAGCCGAAAGGCATCGACCCCGACGGCCTCGCAATCGGGGAAGGGCGCCGCATAAACGGGAAGACGCCGCGACCACGCCGACGCAAAGAGGTCCACCTCGGGGCGCCCGAACGTCTGGCAAAGCCAACGGAAGGACTCGTCGTCGACCGTCCACTCCGTGGAGAGGGGAACGAAGCGAGACAGGGCGTCGGCCAAGACGTTGGACACGCCCCGTACGTGAACCGCCAGGAGAGCCAAACCCCGAGAACTCAGCAGACGAGTCACCCGAAGCGACCAACCCCAAAGAGACAAGGACCGCATCGAACCCCCGCGGTTCAGGCAATGAACCACCGGAGAGCAGTCCGAATGGAGCCGAATCGTCGATCCGCGGGCCACCCGAATCCTCCCCAGAGCAAACCACACCGCCGCGAACTCCCGCACCGTACTGTGAGCTCGACGGAAGGACGGATCCCAACGCCCCTGGCCGGCCTGGTGAGCACTGGTCACAAAACCCCAGCCGAGAGACGACGCATCCGTGTACACATCGAGCGAGGGCTCGGGTAGGCGCCAAGGCACTGAACCCCGAAAAACCCGAAGAGGAAGCCGGTGACGCAGCAACCGACGCAAGTCCCCCGGGGGTCGAACTCTGCGATCGCGAGAGAGGCGGAAGGGGGAACCCCGAAGGAACCAGAACAGCCGTCGAAGCCAAACCCGACCCGGCGGGTAGACCACCATCGCGAAGTTCAGGCTCCCGCACAGCCCCTCGAGCAACCGCCGGGTGACCCGAGGGCCCTCCAGAAACAGACGAAGGCGGGACCGCAGCCGCAGGAGAGACTCCGGAGGGAGAGACAAGGAGGCGGTCCGAGAGTCCCACACGAGACCCAGCCAAGTCCGAACCTGAGAGGGAACCAGATGGGACTTCCTCCAGTTCACCAAGAACCCGAACCCGGCGAGCTGGGAAAGAACCAAATCCCTGGCTAGCAAGCAAGCGGACTGGCTGGGAGCCCAAACCAGCCAGTCGTCGAGGTAGGCCAACACCCGAACACCTAGGAGACGCAAACGAGCCACCACAACCCGTGTAAGGCGTGTGAACACGCGAGGTGCCAGGTTCAACCCGAACGGGAGACAACGAAAGCGGTAACTCAGACGCCCCACTACAAAACCGAGCCAGTCCCTGAACCGCGGATGAATCGGGACATGCCAATAAGCGTCCCGGAGGTCCAGGGACACCATCCAAGCACCCGGCTCCAAGAGGAGCCGAACCTGAGACAGCGTAGTCATCCGAAAGGAGGGGCAATGAACCCAGGGGTTCAGACGGGACAAGTCCAGAATGAACCGCAGGTCCGCGCAGTCCCGTTTCGGAACCGGAAACAGACGGGAAACCCATCTGAGGGACGACGTCGTTTCGACGACGCCCAAGCGTACCCACTCCAAGACGACTCGACAGAGCGCAGGGGAAGAAGCCTGCCCCGCCAGCCCCGACCCCCCAAAGGGGGGAGGGGCCACCCAACGCCACCGCAGGCCGCGAGACACGACCCGAAAGGCCCACGAATCGTGGGACCAGGCGCGGGCGAACAGCGCAAGCCGCCCCCCCATCGCCCCGTCAAAGGGGCAAACCGCGAAAGGGCCGGCGACCCTTACGAGACCCAGAACCCCGCACAGCGCGAACACCGCGCCGACCAGACGAGGGAGGGTCCGCAGGAGGAGCCAACCCCAAACCTGACACCAGAGGCCTACCACGACGAGAGGAACCCCGAGCCCTGGCACGACCTTTCCGGGAAGACCCACCCCGGGACCCCCGGAAAACCAACAAGTCCGACATCGGACGACAAGCCGCCGACGCAGCCTGAATAAACTGCGCCACGGCCGACTCCCCAAACAGGAGAGGACAAAAAGGTGAAGAACGCCTAAGAGCCAGAGCCCAAGCAGATTCCACGGAGGAACCCAGCACCGCCTGCCGACACGCGAGACGGGAAGCATAGAACAGGGAAACCGCATCCCGCAAAATCGGCGTGAACAGCTTCAACAAGGCAGCCGACGAACGCGCAGCCGAGGACAAGGTGCCGGACCCCGGGACGGACCCAAGCGTCCCCACATCCTCCACGAGCCAATCCGAAGACAGCTCCAGGAGGGAAAAGAACCGCAAGGCCGAACACAAAAGGCCCCGAGCGCGCAAGTCCTCCGCCACGAGCGCCGCCGAAAGGGAGGGAACCTGCACATGGAGCTGAATAACGCCCACATCGCGGGGAAGGGCAGGGGCAAACAAGCACTCATTCAGGTACTCAAGCTCACCCCCCAGGAAAACCTGAAGCACCGTGGAAGCTTCCCGCCACTCCAGCGTGCGGGAACGACAGAAGGAATGCCAGGAATCCAGACCAAACAAGGGGCAGTCTGCTAGCCAGGATGACTCCGGAACCTCGTAACGGAGCCAGAAAGGGAACGAAGTCCCAAACCTGAACGTGGACGGATCCATTTCCGAGGCATAATCCGGGTCACGCAGGAGGTAAGCTGCAAAGGCCGCTCGCACCACACCAGGTTGGATGCGATAAGCCGAAAACCTCCGGAAGGACGGAACCGACGTACCCGGGGGAACACGGAACCGTACCCGGGGAGGGGCCGACACCAAATCCAACTCGTACGCAGAGGGGGGGAAAGAAAACCCCACTCCTTGTAACAATAAGCCCCGCTCAATGGGAAGAAAAACCCAGGCGGGGTCCAGCGGGGCCCAAGGCCCCCAAGTCAGCCCCTCCCCAGCCTCGAGGTCCGTCACCACAGGACCCGAGGCCGAGTCCTCTCCCCAAGCCCCGACCCCACAAGACAAGGACGGAGCAGCCGGAAAAGCTGGAGGAAGGGGGGCCCACTGGTCAGACCCTGAAGCTTCGGCCGGGAGACAAGACTCGAATGCCTCTGCCGCCCCCCTGGAAGGGGCAACCCCCGAAGCTGCCCGAGTCTCGAGATCAAGTAACCCCTGCTCCGACCCCGAAACCCTCAGACGCTTCGGGGCCGGAAGCAGGGGCGGGGGACCAGAACGAACAGAAGGGGAAGGACGAGGAGGTGCGGACTGAACCAGGATCGAAGCGACCCCCACCCCCAAGTCCGGGTCTCGAAAAGCAAAGCGGGGCAGCCCCGGGGCATCCGGGGAAGCAACCAACCGAGCGCGTTGCAACAGACGAAATCTAGACTGCAACGCACGTGCCGCCTGTACCCGAATAGAATCATCAGAGGATTGGGTAAATTGAGTCACAAGCAAGCAGCAACACTCACAGGACTCAGGGTCGAAAGTATCACCGACCCAACAGGCAGCGTGGCAGAGGCAAAAACAATGAGGGTCACCCTGAGACAAGGGGACCGAGCAACCCTCAAACTCGCACACAGCGAGTGGGGACCCCGGGGTCACATCCATCGGACCCACGCGCCGCCTAGGGGATTCCCAGGGTCCTGAGCGTTTACTTTAAGAGGACTCGCGCTCAGGTAGTCCCAGGCAGGGTGCTGCAAACCGGCGCCCAAAACTACCAAGCAAACTTCTAAAGCTGAACCCCAGGGACGTGTACACTCACGGGGACCTAGCAGGGGGCGCCACCGAGGAGAACAGTGGAAGGGCAAAAACAAACTGAATAAAATGACAGAACCCCCCACCAGGCAAAAACAAAAAGAAAAACAAAACCCCGCAAGAGGACAGCGAACCCCAAGGAACAGAGCCGGCCGCGATGTCGGGAATTACAAGCTGAGCAGCACCCTGCGCCCCTACCAGTGCAAACTGCCTCTTACCTGCCGGTAACAAGGGAGAACAGAACACCCAAGAGCCCAACAGGCGGCCGAAAAACCGAAAGGTAAAACGGACCAGCAGAGGCAGACCCCGAGGAGCCTGTGGAAGGTGGCCCCAAGCCCCAAGGGCAGTACTTACAGGGCACCTAGGGAAGGCAGCCCTAGGCGCATGCAGCCCGAGTACTGAAGATAACTCCTGGCTCTCGCACCCACAAAACTAACACCACACTCAAAGCACAGTGCAGTAGCGACACCGGAGCCAGAGCACACGACCATCGCCTATAGCATCAGCCTCAAGAACTGAGGTGTGGGTAGCCGGCGCGGGGGGTCTGGGGCTCCCCCTTCCCCCTCCCGGGGAGGGGGGAGCTGCGCAGACAGCGGCGCGGCAGTGTGTGACGTCACACTAATTTGCTTGTTTTCGGTTGGGGAGTTCTATCCACTAGTTCGGTATTAGGTAGCAATTTTAACCAGAATAGGGGTTTGTTTTGGGGCGCTTACCTTTCTGGGTGCCTGTTCCGGTCGATGGCAGACATAGAATGCTTCCAACTACACGGGGGCTTCTATAGGCCATTGCTCCCCTTGCCTCTCTGAGGGGGCCCGGTTCTGGCCGTGGTCCCCGGTAGGCCTAAGAACTCCATACACATGACTGATGCCAAAGTCTGACATTAGCATATCAGCCTGGGATAGCTCCGGGGAGCCGACGGGGCTCCCCCCAGAAAATAAGAAGGTTGTTGGGGCCAGACGGATGGAACGAATTCCGCACTGGAACGAATCGGCTTCGCCCCATATAGTTCGTTCAAGTGAGGACACACTGTATTGTCGGCTCATTTACGTCATTGGTAGGTACAATTAAATTTTTTTTAATTTTTTTCGTGGTCAGGGAACACAAATTAAGAGGTTAATAAGAACAAAAAAAAAATTTGATTTATTTTTATGCATCTGTGGGTGTAAAAGGCCAAATAGCCCTTAGCAGCTTGGAGGTTAATTAAATATTATTATTATACCAGTACTGTAGTGCATTCGGTATTGTATATTAACCATTAATTTGCGCATCGCATCATATGATGCTTTGACCGACTTGCAGTAAATTGCGCTTCGCATCATATGATGCTTCGGAGTACTACGCAAGATTTAAACGGCCAGTGGATACACGGGATTCACCACACCTTCATCAGGGCTCTTGTAAACAGACGCCATTTTTTTTTTAAATCGTGGGCCAAATTCCCGGGTGTTAGGGGCCTCAGTATTGAGTGAGGTACCAAGCCTGATGCACGCAGCATGAGCTCACAGCACTGCTGTTCTGCTCGTGACCACAGCATCGCCTAAAAATGCCATAATATACTTGTTCATGCTATTATGTAGCGATGATATTATTACAGAAGATCCCTGACTGTGATAAAACTGACCAGGGTTCTGATAATAGCAGGATTGTGGTGATATTTAGCACTGTGCTCCATGGAGGGAGGAGTAATGCTGTGGGAGGGGAGGGTAGGTGGCGTTCTCTTCTGATTGTGTGTGGCCACCTTTTATTGACTGCACTCACCATACCAGCTTAGTGGTTAGCTATAGTGAACACAAATGTAGATACTTATATATAACGTGTGTATAGAGGGTATAAACAGCAAGAGGAGTAAGTTGGGAGCCGTCATTTTGGTGAGGGCGGTGGCGTCATCTGCATGACTTATCATGTTGTTTACCGGTGACCACGATGGTCTTTGGCCACCATACCAGTTTACTTGTACAAGTATGGTGAATAAAATTGGTAGATATTTATATATAATGTGTGTGTATATAGCGCAATAACACCACAAACAGTATTGTTGGAGGAGAAATATTAGTGCGTCTGGCCTTGAGGGCAGCAGCCATTAGCTGACTGTGTGAGTAGCAACGTCTTTGTGCCTTTACTCACCATACAAGCTTAGATGTACAGCTATGGTGAACAAAACATGTAAATACTTATATATAACGTCTGTATATAAAAGCAAAAACAGTATGGTGGGAGGAGAATGGTGGCAAGTCAGGTGACTTGAGGGAGGGAGGAAGTATCAGCCAGTGGCGGGCTGAAACTGGCACTGCCACGCAGCATGCCAACTTAGTGGTTCGTTATGGTGAACACGAGTGTAGATACTTATATATAGCGTCTGTATACAGCGAATAAAAGCAAAAACAGTATTGTGGGAGGAGAATGTGGGTGAGTCAGGTGACTTGAGGGAGGGAGGAAGTAGCAGCCAGTGGCGGGCTGCCACTGACACTACTACTCAGCATGCCAACTTAGTGGTTCATTATGGTGAATAAAACATGCAGATACCTATATATAACCTGTGTATATAGTGTAATAACCGACAAAATATTTGTTCACTGTTTGATGAACAAAATAATTGAATCAACAATATGTACACCATATTTTTGAGTACAGTGATGATTCACTCATTTTATTATATAAATATATCACACTACACACTATTGAATAATATTACAGCAAAAAAACTACAAAAAATCAATCAGAGACATTGAAATAATTAGGTAATTATCTATTTGTGGCAACTCCAGCCTGACAGCTGGCGAGTAACAGACCGCCTTGGACGCATGCTGAATCAGCACCTGTTTTTTGCCAGACTTCCCCACCCTATAGCGGGCAATATATGCCACTTATGATTTTTTTTTATTATTTTTCCCATGATCAGTGAACACAAATTAACAGGTTAGGAAGAAAAAATATTTTTTTTTTTTTTTTTTGGTATGCGCCTGTGGGTGTCAAATGGTATATAGCCATGCACCATTTAAGGGTTAACAATTATTTTTAAAATTAAAAAAGATGCCTTGAAATTTTTTTATTTAACTTACCTTTTTTTATTCTCATTGTCTTAGAACCATCATAAGCAGAGAAGACTCCATTACAGGTTGCATCACCTGATTGTGCCATTCGGTAGTCAATGTTGTCTTCTGCTTCTCTTGCTCGTTCCCATGCAAAGCACCGGTACCGATCTTCATCGGTCAGAGCCCGGCTAGCTTCTAGCTGACCTACGAAATACCGTGTGGAACCCTCCTTCCAGTGGCCAATACACTCAACCTCTTCCACTGTTAAAGAGGAACAAACATTGAATATGAAACCCATTAAATACACTGTCACCAATATTTCCAAGCTCAAATTTAAACCCACAATTTTAGTGGTGAATGAATATATATACAGTGCAAATTCATTTGAACAAACTACATAGAGCAAAGCAAATTCATTATGAAAGAGATTTCTTTCAACTTTGTTGGCCCCAGACAAACCCATCCCAAGATAAAAAAAAATAAAATAAAAAACACTGTTGAACTTAGGTGTAATAAAACCCATGAGCACCACACCAGAAATAAATATCTTTGATATTCCCAGAGTCAGGCTAAATCTGTGCAAATAAAATAATAGGACCCCAGTCTTTGGAACTCACGCCTTGATGAATTAAAAAATGTTCCAACCAATTCCTTGTTCAAAAGTAAAACCAAAAAGTTCCTAACTACATCCTCATAGTTTTCTACCTTGTGCTTCAAACTAACACTGTTCTTGTGCAACCCACTTCCCAAATACTAGTACCTTAAGACTAATTAAGTACTTCATCTCTACCAATGTAATCACCTCTGTCAATTTATATTTTTGATATAAAACCTTGCTACAATGTACTTTTTCACCTTACCTGATATGTTAGATTAAGGACTTGCCTAAAATGCTATGCATGTTAGTGGCTTTGCAAGAATGTAAAAAGTCACTAATGTAATCTCACCAATCCATTGTACCTTCTAGTAAATAAAATACTATTATTATTATTATTATTATTATTATTATAACTGTCTGGTGGTGGTGGTAGTGGTGTGGAGTGAGAGCAAGGATGCAGTGGTGATGGTGTAGGCTTTACCCTGGAGGCAAACACAATGTCGCTCCTACTGTCTGTATCACTTTCATCTGAGTCCTGTGTATAGTCTTTATCAATGTCAGAGTCATCAATATTACTTTCCTCGGCTTCTAAAAATAATTCATTGTGAATTTCCTCATCAGTCAATGACTGGGTAGAGCGGTTCGCTGAGTGTGGTCATGAGCCAGGAGATAATGTGCTCACCCATGGTGTCCTTATCGTAACTGAGGCCTTCCTGACATGGCGGCATATGCTGGATTTTTTCCAAGATGGTGGCTGTTTCCTATCGCCCCTGGGTATCGTATGGGGTGCCTCCTTTACCGCATGGGATTTTTAAATCATATGCGGTACTTTATATGTATATATATACGATGTGTGCCATTCAGTCACTTGTACCAAAATTGTATATACTGTAACCCCGTGATTATCCGGGATTCGAGCATCCGGAAAACGCCCTTATACGACCAAAATCATGATCGGATAAAGTTATCACAATATCCGGCCAAAATGGCCACAGGAACCGGATAAAAGCTGGTTTGGCCGGATGAAAATTCGGCCATACCGTATTAATCCCGTCTGTGGCTCTAGACGCATGGTGGAGAGGGGGGTGGGGTGGGAGGGGAGCGTCGGGAGGGACCACCTGGGTACAGGAATTACCATTAATTTTAGAACAATTAATCATAGCCAAGAACAAATGAAATAAGTACTAGTAATTATGTAATAACAAATAAATAAGTTTCCTAAAAGCAATGTGCACAGGCTGAAGTTTCCTTCAAAAATATTGTGAGTTTTTTTCTCCTGGCAGCCTATGTAACGTGCTATAGCTGCCCGACCCCAAGTGGACCCGTCCAACACTGGTCAACCCATGTGCGTCCGTCCCTCGTGTTATACACAGTGCTGCGCCATTAGTGAAATATTTTTTTAAATAACTTTTTTATTTTCATAGTAACTTTGAACATTTTTGGCCAAGACTATGTCTGGTAGCAGCATCAATCGTTCTGGAGGTGTTAAGAGGAAGAAGGTTGTCCTAGACAGTTATGTGTTGTTCAACCAGTGAGGCGTCACAGGCAGCCAAGCACCTTCAACAAGTGAGGCGTCACAGGCAGCCAAGCGCCTTCAACAAGTGAGGCGTCACAGGCAGCTAAGCGCTTTCAACAAGTGAGGCGTCACAGGCAGCCAAGCGCCTTCAACAAGTGAGGTGCAAGCAAGCGCTTTCAACAAGTGAGGCATCACAGGCATCCCAAATGCCTTCAACAAGTGAGGCTTCACAGGCAAGTGAGGCGTAAGAAAAGCACCTTTAACAAGTGAGGCATCACAGGCAAGCCAAGCGCCTTCAACAAGTGAGGCACATGCAAGCGCTTCAACAAGTGAGGCGCATGCAAGCGCATTCAACAAGTGAGGCCTCACAGGCAATCCAAATGCCTTCAACCAGTAAGAATTCAGCAGCTGGCAGTCAAAATTAACTTTGCTTAATGAACTGTACAGTAATTTTAAGTTTTAATTTTAGTGTTGTTTTAGTATAGGTTACGTAAATTGTTAAGAATTCTTAACTTCAAGATGTGTGGCATCAATCAAGAAGACGAACACCAACAAGGTAAGTTGAGGTTTCTAGTAGAATATTTAATAATTATGTGGCAAGGCAATTCAAATAATGTTGTTTGTAGTATAAAAATACTAGTTGGAAGTGGTTAGTTTTGGACTCGTAGGTGAAAAATAACCATTATCCAAAAAATGTGTTAATCCGGCTGGGGGTCCTTCCCATATAGTCCGGATGATCGAGTGGAGACAGTACAGCATCCACTCAATTTATCGGCCTCTTATTTACCGATCAGCCGGTAATAACGACTGGTTTGGGAAACTGGTATCTGGAGCCTCATATACCGGTCTGACAGTCAATAGAACCATAGGTCGGTATTGGGTTTGTTTTGGCATCAGGGAGCCCTCACATCACAAGCAGGCTGCCGACCTCTATCGTCCTATCTCTCACCCTCACTGCATCTCTCCCCCAAACCCTCACTCCTGCTCTCCCCCACATCCTCACTTCCAGCCTTCCCCCCTCCCCAAGAGACCTTTTTGGGAGGTGGCTTATTAAATTGCCAGCCAGACAGCCTGGAGAATATCCATCTAATACAATAAAGCATTCATGAAACAAGTACTTTTATAACTTTTTAGTATCCTAATAATATTACTAAATAAAATCTGTAACCAAAAATATATATGTTGATGTACATACATGATTTAAGAAACAAATCTGGCTAACGGGGTAGAGTGTGTTAGGCTCATCAGAGTGATCCGGTCCCTCCACCACCACTGACACATCACCACCACCACCCCTACATCCCATACATCTCATCTCTCTCTCTCTCTCTCTCTCTCTCTCTCTCTCTCTCTCTCTCTCTCTCTCTCTCTCTCTCTCTCTCTGCTTCACTGGTCACATAGTTCAACTCAACACCCCATCCATCCATCCATCCCTCCCTTCATCCGTCCCTCCATCCATCCCTCCCTCCATCCATCCATCCATCCATCTCTCCCTCCTTCCTTCCATCCCTCCTTCTCTCCCTCCCTCTCTCCCTCCCTCCCTCCCTTCCTTCATCCATCCATCCATCCATCCACCCCTCCCTCCATCCCTCCCTCCATCCATCCATCCCTCCCTCCCTCCATCCATCCATCTATCCCTCCCTCCCTCCCTCTATCTATCCATCCCTCCCTCCCTCCCTCCATCCATCCATCCATCCCTCCAGCCATCCCTTCCTCCCTACCCTCCATCCATCCATCCATCCATCCATCCCACCCTCATTCGTCCCTCCCTGCATCCAACCCCCATTTATCCCTCCCTCCCTCCATCCATCCATCCATCCATCTATCCCTCCCTCCCTCCATCCATCCTTCCCTCCATCCATCCCTCCATCCATCCATCCATCCATCTCTCCCTCCATCCATCCATCCTTCCCTCTATCCATCCCTCCTACCCTCCATACATCCCTCCATCCATCCATCCATCCATCCATCTATCCATCCATCCATCCATCCATCCATCCCTCCCTCCCTCCCTCCTCCCCATCCATCCCCTCCATCCATCCCCTCCATCCCTCCCTCTATCCATCCCCTCCATCCATCCCTCCCTCTATCCATCCCCTCCATCCATCCCCTCCATCCATCCCTCCCTCTATCCATCCCTCCATCCATCCTTCTATCCATCCATCCATCCATTCATCCATCCAACCATCCATATCTCCATCCATCCATCTATCCTTCCATCCATCCCTCTATCCTTCCATCCATCCATCCTTCCATCTCTCCATACCTCCAACTATCCATCCCTCCATCGATCTCCATCCTTTCCCTTCCTCCCTACCTACCTCCCAGCCTCTCCCTGCCTGCCTACCTCCCTGCCTGCCTGCCTCCCTCCCTGCCTCCCTCCATCCCTGCCTACTTCCGAGCCTCTTCCTGCCTGCCTGCCTGCCTACATTTCAGCCTCTCCCTCCCTGCCCACCTGCCCACTCTGCCTGCCCATCTACCCACCAGTCAGCCATCACTGACACAATGAGTGCATTTGGAGCTGACATGGTGCAAGGATGTTCCTTGATTGCGCAGATATGTCCAACAAAGTCACAGAATGAACATTACAGCCTCATGACAAATCAAAACAATGTGTAAACAATATCTACATTTGAGTGAGGTGGATGGGGCCAAATGCCCACTTGGGGACTGTAAGCTCCAAAAAACCCAGTATATAGGCAAGACAACAACATCTCTTTCTAGGCGTTTAACGATGCATAAACAACAGGGCTCCATTAAGGAACATATAATCTCTTCCCACAACCAAACCATCGCCAGAGAAATCCTAGTAAACAACACAGAAATCATCGATAGATACAGTGATAGCAGGCGGCTTGACGTTTGCGAGGCACTACACATTAAGAAGTCAACACCAGCAATCAACAGCCAATTAATTGCACAACTATATTCTACCCACCTCAAGACTCCGCTCCAATATAGAAGCATCAAGAAATATGGACCAATAGGCTTTCTACAATCACTTCCATTTCAATACCCATTGTTTCGTGTTCTGTCTTGTGTTGATGAAATTAATACCCTATTAATGCCACCTCTTGTTCTGTCTTGTGTTGATGAAATTAATACCCTATTAATGCCACTTCACCCCTATCCACCTCACTCAAATGTAGATATAAACAAAATTGAAGATGTGTAAGTTCTATTCAGTTGTGTATTTGTAAACTAAAGTCTTTGAAAATGTAATAAGTTTTACAAAACGCGCTCGTGTCGCGTCAGACTAGAAATAAAAATGAATTTTGGAGAATTGATTTTTGAATTACCTCCATCAGTGAAAAGAAATGTACGAAAGATTGAGAAAATTCGTGTTAGAATTATTAATCTTACTTTTTCGGTCATATTTAATAATATATGTCTACAGGAAAGACTGCTACCAAAATATACTAATATATATATATATATACAGTACAACCTCGATTCAACGTACTATATGGGACCAACCCCAGTTCGTTGGAGCATTGGATTCGTTGCAAGAAGTGACCTTCAGGAGGCGTTTGTGTCAGTGTCTATTTTTTTCTTGTACACAATAAAAATACATTATCATATTACATACTCTACCTATATATTACTTCTCTACTAAAAAATACTGTAATTCATAAATTTACCTTATTGTTAAAGTTATGTTCATCTTGAAGTTTCGTGAAGTTGTGAATGCTCTACATTAAATACGTACTGCAGTGCATTATGCTGTTAGCACTGTGTTGATTAAAAGTAGTTCTGCTGTATGTTGAGTACTACAATACAGTTTATGAAAACTATTGTACACTAAAATTACTGCAACTTTAATTTTAACAGTGTACACACTTAAATTTAACACTTGTTCTAACTGTTCACGCTGCACACGATGTTTTTAGATGTTTGCATCAGCTTTGCTGGTGCTTGCTGCTGCTGTGGGTTCAGCTGCTTCTCAGCTGGTGCTGGCTGCTGTTGTACCAGTGCTGGGTACAACTGTGCTTGTGCTGGGTACGACTGTTGTACCAGTGCTGGGTACAATTGTGCGCGTGCTGGGTACGACTGTTCTCTTGCTGGGTACGGCTGTTCTCGGGCTGGGTACGGCTGTTCTCGTGCTTGGTACAGCTGTTCTCCTGCTGGGTACGGCTGTTCTCGTGCTGGGTATGGCTGTTCTCCTGCTGGGTACGGCTGTTCTCGTGCTGGGTACGGTTGTTCTCATGCTGGGTACGGCTGTTCTCGTGCTGGGTACGCCTGTTCTCGTGTTGAGTACGGCTGTTCTCGTGCTGGTTGATTTTCTGCTACTAGTTTTTGCAAAATATTGCTTCGTTTTTGGCACTATAAGGCACTATTAGTAAGCTCCTGAGACATTTTGTTTTATAACCAAAGAGCTGTAGTAAAAAATTGGTCAATTCCACGATTATTCTTCCACCGGCGGATAAATACTGTACGTCAATCGCAGACAAAGCTAAGGGCACTGGGTGCATACTGTACGAATGCAGACTAAGGCTATACTGTACGTACACCCTTCAGTAGGCTGGTGTTTAAGCCTGATCCAGTAACATAAATTTCTCTTAAATATTCGATTTACATCAAATTATATATTTTTGGGTTATATATTTAGGTTAGCAACATTATTACGATAATAAGAGCTATAAAAAATACTTATTATGGAACCGATTTATTAATTTTATTATTTCGAAGCCGTAGATCGCTGAACTGTGGCGATGAAATCGAACAAAACACTACCTGGTGTTGTGTTCGATTTCCAGTAACATATATTTCTCTCAAATATTCAATATACATCAAATTATATATTTTTGGGTTACATATTTAGTTTAGCAACATTATTACGATAATAAGAGCTATAAAAAATACTTTGGAACTGATTTATTAATTTTATTATTTCGAAGCCGTAGATCGCTGAACTGTGCCGACGTAATCAAACACAACAAGCATGGTGTTGTATGGACAGGGATTAGACCCGTCCACTCGTGCTGGAGTTGTGCTGCCAATAACGTGAATAATTTCTGAAATAGCAGATAGAGTATATTTTTGGTTTTATTTAGTTTAGTTTAATTAGGATAATAAGGAGTTATTAAAACACCAGTTTTAGAAATGATTTATTAGTGTGAAACGTTCAAAGTCATGGGTCACTGAACTATGACAACACAGACGAAAGTGAGTGGAACCTCACTGTAAAGTGAGGTTTACTGTATAGCATTCCCTTATCTGTCCACCCTCACTCATCTTGTTTCATCACAGAAAATGTATATAAGAAGATTTCAACATATTAGCTAGCTATTCACGCTTCAGCCTTTAAATTAATTTACAAAGATACATGTGCCACAAATCGGTGAACGAAAATCATTGAAACTCAGTCGTTCACTTGTGTTGACGACTCTGGCTGGTGTTTGGTTAATATGCGTCACTTCTTGTGGACCATTCTGGCTGGTGTTTGGTTCATATGATTCACTTGTTGTGTGGTCCACTTGTGTGATCCAACTTGTCTTATGAAGGAATTATAAATTGTAATCTGTGATAGAATGAAACAGTTTTCCACCACTCGGTGAACTCTGTCCCAACATCATAAGCTTGTGGACCACTTGTGGTCCACTTGTGTGTTCCACTTGTGTGCTCCACTTGTGTGGTCCATTTGTGTGATCCAACTTGTCATATGAGGGAATTATTAATTGTAATCTGTGATGGTATGGTAAAGTTTTCTACCACTGTGAACTCTGTCCCAACATAGTAAGCTTGTGAATCACTTGTGGACCACATGTGCCATCCACTTGTGTGGTCCACTTGTGTGATCGAACTTGTCATATGAAAGAATTAATAATTGTAATCTGTGATAGAATGTGAAAGTTTTCCACCAGTCTGTGAACTCTGTCTCGACGTCGTAAGCAAATCCGAACATCCCCTGCTTCGGCGAACCATTAAATCCGGCCTGAAAAGTGTGCGAACTAGCAGGAGATTCGTTGAATCGTGGTACATCGAATCGAGGTTGTACTGTATATATATATATATATATATATATATATATATATAGATATATATATATATATATATATATATATATATATATATATATATATATATATATATATATATATATATATATATATATATATATAGAATATATATATATATATATATATATATATATATATATATATATATATATATATATATATATATATATATATATATATATATACAGTGCTTCCTCAGTCTAACGAACCCTGCTCTATCAAATTCCCGGAAGAGCCGAACAAATTGAATTTGGTACCAAATGTTCAGTGGAACATACAAAAGTTCGATTAAGCGAGGAATGTTTGTCCAAGCGGTCACCAAGGCCGAGAGTCGGAGCTGGCTGTCATCAACTATGATTCGCCAGAGTGTAAACAGTTATGTAGTGTTTTATTATCCTTACCCATTGTTTCTAGGGAGAAATGGTGATAAAAATGGTGATAAAATGGTGTCAGGGGGCATTGGTGAGAGAGTTGTTGCCAGGAGGCAAGTGGTGTCAGTAGTTAAGGTTTTTTGTTAGGGGGCAGGTGGTGTAAGTCACGTATTCTCATGGGAGGCAGGTTGTCAGCCAGGCAGCTGACAACCAGCTAAAATGGTGTCAGGGAGGCATTGGTGAGAGAGTTGTTGTCAGGAGCCAAGTGGTGTCAGTGGACGTAACATATGACTGGCACCTCCATGCTCCCCCGCCCCCCACCCTCCTTCCTGCACCTGACCACAGAGACCACCCACTACCTCACTCTCCTCTAGTCGTCAGATGACAAGAGTAAATTTAATGATAATTATCGCATTATCTACACTGAAAATAGCCTTTTTATTAGAAAAATGTCATATTGGAGCAATAATAATGGTGAAAATTGTGATATATACAGTACATATTTTAAACAGTTTGAACACATTTCCTTTTCACAGAATTTTTAATACAATTGGGGTGTAGATAACAGCTGGCATTGTGTGGCCGGCCGATCGCTCTCTGAGCCATTGGGGGAGTGAGTGGGATGGGGGGGTTTGTTTCCTGGATCCCTCCCTCCCTCCTCTAACAGCCTACGTACTGTACTAATATCTATTTAGAATAAATTTTGAGTAGGCCAATAAAACAAACACAGGTCGTGTGAATGTTAGGCCTCGGTGAGGTGGCTGGCATCATTTGTGGTGGGGTCAGGAGAGGCAGGTGGGGTCAGGGGAGGCAGGTGGGGTCAGGGGAGGCCGGTGGTGTCAGGGGAGGCAGGTGGTGTCAGGGGAGGCAGGTGGTGTTAGGGGAGACAGGTGGGGTCAGGGGAGGCAGGTGGGGTCAGGGGAGGCAGGTGGGGTCAGGGGAGGCAGGTGGGGTCAGGGGAGGCAGGCGGTGTCAGGGGAGGCAGGCGGTGTCAGGGGAGGCCGGCGGTGTCAGGGGAGGCCGGCGGTGTCAGGGGAGGCAGGTGGGGTCAGGGGAGGTAGGTGGGGTCAGGGGAGGCAGGTGGTGTCAGGGGAGGCAGGTGGTGGAAAGAGGCAGGTGGGGTCAGTGGTGGAAGGTGTTGTCAGGGGAGGTGGAAGTGGAGAGAGAAGGGTGCCGACCACGCATGGCTGCCAAACCTCTCATTCATACTCTATTATAAATCTCAATCTTAGCTGTAAAATATTTATGCCAAAATATGTTAATTTTCGAGTATTAATATACATTATTAATCATTAACATGTTTTATTGTTTCCTGTAGAAAACAATAGCTGACTTGGCATTGTGGTGTGTATGGCCGGGTACCTGGGGGGTAGGGAGTGAGGGGGGTCCTGGAGGTATGAGAGGAGACCTGTCAACCCATCATTTTTTTTGTCGGGCGAGTTGAGACGCTTCCAAACCTGCTGCTTCAATACACCCCATGGATGGTGTGGGTGGTGTGGTGTGGTTTGGGTGGTGTGGGTGGGTTGGTGTGGGGGATGGTGTGGGTGGTGGGGTTGGGTGTGGGGGGATGATGTGGGTGGTGTGGGGTGTGTGGGGGATGATGTGGGGTGTGTGGGGGATGGTGTGGGGTGTGTGGGTGGTGGAGGCGAATGGTGTTAGTGGTGTTGGGGATGGTGTGGGTGGTGTGGGGGATGATGTGGGTGGTGTGGGGGATGATGTGGGTGGTGTGGTGGATGATGTGGGTGGTGTGGGGGATGATGTGGGTGGTGTGGGGGATGGTGTGGGTGGTGGTGTGGGGGATGGTGTGGGTGGTGGTGTGGGTGGTGTGGGGGATGGTGTGGGTGGTGTGGAGGATGGTGTGGGTGGTGTGGGGGATGGTGTGGAGGAAGGTGTGGGTGATGATGTGGAGGATGGTGTGGGTGGTGTGGGGGATGGTGTGGAGGATGGTGTGGGTGATGTGGAGGATGGTGTGGGGGATGGTGTGGGTGGTGTGGAGGATGGTGTGGGTGGTGTAGGGGATGGTGTGGGTGGTGTGGGGGATGGTGTGGGTGGTGTGGAGGATGGTGTGGGTGGTGTGTGTGGTGTGGAGGATGGTGTGAGTGGGGTGGGGGATGGTGATTCTCGCATCTCGGATTATTATTGACACCAAAAGAGCATGAAAGATATTATAATGAAGCACCACACAATGAAGAAACAAACTAATGTGTCCTGGCATATGTTTAAAAAAAAAAAATTAAGAAGATTGTTGGGGCCGGACGAATGGAACGAATTCCGCACTGGAACGAATCGGCTTCGCCCCATATAGTTTGTTCAAGTGAGGACACACTGTATATATATATATATATATATATATATATATATATATATATATATATATATATATATATATATATATATATATATATATATATATATACAATGGGGCCTCGACTTACGATGCTAATCCGTTCCCAGAGATGGATCGTAACTCGAAATATCGTAAGTCGAAGCGATTTTTCCCATTAGAAATAAAGAGAATTGAATTAATCCGTTCCCCACCCTTCCAAAATATTAACATACAAATACATTTTATGCTGATTACAATGTTTTATTCTAACTACAGTACAGTACCTACGTTGATCTTACCTCAATGGAGCGCTCTTGATGGCATATGGAAGATAGTGATGAGGAGGGAGGAGGAGAGTTGTTACTGTTTGGAAGGGGAGTTCCCTTCCATTATCACATCAATCAGTGATGTTTGCTCTGGGGTACTCTCTCTCCTACGTTTTGCCTGAATACCACCTAGGACCTGGTTGTGGTTCAGTGCGTGTTTGTCTCACTTCAAATTTGTCAAGAGGCATTTGTTTTTCCCTTCGTTTTAACATTTGTCTGTAATGATGCATCAGTGTCATTGAATAGGTTAAGGCAACGGCCTACTGCAGCTTGATTTGGGTGAGTCGTTTCAGCAAAGGTTTGCAATTCTTCCCATGCTGCACACATTTTTTTAATTGATGAGGAAGAGACATTCTGTACTCTTGTTTCTGCTCTATGGTCATCCTTACATGGGTTTTCATAGGTTGAGCCTAACCACTAACTTTTCTGGGACTCATGGTGTAATATATAATAATTAATTTAATGTTCAAAATGCAAAAAATCACCACAAACGCAGAATTTCCTTTAGGTGCGATGGTCACTAACCGGGCAGCTGTAGTAAACTGAGGGAGGTCGGACCGCGTGACCGGGAACCACACGCTCGGTCGACCTGAACGTGTATCAACAAATATCGGAAGTCGACGACACCATCGGATGTCGAGTCACATTTTTCGATGAAATTTACATCGCAACTCGAAATTATCGTAAGTCGAGGGGCCACTGTATATATATATATATATATATATATATATATATATATATATATATATATATATATATATATATATATATATATATATATATATATATATATGTATCTATATATTATTAAATATGACCGAAAAAGTAAGATTAATAATTCTAACACGAATTTTCTCAATCTTTCATACATTACGCTTCACTGTTGGAGGTAAATCAAAAATCACTTCTCCAAAATTCATTTTTATTTCTAGTCTGACGCGACACGGGCGCGTTTCGTAAAACTTATTACATTTTCAAAGACTTCACAAATACACAACTGATTAGAACGTATCTCTGATTTTATATCTACATTTGAGTGAGGTGGTAAGGGTGATGTGGCATTAACACAAGACAGAACAGGAGGGGATATTAATAGGGTATTAAAAGTATCAACACAAGACAGAACAGAAACAATGGGTATTGAATAGAAGTGTTTGTAGAAAGCCTATTGGTCCATATTTCTTGATGCTTCTATATTGGAGCGGAGTCTTGAGGTGGGTAGAATATAGTTGTGCAATAATTGGCTGTTGATTGCTGGTGTTGACTTCTTGATGTGTAGTGCCTCGCAAACGTCAAGCCGCCTGCTATCGCTGTATCTATCGATGATTTCTGTGTTGTTTACTAGGATTTCTCTGGCGATGGTTTGGTTATGGGAAGAGATTATATGTTCCTTAATGGAGCCCTGTTGCTTATGCATCGTTAAACGCCTAGAAAGAGATGTTGTTGTCTTGCCTATATACTGGGTTTTTTGGAGCTTACAGTCCCCAAGTGGGCATTTGAAGGCATAGACGACATTAGTCTCTTTTAAAGCGTTCTGTTTTGTGTCTGGAGAGTTTCTCATGAGTAGGCTGGCCGTTTTTCTGGTTTTATAGTAAATCGTCAGTTGTATCCTCTGATTTTTGTCTGTAGGGATAACGTTTCTATTAACAATATCTTTCAGGACCCTTTCCTCCGTTTTATGAGCTGTGGAAAAGAAGTTCCTGTAAAATAGTCTAATAGGGGGTATAGGTGTTGTGTTAGTTGTCTCTTCAGAGGTTAACCTCTTATTACAACTAACTAATTAATAATTCTAACCTCTTAGAATTATTAATCTTACTTTTTCGGTCATATTTAATAATATATGTCTACAGGAAAGACTGCTACCAAAATATACTAATATATCTATATATATATATATATATATATATATATATATATATATATATATATATATGTCGTACCTAGTAGCCAGAATGCACTTCTCTGCCTACTATGCAAGGCCCGATTTGCCTAATAAGCCAAGTTTTCATGAATTAATTGTTTTTCGACTACCTAACCTAACTTTTTCGGCTACCTAACCTAACCTATAAAGATAGGTTAGGTTAGGTTAGGTAGGGTTGGTTAGGTTTGGTCATATATCTACGTTAATTTTAACTCTAATAAAAAAAATTTGACCTCATACATAATGAAATGGGTAGCTTTATTATTTCATAAGAAAAAAATTAGAGAAAATATGTTAATTCAGGAAAACTTGGCTTATTAGGCAAATCAGGCCTTGCATAGTAGGCCGAGAAGTGCGTTCTGGCTATTAGGTACGACATATATATATATATATATATATATATATATATATATATATTGTGACAATAATATCTTTCAAGAGAGATTGAGCCTGCTCTTCCCTACTTTAAGTTATGCCAAAGACACAAGTATAAGATGCTACATTCAAGATACATCACCAGTAGCACAAAACGTTTTGACCAGGAGGCAAAACGTATTCAAGATCCCCCTACTCCACACACCCTCCACGCGCCGGCTCGTCATCAAACCAGCTAACTACCCTTCACCAGCTTGCCTGCCTCTGATTGGCGACTCGCCAGCCGCGCACCTGCACACAGCACCTCAGCGCCCTCTACACGAATCAACGTCTGAGCCTGACCAGCAATCCACTTCAGAATATTCCTTGTGCTCTTACTGTTGACATCTCTCTCTGGCATACTCGCTCATTAGCTCGTATACTAAGGGAGGTTTCAGCCATAGCCGATATTCTCAGCACCATTTTAACATTGTAATTTTGTATTTCACATTGTCTTTGAATTTTCTTTATTATTTAACTGTAATTTAACTTCCCGAGATTTGTCTTTATTTTCATTTATGTTTAAAATATATTAAAGTTTCATTGTTCATATTTTGTGTTTTACGTGTTCCTCCCTCTAACTTATCACAGACAACAGGCAAGCAGTCTATAATTTTGTTTAAAGTGTGACCAGACTTTGACAGCTGCCATTGGAGGACTGCCGAACATCAACACTCCAACACTTTCCCGTCACAATATATATATATATATATATATATATATATATATATATATATATATATATATATATATATATATATTCCTCTAGAGCATTCTTTTGCGAACAAATTGATATCAAATTTAAATACATATATGGAAAATTAAGGTGAGCAGACCAAAAAGAGTAGACACTTTTCAGTGTCGCCGCGCGGTCACCCAAAATGCTCAGCGCACAAGGGGAAAGTTACAGAGCCTTCTGCTGGGAGCGTGATAGTGTTAAGTGCAAAGTTCCCTTGTGCATTGTTGCCTGCTTCAGTGACTATCACACACTCGTGCAGTACTTAGAGTGTTTATAGCGTTGTACTGTAGAAGCTTGATAATCTGGAGCCCGCCAATCCGGAAAACGCTCTAATTCGGCAAAAATCGTGGCCGGATAAACTTATCTCCCTATCCAGCCAGAATGTCCATAGAAGACAAACTAGCGGATATTTGGCCACATCAGCATATACTGTTAGAGTTGAAATCTGATCTGGTTACCTTCCTACCGCTGTTGCCAAATCCAGACAGTAAGCCGGACAAGCGGACATTATTCCAGATCCGAAAGGCAGGCATCGGGCCGTACCGTATTAATCCTGTACAGCTATGGCTCGAGGCATGTGGTGTAGGAGAGGGTGGGGTGGGTTGGTGGTGTTGAGAGAGGGGAGCATTGGGACAGACTGCCTGGGGTATAAGGGGCATGCAGAGGGGCCTATACAGTAGAATAACTGCCAATAATTTTAGAACAATTCATCACAGTCAAAACCAAAAGAAATATTATATAATACTGTATTATAACAAATACAAGTTTCCTAAAAAAAATTGTACAGGCTTTATAAAAGTTTGCTCCTGAAATATTGGGAGTTTTTCTGCCTGGTGGCCTACATAACATGTATGCCTGCAAGGGGACACGTCCAGACCTGGTCAAGCCAAACAGCCCATGTGCTCCCGACCCTTGCGTTATACCACAGTGCTGTGCCATTAGTGAAATATTTTCTTAAATACCTTTTTTGTTTTCATAGTAACATTGAACATTTTTGGC
This sequence comes from Procambarus clarkii, assembly GCF_040958095.1. Lineage (NCBI taxonomy): Eukaryota > Metazoa > Arthropoda > Malacostraca > Decapoda > Cambaridae > Procambarus > Procambarus clarkii. The sequence goes on from NC_091170.1 coordinate 21,264,476, forward strand.
AAAAACTATGTCTGGTAGCAGCATCAATTATTCTAGAGGTTTTAAGAGGAAGAAGGTTACCCTAACAATTAAAGACAAGTTATGTGTTATACAACTTTGTGAAAGTGGCCGATCGACTTCAAGTGTTGCCAAGGACTTTAATATAGGTACTAGTACTGTTTCTGATATCAGGAAACAAAAAGAGCAATACCCAAAATACATTTCAACCAGTGAGAGTGAAGGTGCAAGCACTAGCAGAGGGTGCAATTGAAGAACTACGAAGTCATCAAAGCATGTACAGTTGGATGAGGCTGTGTACAAGTGGTTTGCTCAGTACTGCACAGCTGATGTGACAATTCGTGGTCCAGAAATAAGAAATGCTACAATCAGGTTTGCAACAAGCCTTGAAATAAAGGATTACCATGCAAGTGATGGGCGGGTTGCAAGGTTCAAAGCGAGGCACAATATTGTAAAGAGGAAAAATGTTGGTGAAAAATTAAGTGCAGATACAAGCAGTGTAGAACCATTTAAACATAAATTAAGAACATACATTTTGTCAAATAATTTATATTCTTATCAAATTTATAATGCTGATTAAACTGGTCTGCATTGAAGGAGTTTACCCAAAAAATATCTAGCTATGAGGAGTGAGGGTTGTTTGCCAGGGCGCAACAAGGACAGACTGTCGGCCATGATGTGTGCTAATACCGACGCCACAGACAGAATCACATGTAATTACCTAAGTGTAGTTACAGGATGAGAGCTACACTCGTGATGGTGCATCTACCCAGCACTCTTTGTCATATGACGCTTTGAAACTACTAACGGTTTTGGCCTCCACCACCTTCTCACTTAACTTGTTCCAACCATCTACCACTCTGTTTGCGAAAGTGAATTTTCTTACATTTCTTCGGCATCTTTGTTTAGTTAGTTTAAATCTATGACCTCCTGTTCTTTAAGTTCCAGGTCTCAAGAAATCTTCCTTATTGATTTTATCAATTCCTGTTACTATTTTCTACGTAGTGATCATATCACCTCTTTTTCTTCTGTCTTCTAGTTTTGGCATATTTAATGCCTCTAAGCTCTCCTTATAGCTCTTGCCCTTCAGTTCTGGGAGCCACTTAGTAGCATGTCTTTGCACCTTTTCCAGTTTGTTGATGTGCTTCTTAAGATATGGGCAATTGTTATGTGAAGATATGGGCAAATTGATACGTGTGCAATTGTTGGCAAATCCAAGAAATCAAGAACCTTGCAACATTGCTTGGACAGACTGCCTATGAAATATTATAACTCAAAGAATGTATGGTTTACACTGGAGATATTTTTTTTTTCTTGGTTTTATGATGTGTTCTGCAAAAAAGTTCAAGACCATCAAATTAAGAAACTCAAAGTGAGGCCAAGCAAAGTTCGGGCATTGCTGTTGGTTGATAATGTGCCTGCCCACCCCAGAATTTATACTTTAATCTCACGTGATGGGAAGATAACGTGTATGGTACTTCCTCCTAATACAACCTCTCTCATCCAGCCTATGAATCAGGGAGTTATCTGTGCCGCGAAGAGGTTGTACACTAAAAAAATGCTCAACAAAATTTTGGTGGTTTTGCCTCTCAAGGAAGATGTGGAACTCAGAGGGGATAACAGAGCTAAATGAACCCTTGAGAATTTTAAAACACTTTAATACAGCCGGGTTGTAAATACACGACGTGTTTTCTTAATCGGTTCCATAGCCGCGTCGTAAATAGCCGCGCGATGTAAAAAAAAAAAACATATAAAATCCAATTCTTATTCGATTGACTTGGGGTTAATATGAAAATGTTTGCCATTAAATTTCCATTTTCTCTAATAGCCACATGGCCTATTTGGGAGAACAGCATTGTATTGTAACTTAGTGGAGAGACTTTTGAATTGTTGACACAACGAGGGTAATCGCCCACTTCACACACTCTTGGTGTGGGCCGCGATCATGATTCTACACTTATACGCATATGTCTGTGTAGGGAATTTTATTGCGATTTCAGTGATATAAAATTTAACGCTGTAGGACTATTGTGGAGCTGACAACAAATAAAAAAGTATGAACATCTTGTTGCAGTTTGGTGTCACTGCGAGTGATCTACCTTGAGGTTACCTTGAGGTGCTTCCGAGGCTTAGCGTCCCCGCGGCCCGGTCGTCGACCAGGCCTCCTGGTTGCCGGACTTATCAACCAGGCTGTTGGACGCGGCTGCTCGCAGCCTGACGTATGAGTCACAGCCTGGTTGATCAGGTATCCTTTGGAGGTGCTTATCCAGTTCTCTCTTGAACACTGTGAGGGGTCGTCCAGTTATGCCCCTTATGTGTAGTGGAAGCGTGTTGAACAGTCTCGAACCTCTGATGTTGATAGAGTTCTCTCTCAGAGTACCAGTTGCACCTTTGTTTTTCAATGGGGGTATTCTGCACATCCTGCCATGTCTTCTGGTCTCATGTGATGTTATTTCTGTGTGCTGGTTTGGGACCAGCCCCTCTAATATTTTCCACGTGTAAATTATTATGTACCTCTCCCGCCTGCACTCAAGGGAGTACAGTTTTAGGCTCTTTAGTCGGTCCCAATAGTTTAGATGTTTTACTGAGTGGATTCTAGCAGTAAAGGATCTCTGCACGATCTCCAAGTCAGCAATTTCTCCAGCTTTGAAAGGTGCTGTCATTGTGCAGCAGTACTCTACTCTAGAGAGCACAAGCGTTTTGAAAAGTATCATCATCGGTATAGCATCTCTAGTGTGAAAAGTTCTTGTTATCCAACCTGTCATTTTTCTTGCAGTTGTGACGGCTACTTTATTGTGTTCTTTAAAGGTAAGGTCTTCCGACATGAGTACACCCAGATCCTTTACATTGCCTTTTCGTTCTATGTTATGATTTGCCTGAGTTTTGTACGTGGTTTCCGTTTTTATATTTTCATTTTTTCCATAGCGCATGAGCTGGAACTTATCTTCGTTAAACACCATATTATTTTCTGTAGCCCATAGAAAGACCTGATCTACATCTGACTGGAGGTTCGCCGTGTCCTCTATGTTGCCTACTCTCATGAAGATCCTAGTGTCATCTGCAAAGGATGATACAGTGCAATAGGTTGTGTTCTTGTCTATGTCCGAAATGAGGATGAGAAAAAGTACTGGAGCAAGCACAGTACCCTGGGGAACTGAGCTCTTCACGGTTGATGGGCTGGATTTTATTTTGTTGACTATTACACATTGGGTTCTGTTGGTCAGGAAATTGTAGATCCATCTGCCTATTTTTCCGGTAATTCCTTTTGAACACATTTTATGTGCAATAACACCATGGTCACATTTATCAAAAGCTTTTGCGAAATCTGTGTAAATTACATCCGCGTTATGTTTGTCTTCCATAGCATCTAATGCCATATCATAGTGGTCCAGCAACTGCGACAGGCAAGAGCGCCCTGTTCTGAAACCATGTTGTCGGGGGTTATGGAGTTGCTGTGATTCCATGTATTTTGTGATTTTACTTCTTAGCACTCTCTCAAAAATTTTTATGATGTGCGATGTTAGCGCTATCGGTCTGTAATTTTTTGCCTCTGCCTTATTTCCTCCTTTATGAAGTGGTGCTATCTCTGCTGTTTTTAGTATATCAGGAATAACGCCAGTATCTAGGCTTTGTCTCCACAGAATGTGGAGGGCCTGCGATAGTGTTTTTTTACAGTTCTTTATGAATATGGAGTTCCAAGAATCCGGGCCTGGTGCAGAGTGCATAGGCATACTGTTTATGGCTTCTTCAAAATCCAGTGGGGAATAGGGTGACGTCTGATATATGATTTGATACGGTTTTATTTATTTCGTGGTGGGATAGCTAATGCTTTGGTGACAGTTTATACATATGATCTTGTAGAGAATTTTATTGCGAGTGCTGATCCCCTCAAAGTGTTAAGAACTATTCCATCAAGGAAGCAATTTATAACTGGGCCAAAGTGTGGAATTCCTGAAAAAAAAACTCCTAACATGTACAGACAGCAGTGAGGAAAAAAAAGAAATTAATTTTGAAGGCTTTATAGATAAAATCCATGGAATGTTCAGAAATGCTGGTGAAAATTTAGAAAGACAGGATGTGGTTGATTGGCTTGAAAGAGATGCTAATTATAATGTCCCAGGATATAGTGTGATGAGCGAAGAAAAGATTCTCCACTCCGTTACTGGTGAGGCAGAGGGAGAGGCAAAGGATGACAATGGCAATGAGGAACCAACACCTAAGACCATGAAATACAGTTTCCTCATGTCTTCTGTTGACATGTTAATTAATTCTTTATTCATCTGTGCTAATCCAAAAGTTGGAAATATATATCAGTACCTGAGATGAACCAAAGAGCTGATCATAAAAGATGCCAATGAACACAAGAGGCAAGCTAAACTTGAATCTTATTTTAGAAGAACAACAAGCCTTCAACCAGTTAGGGTCACTGGCCTTCAACCAGCGAGGCCTCACAGGCAAGCCAAGCGTCTTCAACCAGTGAGGCTTCACAAGCAAGCCAAGAGCCTTCAACCAGTGAGGTTTCACAGGCAAGCCAAGAGTCTTCAACCAGTGAGGCTTCACCAGCTGGCAGTCAAAACTGATCTTGCCTCATGTACTGTACAGTACAGTGACATCTCTTCTTATGAATGCTCCTATGTACAAACTTTTTGCGTTACGAGCCCAATTTTTTCGTAAAATGTGAATCGGCTTACGAGCTTTGCCTCAAGTATGCATATGGGCGACCTAGCATGAGGTTCCTGGTGGCACAGTCACCCGTGCTTCAGTTTACCAGTGCCTCCCCTTAGTGACGATCGAGCATGAATTCTTTTGTAAAGAATTTCATTGTTTTCTGCTTTTGGGGGGTTTTGAACATAAAAGTAATTATTATATATCATACCATGGGTCCTAACAAAGTCAGTGGTAAGGTTCAACCTAAGAAAACACATGTGAGGATGACCCATAGAGCAAAAACAAGAGGTCATTCGTATACAAGAAAATGGTACATAGGTTGTTAAACTAGCTAGGCAGTACAACAAATCTATGTCAATGATATGCACTGTAATTGGTAAAAAAAAAGAGGACATTATGAGTGCTAAAGTGGCAAAAGGTATGTTAACAATCATGAAACAAAGAACACAAACACTTGAGGATGTTGAAAAGTTGTTATTAATTTAGATACATAACAAGGAATTAGCAGGTGATAGACTTTCAGAGGCCATCATTTGTGAAAAAACAAAGCTATTGCATGAAGACCTTTTAAAGACTACCCCTGGAACAAGTGATACAGATATGAAAAAGTTTAAGGCGAGCAAGGGATAGTTTGAGAAATTTAGAAAAAGAAGTGGCATTCATAGTGTTGTGAGGCATGAGAAGGCTGCCAGCTCAGACAAATCAGCAGGTGAAAGATATTGTTGATGAATTTAAAGATTTTGTAGATAGTGAGGGATACCTACCACAACAAGAGTCTAATTGTGACGAGACAGGGCTATTCTGGAAAAAGATTGCTAAAAAGGACATACATTACCCAGGAGGAGAATTCATTGCCTGGACACAAGCCTATGAAAGATAGGCTAACTCTTGTGTTGTGTGGTAATAGAAGTGGCGATTTGACAATTAAACCCTTGCTTGTGTATCATTCTGATATCCAAGAGTTTTCAAACAGTATAATGTGCAGAAAAGCCAAATGTGTGTGAAGTGGAGGGCTAATAGAAAGGCATGGGTGACGAGGCCAAAAAAATATCTACAGGAGAAAAGTTAGCCACTCATGGCCGTGCTTCTACTCGACAATGCTCCTGCTCATCTTCCAGGCTTGGAGGATGCATTGTTGGATAAATTTAGTTTTGTTACACTAAAGTTCCTGCCTCCTAACACCACACCACTCCTCTAATTCAGCCTTTGGACCAGAAAATCAATTCCAATTTTAAGAAGCTTAACTACTGTGATGCGCTGGGTTTATTGTGACATTCCCCCCTGTGCACATGAAATCAAGTGTTCCCAAAAAATTATTTTTTTGTTTGTAAAATGATAAATTCCCTTTCCTAAACATGTCTGTGTAAAAATAAATACAAAATTCCACTTACTTTGGTTGTTGGGACATGGACAAGGTGCGCTGTGATGTGATCACGGGCTGGTCACCCGTGCGTGAAGCTCCCAGGGGCAATCACGTGTGCCATTCAAGCACTGTGAGTTGCCACAAATATATTTTTAATTATTTGTTCTATGTATTGCCAATGCAGTTTTATTTGTTGTTTTATCGTATATGATGCATATTTGTGTCTTTTACAATATGTATACAATAGAACATTCATAATGTTCCATGGAACTGTGATACATGTGTCAGTAATATGTCCACAATATATGTTTATTGTTGTAATATTACTTGTTAGAAATTCACTAAAAATACAATATGTTCAGTTTCACACACTATTTACACAGTCACACACTATATTACACACTCAATACCTCGGAAGTGAGTAATAATCAACGAAGTAGTCCATGGTACACAGTGCGACTTTGCTCTCGTTGCACCACGTACAGATAGATTTTTTGCTTCCTGCTTCTTCGTTCTTTGTGCTTGCAAATATTGCACTCACATACACCCATGGCTTTAGTAATTGTAGGTGGTATGTAGCCAAGCTTGTAAAGCGTAAGGTAGTCCTGATAAGATTATAGAAAAAGATCAAATTTGCAAGGTAGTCTTGAAAAAATCACTTTGTTAGGACCCTGACTGGAAGAGATTCAGTCATTCTCGGAGAGTGTCAGTCAATCTGGAAGAGATTCAGCCATTCTGGAAGAAATTCAGTTATTCTTGAAAATATCTATGGGAAAACACCACCATGGAAGCCAATAACACTGATCATCTATGCTATTTGTATCAGATGCATCATCCTTGAACCCAGAAAACAATTCATATATGTATCACCTATATATATTGGAGATGGCATAGGTGGGCAAGGGTGGCGCTCAGAGCTACAACTGGATATGCTCACTGTATCGTCCTCATAGGTGCTGTATCACTTGCATCCGACCTTTGTGTTAGGTCCTTATTGCACCTAGTTTCATCAATATCATGAAACTTAGGTTCTTCAAACAATAAAGTCTGAATTTCACCAACAGAGAGCAATCTTTCAACACCACGTCAGACAGGTGTTTGGGAGCCAGAGGCACGTGCACCACCCATAGATGCTCACTCATTACTAACCCAGCCAACAGCCCTACGACATTCTGGGAATTTTTTCCAAGATGGCTGCCTCTAAATGGAGGTCCCAGGAGTCCATTTCGTACCCAACCTACTGCGAGCGCGTTTCGACCGTGCACGAAAAAATAAAAAATACTTTTGTAGGTTGGCGCAGTAATGGGCGAATGGCATTTGTCGTTTGGTGCAGTGCAGTAATTAATTAAAGGGCACTTTTCTGGAAATGTTTTGAAGTGACTAATTCCACAAACCTCACCCTCAGTTCTGGAAAAATCATTTTAACATTTGTAGTGCTTTAAAACTCATTGACAATGCCTGGCAAGAAGTGACTCTAAAAAACATGATCTCTGGCTGGTTCTTATGAATTTGTGGCCCCTGAATGTGTTCCAGAAATAGACTTTGCGGGGTTTGAGTCTGAACCTGAAGTGCCTATTGTTGAGAAAAAAATTTCTCTGGGCCAGAAATTGGGCTTGGAGTTGGATGGTGCCAATGTGGAGGAACACAGCGAAAAACTGATTGAGAAACTCCTAGCCCTTCAAAAGGAGCAGCAACACGAGCCAGCTGAGAAAATTTCTTCAGGGGAGAAGGAGGTAGTACAAAATGTCCCTTCCTCAACAATTATGAAGTGGTGAAGACTATGGGAAGAAATACAAACTTTTGTTGAAATGACTCACTCAGAACAAGCTGTAGTAGGCCATTGCCTTAATCTTTTTAATGACACTGTGATGTCTCACTATAGACAAGTGTTACAATGTAGGGGAAAACAAGTCTCTATGGAAAGGTTTTTAGTGAGAAAAACAAGCAGTGAGCCGCAAGCAGGTCTTTGTGGTATGCAGAAAACTGCACGAGAGAGAGAGTACCCCAAAGAAGTCATCACTTCCTGATGTTATAATGGAAGGGGACTTCCCTTCCAAACACTAACACCTCTCTTGCTCCCCCCTCCCCTCCTCACCGTCTTCCATATGCCAACAAGAGTTGCCAAAAAAGGTAAGCTATAACTTGTACATACTATAGTACTAAATATTTGTGTGAATTAGGTATGAAAAGTATTTTGAAGTTAATATTTAAGAGAGAGTGGAATGGATTCATTCAATTTAAAATATTTCTTATGGGAAAATTCTTTTTTGGGTTGCAAATTTTTGGGTTACTAAACGTCTCTGGGTATGGATTAAATTTTTAAACGGAGGGGGCCACTGCAATTTGAGGTGTTAATTTTAGTGTTGTGTTAGAATAGGTAGCGTAAATTGTCAAGAATTCCTAACTTCAAGATGTGTAGCATCAATCAAGAAGACGAACTACAACAAGCTAAGTTGAGGTTTCTGGTTGAAATTAACCCTTGTATGGCGCCTGGCTGTTTAGCATGTGTCACCCACAGGTGCATACCAAAAAAAAAAAAATAAAATATTGTTTCTTCTAAACCTGTTAATTTGTGTTCACAGATCAGGGGAAAAATAATAACAAAATCGTAAATGGCATATATTGCTCGCTATAGGGTGGGGAAGTCTGGCAAAAAAACATGCGCTGACTCAGTGTGTGTCCCAGACGGTCTGTTGCTTGCCAGCTGTCAGGCCAGAGTTGCCACAAAGAGATAATTACCTAATTATTTCAATGTCTCTCATTGATTTTTAGTAGTTTTTTGCTGTAATATTATTCAATAGTGTGTAGTGTGATATATTTATATAATAAAATGAGTGAATCATCGCTATATTCAAAAATATGGTGTGCATATTGTTGATTTAATTATGTTCATCAAGCAGTGAACAAATACTTTGTCGGTTATTACACTATATACACAGGTTATATATAAGTATCTGCATGTTTTGTTCACTGTAACGAACCACTAAGTTACTATTATAAGTCAAAAAGTAACGAGGAGTGACCACCACACACCAGCCAGCCACTCGCTGCCAATCACTCCCTCAACACCTCACTCGCCCACATTCTCCTCCCACCATACTGTTTTTGTTTTTATTCACTATATACGGACGTTATATATAATTACAGAATCTACATTCGTGTTCACCATAACAAACCACTAAGTTGGCATGGTGAATGGCAGTGGCAGCCCGCCACTGGCTGCTACTTCCTCCCTCCCTCAACTCACCTGACTCACCCACATTCTCCTCCAACAATACTGTTTTTGCTTTTATTCACTATATACAGACGTTATATATAAGTATCTACATTCGTGTTCACTATAACGAACCACTAAGTTGGTATGCTGAGTGGCAGTGGCAGCCCGCCACTGGCTGCCACTCCCTCCCTCCCTCACCTCACCTGACTTGCCACCATTCTCCTCCTACCATACTGTTTTTGCTTTTATATACAGACGTTATATGTAAATATTTACATGTTTTGTTCACCACAACTGTACATCTAAGCTTGTATGGTGAGTAAAGGCACAAAGACGTAGCTACTCACACAGTCAGCTGGTGGCGGCCGCCCTCAAGGCCAGACGCACTAATATTTCTCCTACAACAATACTGTTTGTGGTGTTATTACGCTATATACACACATTATATATAAGTATCTACCTGTTTTATTCACCATACTTGTACAAGTAAACTGGTATGGTGCCCAAAGACCATAGTGGTCACCAGTAAACAACATGATAAGTTGTGCAGACGACGCACCTCCCTCAAAATGGCGGCTCCCAACCTACTCCTATTGCTGTTATTACACTCTATACACATGTTACATATAAGTATCTACATTTGTGTTCACCATAGAGAACCACTAAGCTGGTATGGTGAGTGCAGTCAATAAAAGGTGGCCACACACAGTCAGAAGACAACTCCACCACCCTCCCTCCCACTGCATTATTAATAAATAATAAATAAATTTGTATTCAGGTAAGGTACATACATACAAGGTAAGATACAAAGTTGATGGATTAATAGATAGAGCTAGTACATACAATGGCTAAAGCCACTATTATGCAAAGTGTTTCGGGCAGAAAAAACCTTAGACTAAAACTTAATACTAGTTGAGGTTAAAGTATAAAATGTGTTGAGAACAAATAAAAATAAAAATAAGAAAGGGGGGAACATGGCTGAAAAAGCACCGCAAATACAATTAGGTCGACAAACAGCGTTGTTTAAAAAAACCAGTAATGGGTTGACAATAGAGGGGTAAGGTAGGTTACAGAGAATTTATTAGGTAGTGCTTAATTTTTATCTTAAACTGGTTGTAGAGGTACAGTCTTTAACCCTTAACCCTTAAATGGCGCATGGCTATATACTGATTGATATCCACAGGCGCAAAAAAAAAAAAAAAAAAAAATTCTTCCTAACCTGTTAAGTCGTGTTCCCTGATCACGGGAAAAATAAAAAAAAAATTCTATTATACTTACCAGCGATGTAATTGAGCCGAGAAGATGGGTGATGACGTCACAGTTTGCATGTTCGCTCATGCACTGTGTGTCCCGGAGGCGTCGCGCGTGGTCTTCAAGCAGCCACAGGTGCCACGAATTTATTTTCGCGTCATTATTTACAGTGTTTACGCATGTATTCTTTGTAATATTAGTCACTAATTATGTTGCACAAAATGTCACTTGACAGTTATTGTCATTATATGTTGCACACATCGAGTATACACATGCGCGCACAAACGTTTTCCATTATGGCATTATATTATGTACAGTAATCACAATGTTCATTATTTTATATGTACATACTAGCATGCACTATGTACAGGTTTTTGCACTATTATTGCACATTTAGAAGTCAAGGAGTGTGTGGTAGTCGTTGAAGCAGTCGACAGCACACAATGCAACTCCACACCCTTCACACCATGTTTGCACCATTTTACGTTTTTGCTCTCTTCGTTTTGTTGTTTTACATACTACGCATGCACGTTGGCCTATTGCACGCTTTCCACCTGCTGGCAAATTCTTTATTCTGTGTTGCTGAAAGGCATCTATGTGAGCGAGCCTGGGTGTTGCATCATGCTGCAACACTGGGTTCATGATTGGTCTTCGTATGCCAGGGACTTCTTGACCAAACTTTGCTAATAACTGTGTTGCAAGTGTAAAAGCAAATGTACGGAACACAGGTTTACGTCCAGTTTTCACCAGGTACAAATTATAGCAGTTCAACATGCTCATGTCAACAAGATGGAAAAACACTTTTTTCGTCCACTTCAATGTTTTCCGCACACACTCGATAGTGCCAATCATCATGTCAGCCTTATCAATCAAACGCATGTTGATATTGTAGTCAAGAACATAATCTGGCTTATATACTGGTTCTCTCGTTACACGGTGCACCTTGCCACTGTTCAACATTGTACCATCATGAACGGTTGACAGCAGGTTCACTTCTCTCTTGTCTTTCCACCGTACTGAGAGAATGTCATCACATTTCCGTACCTGGCACTCACCAACTGCAAGTCCACCGACAAACACTGGCATTTCCCTTCTTCGTGGCTTTACTGTGCCAACCAACCCGGTTCTATTTTCAATCAAGAACTTAGCTAGCAATGGACTTGTATAGTAATTATCTGTGTATAGGATGTGGCCCTTGTTCATCCATGGTGCCATCAGTGACTTCACCACACTACCCAAGAATCCATGTTCGTCGTTACCGGGAATGTCTACATCGCTAGCTGAATACAAAATCATGTGTAACACGTATCCTGTTTCACAGTCACACAGTACAAAGAATTTCAAGCCAAATCTGTTTCGTTTTGAGGGAATATACTGTTTGAATGAAACACGTGCTTTGAATAGTATAAGGGATTTGTCAATCACCAGCTTCTGTGCTAGTACGTAAAAATCTCTGAATTTTCCAATCACCTCATTCATATAGTGCCTCACTCGCCAAAGTCTATCCTCCTCAGTCTGGTCCTCATTAGTTGCAAAATGCACACACCTGAGGAGTATCTGAAATCTGTCTCTGGACATATATTTCCCGAAGAAAGGTGTTGGAATAGTCAGATCTTTGCTCCAGTAATCTGTGATAGCGTGTTTGACACAGTGTTTCATCAACATACATATTGCAAGAAACACATACATTTCCTCTATATTGATGTCTTTCCAACATTGCAAGCGTGAAAATTCTGATATATCTTTTCTAATGAGATGAGCCGCATGAACGTTCGTTTGGTGTACAATATATTCCATGAGGGGCTCATCATAGAATGCGGTAAAATAATCACATTCACTCATATCATCACCATTATCAGGGAAAAGATCTGTAATCCCAACGTCTTTATCGTCAAAGGCAGGAATTCGGGGAATAAAACCAGCACCATCACTCCACACTAGTACACCTGGTGTCCTGCGAGACGCAGGGGATGCAGCAGAGGCACTACGGCAAGGAAGCGATGCACCCCGTGGATTAGGAGCTGAAGCCCGTCTACGCACAGTACGGCCGCTACCTGCACGTGAGGTAGAGGCACGTGCACATGAGGTAGAGGCACGTGCACGTGAGGTAGAGGCACGTGCATGTGAGGTAGAGGCACGTGCATGTGAGGTAGAGGCACGTGAACATGAGGCTCTTGGTGCCACATGTTGTTCCATGCGGTGGAGCTTGGCTGGGCGAGACACTGCTGACGCGACAAAATCTCGCCCAGTAACACCACTGGTACTGGCACCAGGCTCGGTAACACTATGTTCTGATTCCACTTCACTAAAACCAGAAAAAGAGTCACCTTCCTCTGACTCGTCACCGAAAGTATCCTCAGACTCTAAATAATCACAGAAACTGTGTGGCCGAGGGAATATTGGGGTCGACGCTGGCCGAGGCGGCATGGGTGAGGGTATAGGCCTCGCCATAAGAGGCGGCTGTATCTCATATTCACTGTCCGTGCTATCAACATCGGTCAATTGGGTGTAGTCTTTATCAATATCAGAGTCATCAAAGTCACTTTCCTCACCATCGGAAAATAATTCACTGGTTATTTGCTCCTGGGTGAGTGATTGCGTGGGGCGTGCCCGAGAAGCGTTCAGCCGTGCGCTCGACATGGTGGCTGCCGGGTAACTGAGGCCTCCCAAGCGATAGTAGCGTGAGCTGGATTATTTTTTTAAAATGGCGGCTGTTTACTATAGCCCCTGGGCAGCGTATGGGGACCCCCTCTACCCCGCGGGCCTTTCAAATCGTGCTCGGTACGCCCGCGCATCATATGATGCGATGCGCAATTTACTGCAAGTCGGGTAAAGCATCATATGATGAGATGCGCAATTCAAGGGTTAACATGCTCGGGGTTTAATATCCTGTCATCCCCACAGGCTCATGTCGTTTTGAAAAAAAAAAATTATTTTTTCTTCCTAACCTGTTAATTTGTGTTCACTGATCACGGGAAAAATAATAAAAAAATCGTAAGTGGCATATATTGCCCGCTATAGGGCGGGGAAGTCTGGCAAATTATAGGCGCTGACTCAGCGTGCGTCCCAGGCGGTCTGTTGCTCGCAAGCTGTCAGGCCGGAGTTGCCACAAAGAGATAATTACCGAATTATTTCAATGTCTCTGATTGATTTTTCATAGTTTTTTTGCTGTAATATTATTCAATAGTGTGTAGTTTGATATATTTATATAATAAAATGAGTGAATCATTGCTGTACTCAAAAATATGGTGTGCATATTGTTGATTCAATTATATTCATCAATCAGTGAACAAATACTTTGTCGTTATTACATTATAAGCACAGGTTATATATAAGTATCTGCATGTTTTGTTCACTATAACGAACCACTAAGTAGCTATTATGAGTCAAAAAGTAACGAGGAGTGACCGCCGTTTACCAGCCAGCCACTCCCGCCCTCCCTCCAGTCATCTGACTCACCCACATTCTCCTCCCACAATAATGTTTTTGCTATAATTCACTATATACAGACGTTATATATAAGTATCTACATGTATTGTTCACCATAACTGTACATCTAAGCTTGTATGGTGAGTAAAGGCGCAAAGATGTAGCTACTCACACAGTCAGCTGATAGGCAGCCGCCCTCAAGGCCAGACGCACTAATATTTCTCCTCCAACAATACTGTGTGGTGTTATTACGCTACATACACACATTATATATAAATATCTACCTGTTTTATTCACTATACTTGCACAAATAAACTGGTATGGTGCCCAAAGACCATCGTGGTAACCAGTAAACAACACCGTCGTCTGCATGGTGGCGTTGTGCAGATGACGCCACCGCCCTTACCAAAATGGCGGCTCAAAACCTTCTCTTGCTGTTTATATCCTCTATACACACGTTATATATAAGTATCTACATTTGTGTTCACCATAGCGAACCACTAAGCTGGTATGCTGAGTGCAGTCAATAAAAGGTGGCCACACACAGTCAAAAGACATCTGCACCACCCTCCCTCCCACAGCATTACTCCTCCCTCCATGGCGCACAGCGCTAAATATCACCACAATCCTGCTATTATCAGAACCCTAGTCAGTTTTATCACAGTCAGGGGTCTTCTGTAATAATATCATCGCTACATAATAGCATGAACAAGTATAATTTGGCATTTTTAGGCGATGCTGTGGTCACAAGCTGAACAGCAGTGCTGTTAGCTTATGCTGCTTGCGTCAGGCTTGGTTGCTCACTCAATACTGAGGCCAATAACACCCGGGAGTTTGGCCCACTATTTTTTTTTAAAATGGCGTCTGTTTACAAGAGCCCTGATGAAGTGTCATCTGCAAAGGATGATACATTGCTATAGGTTGTGTTCTTGTCTATGTCCGATATGAGGATGAGAAAAAGTACTGGAGCAAGCACAGTACCCTGGGGGACTGAGCTCTTCACGGTCGATGGGCTGGATTGTATTTTGTTGACTATTACACATTGGGTTCTGTTGGTCAGGAAATTGTAGATCCATCTGCCTATTTTTCTGGTAATTCCTTTTGAACACATTTTATGTGCAATAACGCCATGGTCACATTTATCAAAAGCTTTTGCGAAATCTGTGTAAATTACATCAGCGTTTTGTTTGTCTTCCATAGCATCTAATGCCATATCATAGTGGTCCAGCAACTGCGACAGGCAAGAGCGCCCGGTTTTGAAATCATGTTGTCCGGGGTTATGGAGATACTGTGATTCCATGTATTTTGTGATCGTACTTCTTAGCAGTCTTTCAAAATTTTTTATAATGTGCGATGTTAGTGCTATCGGTCTGTAATTTTTTGCCTCTGCCTTATTTCGTCCTTTATGAAGTGGTGATATCTCTGCTGTTTTTAGTATATCAGGAATAACGCCAGTATCTAGGCTTTGTCTCCACAGAATGTGGAGGGCCTGCGATAATGGTTTTTTACAGTTCTTGATAAATATGGAGTTCCAAGAATCCGGGCCTGGTGCAGAGTGCATAGGCATACTGTTTATGGCTTGTTCAAAATCCAGTGGGGATAGGGTGACGTCTGATATATGATTTGATGTTGCTAAATCAGGATGGGGTCAGGACTGGAGTAAATGAAGGTTGTGTCATCAGCAAATAGAATTGGTTTGAGGTGTTGGGAGGCATTTGGAAGGTCATTAATGTAGATGAGAAAGAGGAGAGGGCCAAGTATGCTGCCCTGAGGAACACCGATGTTGATGGGTAGGGTGGGAGAAATTGAATACACAGAAACATACTGGAGCCTGTCAGTAAGGTAAGATTTGAGGTATTGCAGGGAGTGTCCTCTGACTCCATAATGATGTAATTTAAGAAGAAGGTTTTGGTGGTTGACAGTGTCAAAAGCCTTATGCAGGTCCACAAATAACCCAACAGGGAACTCATTTTTATCAAGAGCTGCATGAATCAAGTTAATCATACTAATAAGTGCATCGTTAGTGCTTTTTTGGGGTCTGAAGCCATATTGACAAGAGTTAAGTATATTGTGTTTGGCTAGAAAAGAGTAAAGCTGCTTGTAGATTAGTTTTTCAAATAATTTTGACAAGTTAGGCAGGATTGATATGGGTCTGTAGTTGTTAACATCTGTGAGATCACCACATTTGTGGACAGGGGTTACTCACGCTTTTTTTAGAATATCTGGAAAGGTTTGGAGTTCAAGTGACTTGTTGAAGAGCAAAGCAATAACAGGGGCTAAAGATCTGGAGGCTTTTTTGTAAATTAAAGTTGGTATCTCCTCAAGGGCACTAGACTTGGTTTTAAGGGAAAGGATTATCTCATTAACGTCAGTGGAATTAGTAGGCCTTAGGTACAGAGACTGAGGATAGTTACCTGTAAGATAGTCCTTAACATCAGTACTGGAACATGGAATATCATTTGCAAGGGATGACCCAATAGAAGAGAAGAACCTATTGAACTCAATAGCAGAATATAGCTGCCTCTATCTCAGGCGGGGCATTTAAATTATAGCACTAGACACGAAATCATATATATATGATGTGCGCGGTTTCAGTTTTGTCACTGAAATCATATAAACAGTTGCTCCTCGACATACGATTGCCCCTACTTACGATAATTTTGAGTTATGATGTAAATTTCATCGAAAAATGCGACTCGACATCCGATGGTGTCGTCGACTTCCGATATTTGTTGGTACACATTCGGGTCACGCAGCCGACCTGCCTCAGTTTACTACAGTTGTCCACTTAGTGACGATCGCGCCTATAAGAAATTCCGCTTTTGTGGTGATTTTTTGCATTTTGAACATTAAAGTAATTATTATATATCATGCCATGAGTCCCAGGAAAGTCAGTAGTAAGGCTCAGCATATGAAAATCCATGTAAGGATGACCATAGAGCAGAAACAAGAGTACAGAATGTCTCTTCCTCAACAATTAACACTTACACTGCTCAGGGGTCCTTGGGACATTTACACCCCTGTGCGCAAGAAAAAAAAAAATTCAAAATTTTTTTTTCGTCTTCTAAACATGTTAATTTGTGTCCCCTGAGCACGGAAAAAAAAAAAAAATCGTAGGTTACATATTTTGGGCGCAATTGACCGAGGAAGTCTGGCAAAAAATGGGCATTGACAGAGTGGTCGTCAGACCCGGTCAGCGTCACCCGCGCTGACAGATGGGAGTTGCCACAAAGATATTATTACCTAATTGTTTCAATGTTTCCGATTGATTTTTTCTTAGTTTTTTTGCAGTAATATTATTCAATAGTGTGTATTGTAATATATTTATATAATAAAAGTGGTGAATAATCACTATACTCAAAAGTATGATGTGCATATTAGTGATTCAATTATTATGTTTATAAAACAATAAACAAATAGTTTTGCTGCTATTACACTCTATACACAGGTTATATATAAGTATCTGCATGTTTTGGTCACCATAACGAACCACTAAGTTGGTATTGAGAGTCGAAAAGCAACGAAGAGTTACCGCCACACACCAGCCAGCCACTCGCTGCCACTCCCTCAACACACGCACTAAACTTTCTCCCCCAACAATACCATTTGTGGTGTTATTACACTATATACAGACGTTATATATAAGTATGTATATATTTTGTTCACCACAACTGTATAGCTAAGCTGATATAGTTAGTTCAGGCACTAAGAGTCGTCGCTATACACAGATGGCGGCTGGCGGCTCCCTCACTCTTTCAAGGTCACACGCACTAAACTTTCTCCCCCAACAATACAGTTTGTGGTGTTATTACACTATATAGACGTTATATATAAGTATGTATATATTTTGTTCACCACAACTGTACAGCTAAGCTGATATAGTTAGTTCAGGCACTAAGAGTCGTCGCTACACACACAGTCAGCTGACGGCTCCCTCACTACTTCAAGGTCACACGCACTAAACTTTCTCCCCCAACAATACCGTTTGTGGTGTTATTACACTATATACAGACGTTATATATAAGTATGTATATATTTCGTTCACCACAACTGTACAGCTAAGCTGATATAGTTAGTTCAGGCACTAAGAGTCGTCGCTATACACAGATGGCGGCTCTCTCACTCTTTCAAGGTCACACGCACTAAACTTTCTCCCCCAACAATACCTTTTGCAGTGTTATTACCCTATATACACATATTATATATAAATATTTACATGTTTTATGCACCGTAACTGTACACCTAAGCTTGTAGTGCGCCCAAAGAGCATAGTGGCCACCCTCTAAACAGCTAGACAAATCGTGCAGACGACATCACCTCTGTCATCTATATGGCTCCTCCCAGCATAATCCTTTTGCTGTTATTACACTAATACACACATTATATATAAGTATCTACATTTGTGTTCACCATAGAGAACCACTGACCTGGTATGGTGAATGCAAACAATAACAGCTAGCCACACAGTCAGTAAACGATGCTGTCTCCCTCCATCTCTCAGCATCACTCCTCCCACAGCGCTAATTATTACAACAATCCTGCTATTATCACAACCCTGGTTATTTATATCACTGTCATGGGTCGTCTGTAATATTGTCATCGCTAAATAATAACAATTATATATTTATTTTGACATTTTTCGGCGATGCTGTGGTCACAAGCTGAACAGCAATGCTGTTCGCTCATGCTGC
Organism: Procambarus clarkii; assembly: GCF_040958095.1. Lineage (NCBI taxonomy): Eukaryota > Metazoa > Arthropoda > Malacostraca > Decapoda > Cambaridae > Procambarus > Procambarus clarkii. The sequence continues at coordinate 21,283,092 of NC_091170.1, forward strand.
GTGAACCGGCCTTGGTTGCTCCAACAATACTGTGCCTCTCACACCTGAGAATATTGCCCACGATTTTTTTTTTAAATGGCATCTGTTTACAAGAGCCCTGAGGAAGCTACTGTGAACCCTGTGTAGCCGCGGGCCATTTGAATGAGGCCTGGCACCCTATGACGTATATATACGCCATGCGCACCATGGGACATGTTTATCAGGGCGTATATATACGCCATGTGTAGTTTAAGGGTTAAGAAAATGTGTGCAGCATGAGAAGAATTGCAAACCTTTGATGAAACGACTCACCCAAATCAAGCTGCAGTAGGTCGTTGCCTTAACCTATTCAATGACACTGATGCATCATTACAGACAAATGTTAAAATGAAGGGAAAAACAAATGCCTCTTGACAAATTTGTAGTGAGACAAACAAGCATAGAACCACAACCAGGTCCTACTGGTATTCAGGCAAAACGTAGGAGAGAGAGTACCCCAGAGAAAACATCACTGCCAGATGTGATAATGGAAGGGGACTCCCCTTCCAAACAGGAACAACTCTCTTCCTCCCCCCTCATCACCATCTTCCATACGCCATCAAGAGCCCTCCATAAAGGTAAGAGACGCTTTGGTACTGTATTGTAGTTAGAAAAAAACATTGTATTCAGTATAAAATGTATTTGTATGTTAATATTTTGAAGGGTGGGGAACGGATTAATTCAATGTCCTTTATTTCTTATGGGAAAAATCGCTTCGACTTACGATCCATCTCTGGGAACGGATTAGCATCGTAAGACGAGGCCCCATTGTATATGATTTGCGCGGTTTAAGGGTTAATCACTAGACCTACTAGAATCACTGATAGTACTGCCACAGCTCTTGATCACATCTGGACCAACATAACCTCTCCGCTTACTTCAGGGATAATCACTGATAGCTCTACAGACCATTACCCCACATTTCTCCTAACCAACATTCAGAAACCATCTCTAGATACAAGGAAGATGAGATTTAGGGTGAACAATGAAACTTCTATAGGCAATTTTATAGCTGCTGCCGCTAATATTAACTGGGAGTCCGAATTAGGTACCATAGGGGACATCAACCTAGCAGTGTAATCATTTCTTCAAAAAACTCTCAGCCTTTATAACACCCACTGTCCTATGCTAACGAAACAAGTCACAACTAAAAGGCTAAACAATCCTTGGCTTACAAAGGGGATACTTAAATCTAATAATAAAAAACACGAACTTGAGAAGAAGTATAGGTTAGGTATCGTCTCCAAAGAACTTTCAAAGTATTACTCATCATTACTATCTAAAATAATTAGAAGAGCCAAAATTAAATACTACGAAGATAAATTTACTCAAACAAAGGGCAACATCAAGAAAACATGGAGCACAATTTCACAAATATTGGGATCAAAAAAGATTTTAAATAACAAACCAATAATCCTGTCCAATAACGATGGTCTGCTTTCAGCCACTGATACTGCTATTGAATTCAATAGGTTCTTCTCATCCATTGGGTCATCCCTTGCTAATGATATTCCATCTTCCAGTACTAATGTTCAGGACTATCTTACAGGTAACTACCCACAGTCTCTGTACCTAACACCCGCTAATTCCACTGATGTAAATGAGGTAATCCTTTCCCTTAAGACCAAGTCTAGTGCCCTTGCGGAGATACCAACTCTAATCTACAAAAAGGCCTCCAGATCTTTAGCCCCTGCTATTGCATTGCTCTACAACAAGTCACTTGAACTCCAAACTTTTCCAGATATTCTAAAAAAAGCGAGAGTAACCCCAGTCCATAAATGTGGTAATCTCACTGATGTCAACAACTTCAGACCTATATCAATTCTGCCAAACTTGTCAAAAATATTTGAAAAAGTAATCTACAAGCAGCTTTACTCTTATCTAGCCACACACAATATACTTAGCTCTTGTCAATATGGCTTCAGACCCAAAAAAGCACTAACAATGCACTTATTAGTATGATTAACTTGATACATGTAGCTCTTGATAAAAATAAGTTCCCTGTTGGGATATTTGTGCTGTGATACTACCTTTTGAAGACTGGAATTCTCACTTGTGCATCAAGAATGAACCAAGCTGCACTACCGTGACCCCTCAGATGTAACACAAACAATGAGCAACAGTTTCAAGCTCAACAAGCCTCAATGTAGAACAAAAAACAGGAGATAATTTTGTCACCCATAGGTTTATAAACCCATGGAACTGTCTACCCACTGAAGCCATAAATGTCAAAACAATGCAAAATTTTAAAATCCAGCTTGAAAAAATTATCAAGAGAAATAAGGGAACCTTTGACAAGCTCCCAGTTTTCTGTATGTGTCTAAGTTATTAGGGTGTTATCTGGTCCTCAGATAAATTCAGGTAAATTCAGAAATCTTTTCTGAAAAATTTAGCTTATTCACACAAGTATATTTAAATGTATATCCAGCAAAAATTACTCAGTAGTTTATATACTCTGCATTTCATCATGAAATTTGCTATATATTTTAGAAATTACATTTTTAAATGTTATTTTCACTACAATAATCTTTTATTACAAATAAATCATACGAAATGGTGGAATATTTTTTTTTTAATTTTCATGCAATGAGAACAAAGTCATTGACCATGCATTGAGAGTAAGTCCAAATCACTTACATATATCTCTAGTTAGTGCCACTTACCTGAGTTCCCTATATTCATTTTAAGGCAATGTGTAAAGCAACTTACCTGAGCTCTCTGTGCCTTGCACATCAGGACATGCTTGATACTTAAACAGTAGTCGACTGTCACTAGTGCAGGAGTCTATAGTAGAGGCAGGAACACTACACTGGCCATGTCCTCGAGTATAGCTGAAGGTGAGTGGCCCTTTGAAGGGACATGCTGCTGGAGGAGCATCCCGACGAAACATAGAGAAGAGAAGCGCATCACCGGTGATCTGTGCGCAGAGTGATGCCAGGTCACGAGATGGCTCACACAGTGCTAGCAGAAGTAACAAACAGAAGAAACATTATGTTGGTGCATGCATATTCATTTCTGACTGGCATATATTTAAAAGTAAAAACCAGATTTGAATGTAATGAAATACCAATTTCTGGTTAAGCCTTGGTGGCTCCCGGAAGATACCATCTCTGATGTAGGTGCTATCAGTCGCAGAGTTCTGCCACCTACTGGGTTCAAGAGCCAGAGCCTGGTGTACCCCCCTTCCCCCTCACAGAAGTGCAGGAAGTTGTGGCATTTTTATATTAGGAACCATTGAAAATGTCATAACACTAGCACCCGCTCCTTCACTCCACCCTTCCCCTCACTTTGTGAGGGGTGGGAGAGTGGGGCAGCCCATGGTTTGCATGCTGCTCCACCATCAGTTCAATGACTAATGCAAAAAGACCAGACTCCCTGAGGATGTGAGTTAAGGAGCCACTTGGGTTCATCCAGAAATTGGCGTTTCATTACATTCAACACCGATTTTCTTGGGGAGTACCCTTTGTGGCTCCCTAAAGCTAACTACCCAAAGAGAAGGAAACAAGGGAGGAGGAATCACTGCAGGAATCAGAACAAAGGAGAGAAAGTCGGTCACGAGAATTGGCCCAAGGCCACCCAAGGGCTCTGAGTCATGGGAACATTGATCAGGTACTGGGCTGCCAGAACCCTGTTCGACCTCCAGAACCCCTGTGCCCAAAAATAAGCCCAGGATCAGCAAAAACAGCCGAAAGAGCAGCATACTGCCAGTCATCAGGAGCACGAGGGTAGACTGCAGGCTGGCTAAACTTGATGACACTGTGAATGACCTGGTGCAGGAGTCTATAGTAGAGGCAAGAACACTACACTGGCCATATCCCGAGTATTGCTGAAGGTCAGTGGCCTTCTGAAGAGACGTGCTGCTGGAAAAGCATCCCTGTTCCAAGGAATCAGGATCAACCCACAAGGCAGCCACAGAAGCAGAAGCGATGGCATCAAGATAGCGATGGAGAGCTGCTTCCAGACAAAAAACATGATGCCCCCCCAGGCTGAACCAAACAAGCATCAACAACCAATGGACACCTCTTGAAGCCAAATGACTCATTCTTCGACAGAAAAGGAGTCAGCTGGAGATGAAGAAACCATTGAATGTTATGGTTTCATTCCCTGGGCTGAAAGAACAAAAACCCTGGTGCTGAAGGCGAACATGAAGCTTCCCAACATGGCAACTGGAAACCAGGGAAACCAAGAGACAGTTGAGAAAACAATCCCAGATTGAAGGGGAAACTGTAAACCAAGCCGAAGAGAGAAAACGGAGCACCCAGTCCAGAGTCTAAGCAGGCCCTGTGGTACATGAGCAGGCTTGAAGTGAAACAACACAGGGGACAGCCTGTGATACAGAGCCAAGGAAGTATTGACCCCTAAATGCAAGTGCAGCAGGTCTGCCAGTGCCATATGATATGAAGCAACAGTATTTGGCATATGATACTGATCAAGCAATTACCAGGATGAAAAGGAAAGAACCCAGTCAGAAACAGAAGAACAATACCTAATTAAAAGACAAGAAGGGACAAAATGACTGCCAAGAAACTTCATATTGCCATCTCGAGGAAACCTGCAGTGAGACACCATGAACGTAGCCACTGATAGCCATAAACATGGCGATATACCTGTACACAAAATTCAGATGTGAGGGGGCAGAGGAGAAGCTCAAACCTGCAAAGCACATTGCCAAACCAATCTTCTGGAAGAGGTGGAGCTGCAGGAAAATGATCAGATTTCAACACCAAGCAAGCAGCACTGAGAACCAAGGCTAGGCCAGCCACCAGAGAGCTACAAGGCTCACTCTCCCATGTAGGACTTTCAACTGCATCAAGACCCAGAGCAACAGCTGGACGGGGTGGAAAAGGTACAGGAAACTCCACCTTGATCAGTCCTGCCAAAATTCAATCACTATGAGGGCCTCACAGTCGGGGAACAATGACACATAAAGGGGAAGATGCCTAGATAAAGCCAACACGAAGAGGTCCATGTCTCAGTGCCCAAACATTGGCGGCCCACTCTATGGAGACACCAGGGAATCAAACCCCAAAAAGTCCAAAGAGGAAGCTGGCAATGCAGCAGCCAATGCAGGGCCAATGGAGCCTGCACCTATTTGTCACTGCAGCAGCAAAAGGGGCTGCCTCAAAGAAACCTGAACAACCTCTGAAGCCAAACCCTACTCAAATACTTAAGGAAGGCAAGGTTTAGCCTCCTGCACAGTTGCTTGAAAGGTCACCAAGCTGAGTCACCAAGGGCTGACTCAACATCAAATAGCAGCACTACAGCCAGGAAAAGGTTGCTGGTGACAAAGAAAGTGAAGCCAACTGAGAGTTCCAAACAGGGCTCAACCAAGTCTGAACCTGGGCTGGAACCAACTGGGACTTCCACCAACTCACCAGAAACCTGAACCCGGTGAGTTGGGAAAGAACCAGATACCTGGCAAGCAGACATGCAGACTAGCTGGAAATCCACACCAGTTAATTGGTGAAGAAGAACAGAGCCCAAACACCTAAGAGACAAAAGAAGGGTCACTACCTGTCTCAACCATGTAAAAATGCATGTAGCCAGATTCAGTCCAATCAAGAGGACCCAGAAGTGGTAAGCTTGACATCCCACTACAAACCCTAACCAATCCCTGAACCTCGGATGAATAAGGACGTACCAGTAAGTGTCCTGAAGGCCCAGGGAAATCATCCAAGTGCCCGCCTCGAGAATAAGACAGACCTGGGACAAAGTGGTCATTAGGAAAGAGGGGCAAGGTATGAACCGGTTCAACCACAACAGGTGAAGAATGAACCAGAGATCCAGAGGAATCCCATTTTGAGTCCAGAAAAAGGCAGGAAGCCCACTAAAGAGACGTGGTCATTTCGACCACGCCCGAAGCCACTCAACTGGAGATAACCTGATAGAGACATGGAAAGGAAAACCTGCCAGGACAGACTCAAGCCCCTGAAAGACAGTTGGACTGACCAACTCCACCGAAGACTGACAAAGACGATCCGAAAAGCCAATAAATCATGATACTATGTGTTGGCAAATTGGGCTAGCCACCCAACCCCTCCACTGCCCCATCAACAGGGTAAACTGCAAAAGGGCTGGCATGAAGCTTGAGATGCCACTTTGTGAGCATCGCAATCACAGTGCCTACCAGACACTGGCTCCACCGAAGGTGTACAGCTAATGACTTTGGACACATGCCCCCCACTACCCAGGTTGCCACAAAGAATGTGAACAACCATGCTGAATACAGAGAAGATCCTGAATTGGCAGACAAGATGTAGCAACAGAGGACAAAAACTGAGCCACAACAGCAAAAACTGAGCTCTCCTGAAAGAAAAGCGGAGAGAAAGGAGATGCAGATAGAAGGGGCGAGGGCCCAGGCTGAATCTAGAGAAAGAACCAGCACAGCCTGCCAACATGCGAGCTGCACAGAGAAGAGTGCAAGAAATCTACTCCCAAGTGCCCCAACATCATCTGTAAGCCAAGTGGAATGCAGCTCAAGTAGACAAGGAAAACACACAGAAAAGCCCAAGTGCTGACGGGCATGTAGGACATCCACCACAACTGACAGCGAAGAATTTGCACATGAAGCTGGAGAGCTCAAACATTCCATTGAAGAGTGGGGGGGGGGGGAAACAGGCAAGCATTAACCCTTTAGTTGCACTAGACATATGATGTGTTGAGTGACTTGCAGTAAATTGCGCTCCGCATCATATGATGCTTTGGAGTACTACGCAAGATTTAAATGGCCTGCGGATACATGGGGTTCACCACACCTTTATCAGGGCTCTTGTAAACAGATGCCATTTTTTTTTTAAATCATGGGCCAAATTCCAGGGTATTAGGGGCCTCAGTATTGAGTGAGCTACCAAGCCTGATGCACGCAGCATGAGCTCACAGCACTGCTGTTCTGCTTGTGACCACAGCATCGCCTAAAAATGCCATAATATACTTGTTCATGCTATTATGCAGCGATGATATTATTACAGAAGACCCCTGACTGTGATGAAATTGACCAGGGTTCTGATAATAGCAGGATTGTGGTGATATTCAGCGCTGTGCTCCATGGAGAGAGAAGTAATGCTGTGGGAGGGAGGGTGGTGGCGTTGTCTTCTGACTGTGTGTGGCCACCTTTTATTGACTGCACTCACCATACCAGCTTAGTGGTTCGCTATGGTGAACACAAATGTAGATTCCTATATATAACATGTGTATAGAGGGTATAAACAGCAATTGGAGTAGGTTGGGAGCCGCCATTTTGGTGAGGGAGGTGGTGTCATCTGCACGACTAATCATGTTGTTTACTGGTGACCACTATGGACTTTGGGCACCATACCAGTTTACTTGTACAGGTATGGTGAATAAAACAGGTAGATACTTATATATAATGTGTGTATATAGCGTAATAACACCACAAACAGTATTATTGGAGGAGAAATATTAGTGCCAGAGACCAAAAGACACAAAAATGGAATCAATGCAGGAAGAGGCCAAACCCCCAAACATACTAGCGATACAAAGATGCGAGAAACAACTACATGGCAGTGAGGAGAGAGGAAGAAAGAAATTTTGAAAAAGGGATTGCAGACAAATGTAAAACAGAACCAGGTCTATTCTATAAATTCATAAACAACAAATTGCAGGTAAAGGATAATATTCAGAGGTTGAAAATGGGAAATAGATTCACAGAAAATGAAAAGGAAATGCGTGAAACACTAAACGAAAAGTTCCAAAGTGTGTTTGTACGAAATGAAATCTTTAGGGAACCAGACACAATAAGAATTCCAGGGAACAACATAGAGCACATAGAGGTGTCTAGAGATGAAGAGGAAAAAATGCTCAAGGAGCAAAGTAAGAACAAAGTTTCACCATGGGTTTTGAGAGAATGTGCACCTGAGCTCAGCATTCCACTTCAACTGATTTTTCAGGCATCCCTGTGTACATGAGTTGTAGCTGATGTGTGGAAAAAGACTAACATAGTTCCAATCTACAAAAGTGGAAACTGGGAAGACCCCCCTTAATTATAGACCTGTATCATTGACAAGTGTAATAGTCAAAATATTGGAAAAAATAATTAAAACTAAATGGGTAGAACACCTGGAGGAAAACGATATAATATCAGACAGACAGTATGGTTTTCGATCTGGAAGATCCTGTGTAATGAACTTGCTCAGTTTTTATGATCGAGCCACAGAGATTTTACAGGAAAGAGATGGTTGGGTTGACTGCACCTATCTGGACCTAAGAAAGGCTTTCGACAGAGTTCCCCATACGAGGTTGTTCTGGAAACTGGAACATATTGGAGGAGTGACAGGTAAGCTACTAACATGGATGAAAAATTTCCTGACAGAAAAATAAGGGCCGTAATCAGAGGCAAGGTATCGGATTGGAGGAATGTTATGAGAGGAGTATCACAGGGTTCAGTTCTTGCACCGGTAATGTTCATTGTCTACATAAACGATCTACCAGTGGGAATACAGAATTAATTGAACATGTTTGCTGATGATGCTAAGATAATAGGGAAGATAAGAAACCTAGATGATTGTCATGCCCTTCAATTAGACCTGGACAAAATAAGTATATGGAGCAACACTTGGCAAATGGAATTTAATGTGAATAAATGCCATGTTATGGAATGTGGAATTGGAGAACATAGACCCCACACAACCTATAAATTATGTGAGAAATCTTTAAAGAATTCTGACAAAGAAAGGGATCTAGGGGTGGTTGGGGCTAGATAGAAAACTGTCACCTGAGGACCACATTAAGAACATTATGCGAGGAGCCTATGCTACACTTTCTAACCTCAGGATTGCTTTTAAATACATGGATGAAGAAATACTAAAGAAATTGTTCACGACTTTTATTAGACCAAAACTGGAATATGCAGTGGTTGTATGGTGCCCATATCTTAAGAAGCCCATCAACAAACTGGAAAAGGTGCAATGACATGCCACTAAGTGGCTCCCAGAACTGAAGGACAAGAGCTACGAGGAGAGGTTAGAGGCATTAAATATGCAAAAACTAGAAGATAGAAGAAAAAGAGGCAATATGATCACTACGTTCAAAATAGTAACAGGAATCAATAAAATTGATAAGGAAGAATTCCTGAGACCCGGAACTTCAAGAATAAGAGGTCATAGATTTAAACTAACGAAACAAAGCTGCTGGAGAAATATACGAAAATTCACTTTTGTAAATAGAGTGGTAGACGGTTGGAACAAGTTAAGTGAGAAGGTGGTGGAGGCCAAAACCGTCAGTAATTTCAAAGCATTATATGATAAAGAGTTCTGGGGAGACGGGACACCACGAGCGTAGCTCTCATCCTGTAACTACACTTAGGTAATTACACTTAGGTAATTACAGGAGGTATGCAAAAAGTGACTCACAAACCTCTGAAGGGATAACCCACAAGGAAGGAAACCATTGGAGGGATACTCCCAGCATATCCAAAGGCACCTGAAAGTGAACCTTAGGGGTAGCCACTCTCAAAACTATTTCATACAGGGAAGAGGAGGTTATGAAAATTCTTCCAAGGCCCCCCCCCCCCCACAACCGAAGATCCTCTGCAGACGATGCAAGGAACCATAGAAGGTCTTAAGGGACCCTATTGCCCCAGTTCAGACTTGCCCTAGGCTGGAAACTGCAATTGAGTGTCCCAGGGCAGAGCCATCATCCACTTTCCAGGACTGACAGGTGAAGTCCAAGGAAGAAGCTACAAAAGAAGGGCCAGCTGGCAAGAAGACCCAAAAGCCTTGGCAGGACAGAGAGGCCTCAACTGAGCCTCGAGGCTCTGAGCCTGAATCAGATGGGGCAGCCCATGGAGCTGCACAAGCCACATCCCAAGCTAAAGCCTGCCCCAGGCCTGAAACCCTCAGACATTTAGAGGCCCGAAGTAGGGGTGGAGGATTAGAGGGTGAACAATGTTTGATGGGGAAAGAAGAGATGGTACAGAGGGAGCCAAGGCTGCACTGATCAACATCTCCAATTCCAAGTCCCTAAACACCAGCTTTAGGGAATCTAACCAGGCACACAACCTAGACCGCTTTAATACAGAAAGCCTCACATGAATAGCAGTCACTGCCTAATAAATCCAAGCATCATCAGGCAGACTAGTAAGAAAAGCAATGTGATGAGAGCACTCCCCACACAACTCTGGCAATAGAAAACTCTGGAAAAAGAGGCAATATGATCACTACGTTCAAAATAGTAACAGGAATCAATAAAATTGATAAGGAAGAATTCCTGAGACCCGGAACTTCAAGAATAAGAGGTCATAGATTTAAACTAACGAAACAAAGCTGCCGGAGAAATATAAGAAAATTCACTTTTGTAAACAGAGTGGTAGATGGTTGGAACAAGTTAGGTGAGAAGGTAGTGGAGGCCAAAACCGTCAGTAATTTCAAAGCATTATATGACAAAGAGTGCTGGGGAAATGGGACACCACGAGCATAGCTCTCATTCTGTAACTACACTTAGGTAATTACACTAAACTCGTGGCCCACACCACACAAATGTGCAAGGAATAGCCACTGAGGCAAAAGAAAACCAAAAAAATCTGTACCTAGAAAAATAGTTGCAGACTCACCACCGACTACACATCAGAAGAGCAGTAATGGTGGAGCGGCTTGCAAGTTGTAACCTACCCCCTCCTACTACAAATGAGGATTATCTTGAGTTGATTTCGGGGCTTCTTTTTTTTTTAGTGTCCCACAGCCCGGTCCTTGACTAGGCCTCCACCCCCAGGAAGCTGCCTGTGACAGCTGACTAACTCCCAGGTACCTATTTACTGCTAGGTAACAGGGGCATAGGGTGAAAGAAACTCTGCCCATTGTTTCTCGCTGGCACCCGAGATTGAACCTGGGACCACAGGATCACAAGTCTATTGTGTTGTCCGCTCGGCCGACCGGCTCCCCACCCACCAGGGGAAGGGTGGAGTGAATGAGATGTCTTGAGGTTGTCTTGAGATGATTTCGGGGCTTAGTGTCCCCGCGGCCTGGTCCTCGACCAGGCCTCCACCCCCAGGAAGCAGCCCGTGACAGCTGACTAACTCCCAGGTACCTATTTACTGCTAGGTAACAGGGGCATCAGGGTGAAAGAAACCCTGCCCATTGTTTCTCGTCGGCGCCCGGGATCGAACCCGGGACCACAGGATCACGCATCCAGTGTTCTGTCTACTCAGCCACTGGCTCCCAGATGAGATGGTGCTAGTTTTATGACATTTTTAATAATTTAATTATGTACATAGTTTGGGGAGTTCTATGGCCATTTTCAAAGCTGCAGAAGCTGAAAAATGGAGGTGGCCAGCTTAGGTGTGTTTTGATTCACTGATTTTCTGAGTGTCTTCTTTGGTAGTGGCATTAATCATTAACTTAATATATAAATCCCATAACTTCCTGTGAGGGTAAGCCAAGTTCTGACTCTTAGTCTCCATTAGGCCATAGAACTACGCAACTGAAGATACCTAGTAGTTGGGACCTACATTAGAGACGGTAGCTTCAAGGAACCATAAAGGGCTCTCCCCATAAAATAAATTAACTCATATATACAGTATCTTAATAGCATGTTCTTACTTTGCCTGAAACGCTATGCGTATTAGTGGCTTTACATGAATGTAAAAACATCAAATGTAAAAACATCAATGCTAAGTACTCTCAAAACCCAATGTACCTCTTGTATATATATATATATATATATATATATATATATATATATATATATATATATATATATATATATATATATATATATATATATATATTATTAAATATGACCGAAAAAGTAAGATTAATAATTCTAACACGAATTTTCTCGATCTTTCGTACGTTTCTTTTCACTGTTGGTGGTAATTCAAAAATCAATTCTCCAAAATTCATTTTTATTTCTAGTCTAGACTAGAAATAAAAATGAATTTTGGAGAATTGATTTTTGAATTACCACCAACAGTGAAAAGAAACGTACGAAAGATCGAGAAAATTTGTGTTAGAATTATTAATCTTACTTTTTCGGTCATATTTAATAATATATGTCTACAGGAAAGACTGCTACCAAAATATACTAATATATATATATATATATATATATATATATTAGTATATTTTGGTAGCAGTCTTTCCTGTAGACATATTTTATTAAATATGACCGAAAAAGTAAGATTAATAATTCTAACACGAATTTTCTCAATCTTTCGTACATTATGCTTCACTGTTGGAGGTAAATCAAAAATCACTTCTCCAAAATTCATTTTTATTTCTAGTCTGACGCGACACGGGCGCGTTTCGTAAAACTTATTACATTTTCAAAGACTTCACAAATACACAACTGATTAGAACTTGCGTTTCCCTGATTTTATATCTACATTTGAGTGAGGTGGGAAGGGTGATGTGGCATTACATTTGAGTAAGGTGGGAAGGATGATGTGGCATTAGAGGATATTAATAGGGTATTAAAAGTATCAACACAAGACAGAACACGAAACAATGGATATTGAATAGAAGTGTTTGTAGAAAGCCTATTGGTCCATATTTCTTGATGCTTCTATATTGGAGCGGAGTCTTGAGGTGGGTAGAATATAGTTGTGCAATAATTGGCTGTTGATTGCTGGTGTTGACTTCTTGATGTGTAGTGCCTCGCAAACGTCTAGCCGCCTGCTATCGCTGTATCTATCGATGATTTCTGTGTTGTTTACTAGGATTTCTCTGGCGATGGTTTGGTTATGGGAAGAGATTATATGTTCCTTAATGGAGCCCTGTTGTTTATGCATCGTTAAACGCCTAGAAAGAGATGTTGTTGTCTTGCCTATATACTGGGTTTTTTTGGAGCTTACAGTCCCCAAGTGGGCATTTGAAGGCATAGACGACGTTAGTCTCTTTTAAAGCGTTCTGTTTCGTGTCTGGAGAGTTTCTCATGAGTAGGCTGGCCGTTTTTCTGGTTTTATAGTAAATCGTCAGTTGTATCCTCTGATTTTTGTCTGTAGGGATAACGTTTCTATTAACAATATCTTTCAGGACCCTTTCCTCTGTTTTATGAGCTGTGGAAAAGAAGTTCCTGTAAAATAGTCTAATAGGGGGTATAGGTGTTGTGTTAGTTGTCTCTTCGGAGGTTGCATGGCTTTTCACTTTCCTTCTTATGATGTCTTCGATGAAACCATTGGAGAAGCCGTTATTGACTAGAACCTGCCTTACCCTACAGAGTTCTTCGTCGACTTGCTTCCATTCTGAGCTGTGGCTGAGAGCACGGTCGACGTATGCGTTAACAACACTCCTCTTGTACCTGTCAGGGCAGTCGCTGTTGGCATTTAGGCACATTCCTATGTTTGTTGGAATGTGCATAGGAACAAACATAGGAATGTGCCTAAATGCCAACAGCGACTGCCCTGACAGGTACAAGAGGAGTGTTGTTAACGCATACGTCGACCGTGCTCTCAGCCACAGCTCAGAATGGAAGCAAGTCGACGAAGAACTCTGTAGGGTAAGGCAGGTTCTAGTCAATAACGGCTTCTCCAATGGTTTCATCGAAGACATCATAAGAAGGAAAGTGAAAAGCCATGCAACCTCCGAAGAGACAACTAACACAACACCTATACCCCCTATTAGACTATTTTACAGGAACTTCTTTTCCACAGCTCATAAAACAGAGGAAAGGGTCCTGAAAGATATTGTTAATAGAAACGTTATCCCTACAGACAAAAATCAGAGGATACAACTGACGATTTACTATAAAACCAGAAAAACGGCCAGCCTACTCATGAGAAACTCTCCAGACACGAAACAGAACGCTTTAAAAGAGACTAACGTCGTCTATGCCTTCAAATGCCCACTTGGGGACTGTAAGCTCCAAAAAACCCAGTATATAGGCAAGACAACAACATCTCTTTCTAGGCGTTTAACGATGCATAAACAACAGGGCTCCATTAAGGAACATATAATCTCTTCCCATAACCAAACCATCGCCAGAGAAATCCTAGTAAACAACACAGAAATCATCGATAGATACAGCGATAGCAGGCGGCTAGACGTTTGCGAGGCACTACACATCAAGAAGTCAACACCAGCAATCAACAGCCAATTATTGCACAACTATATTCTACCCACCTCAAGACTCCGCTCCAATATAGAAGCATCAAGAAATATGGACCAATAGGCTTTCTACAAACACTTCTATTCAATATCCATTGTTTCGTGTTCTGTCTTGTGTTGATACTTTTAATACCCTATTAATATCCTCTAATGCCACATCATCCTTCCCACCTTACTCAAATGTAATGCCACATCACCCTTCCCACCTCACTCAAATGTAGATATAAAATCAGGGAAACGCAAGTTCTAATCAGTTGTGTATTTGTGAAGTCTTTGAAAATGTAATAAGTTTTACGAAACGCGCCCGTGTCGCGTCAGACTAGAAATAAAAATGAATTTTGGAGAAGTGATTTTTGATTTACCTCCAACAGTGAAGCATAATGTACGAAAGATTGAGAAAATTCGTGTTAGAATTATTAATCTTACTTTTTCGGTCATATTTAATAAAATATATATATATATATATATATATATATATATATATATATATATATATATATATATATATATACAGAGCACCACTTGGTTTCCGAACCCCTTGGGGACGAGACCCGTCGGTTAACATGTAAGTTCGTATACGAGAAATAGAGGGGAAAAAATAAACTAGAAATGTAAAAAAAAAATTTCCGAAAAATTTATGAAAAAAACTCTAGGGAAAAAAATCGTCAGGTTCATGGCATAAATGCGACCGTATTTTGTTTGTACTCATCAATAAGTGAAGTCCTGATCCGCTTTATAAAAGTCCTTAATTGTTCCTAACTGATTATTAAGACGTCTGGCAAACATCCTTTGGATGTTTCCTGCCAGCCTGCAGGAACATCCTGCCAGCCTGCCTGCCAGCCTGCAGGCACATCCTGCCAGCCTGCAAAAACATCCTTCCAGCCTGCAGGCACATCCTGCCAGCCTGCAGGAACATCCTGCCAGCCTGCCTGCCAGCTTGCCTGCCAGCCTGCAGGCACATCCTGCCAGCCTGCAGAAACATCCTGCCAGCCTGCAGGCACATCCTGCCAGCCTGCAGGAACATTCTGCCAGCCTGCCTGCCAGCTTGCCTGCCAGCCTGCAGGCACATCCTGCCAGCCTGCAGGCACATCCTGCCAGCCTGCAGGCACATCCTGCCAGCCTGCAGGCACATCCTGCCAGCCTGCAGGCACATCCTGACAGCCTGCAGGCACATCCTGCCTAAAATATACGATGATGTACTGTACATTTAAGAAGCAAATCTGGGTCACAGGTCTGTGGAGTGTGGTTAGGCTTACGGAGTCAGCCGGTCCCTCCCCCACCACCGACACACCTCCCCCACCCCCCACCCCAAACCCATACACACACACACACACTCTCAAAGGTCACGTGGTTCACGGTTCACTTCAACACCCATATATCGCTTCCTGCCTGCCTGCCTGCCTCCTTCCCAGCCTGCCTCCTTCCCAGCCTGCCTCATTCCCAGCCTGCCTCCATTCCCAGCCTGCCTCCTTCCAAGCCTGCCTCCTTCCCAGCCTGCTTCCTTCCCAGCCTGCCTCCTTCCCAGCCTGCCTCCTTCCCAGCCTGCCTCCTTCCCAGCCTGCCTCCTTCCCAGCCTGCCAGCCTGCTTCCTTCCCAGCCTGCCTCCTTCCCAGCCTGCCTGCCTGCCTCCTTCCCAGCCTGCCTGCCTGCCTCCTTCCCAGCCTGCCTCCTTCCCAGCCTGCCTCCTTCCCAGCCTGCCAGCCTGCTTCCTTCCCAGCCTGCCTCCTTCCCAGCCTGCTTCCTTCCCAGCCTGCCTCCTTCCCAGCCTGCCTCCTTCCCAGCCTGCCAGCCTGCTTCCTTCCCAGCCTGCCTGCCTGCCTCCTTCCCAGCCTGCTCCCTTCCCAGCCTGCCTCCTTCCCAGCCTGCCTCCTTCCCTGCCTGCCAGCCTGCCTCCTTCCCAGCCTGCCAGCCTGCCTGCCTGCCTCCTTCCCAGCCTGCCTGCCTGCCTCCTTCCCAGCCTGCCTCCTTCCCAGCCTGCCTGCCTGCCTCCTTCCCAGCCTGCCTCCTTCCCTGCCTGCCAGCCTGCCTCCTTCCCAGCCTGCCTGCCTGCCTCCTTCCCAGCCTGCCTCCTTCCCAGCCTGCCAGCCTGCCTCCTTCCCAGCCTGGCAGCCTGCTTCCTTTCCAGCCAGCCTGCCTCCCTCCCTGCCATCATGCTAACGGGTAGTGTGTGTTAGGCTTATCTTCGGGAATGAGCCGGTCTCACCCCCACCACCAACAAACCACCCGCCCCCCTACATCCCATCTCTCAAGGTCACGCGGTTCAACCGCGTGACTACCACTCACTCCCTGCCTGCAAGCTAGCCTGCCTGCCTGCAAGCTAGCCTGCCTGCCTGCCTGCCTGTCTGCCTGCCTGTGCCTGCCAGCCTACCTTTCCCTCCCTAATTCTCACTACTTCCATCCCTTCCTGCCTACCTCCTAGCATCTCTCCCTACCTCCCCCTCCCTCTTAGCATCTCTCCCTACCTCCTAACATCTCTCCCTACCTCCCCCTCCCTCCTAGCATCTCTCTCCCCCCCTCTCTAACTGATTCTCCCCCCCCCCCTCATTCATACTGCCTCCCACCTAAGCTCCATCGTCCATCCACCCACCAGTCAGCCATCACTGACGCAATGCGTGCATTTGGAGCCAACATGGTGCACAGATGTTTCTTGATTGTGCAGATATGTAAAACAAAAGCACAGAATGAACATTCCAGCCATATGGCAATTCAAAATAATAGGAATAATAGGCCGTGAATCTGTGAAGTCACAGTGGGCAAACTGGACCATCGCCCACCCACCACCACAAGCCGGCGTGACGCTTGGCGGACCCCTTCCTACCCGAACTTTGTTCGGGTAGCATGACTCCCCAACCCCAATCGGGAAACTGGAAGTTTCGGATAACTAATGTTCGGAAACCAAGTGGTGCTCTGTATATATATATATATATATATATATATATATATATATATATATATATATATATATATATATATATATATATATATATATATATATATATAATAAATTAAATAAAACTGCAGTAATTAATGGTGTCTATAAATAGAAAAATGCTTGAACATCTAATCCTTCATATTATTTAATAAAGGGACAATAAACCCTTGGTAGTTAACACAAAATATGGAAAAAATCTATTTTTTTTTTTGTTTGATATCCTGAAATGAAATGGCAATGCACCAAATGGCTAAGTGCGTCTTGTGGCTGGCTGACTGGCAGTGAGTGATGTGGATGCAGAAGAATTTCAGTACATTCAGGGAATTATTTACAGATTGTAAATCTATTTACAATTGGAGTAAGCAGATCAAAGAGAGTGTAATTTTAAGCAAGAGAAAAACTCTTGAGAAGCCTAAAAAAACATGTAAAAAGTGCAAAAGATGTGACGTTTACCAGAGGCCCATGACTATTCAATCTCCTTTTATCATATACTGTATAAGAAATATTGCCTAAATAAAATTTTCAGATCAGCTGGGTTGTAATTGATATGATGGCTTGTGGTCCCACTGCAAGCAAGCAAAACTCACTCCATACATTCTCATGTGTTATCTACATGTAAAAAAACCTTGTTCCTAAATGCTAATCTTGATCTGAAACTTTCCATTGATATGTGTAATATAACCCATGAGCACCACACCAGAAACAAATATATCTTTGATATCCCCAGTCAGACTAAATCAGTGCAAACACTCCATGCAAATACAGAGGAGCCTCGGTTAACGAATTTAATTCGTTCCAGCACCAACCTCATCATGTGAAACGCTTATCTTGCGAAACAAATTTCACCATTTAAAATAATTGAGATAAAATTAATCCATTCCACCACCAAAAATCATCAATATGATATTCAATTTTTTTTATATTTTCATAGAAAATGGAGCAGCCTACCTGACATACACTGAATTTTAGATAGTTCATTTATTATGCACTCCATACCCATCTTGTAGGCCATAGTGGAAAGGGTTACAGAGGCACATAATGGGCTCAGGGACTGAACCACACAATTCATTTAGCTAAGCAAGATACAATCTTGATGAGCTAGTTACAAAATGCAATAGACATCGTGACATCATCATTGGGTTCGAGATCGACCACAAGTACGGTTTCTAAATTAAGCAACTGACATATGAGAAGAGCTAGTGTCACAATTGATATGTTTGTCCTGCACACCACCCCCCCCCCCCTCCCCATCCAGTGGGCAGTGGTGAATAGGTTACAATCACTTAGTTACTACCTATAGTTAGCAAACTGGGGATATTTGGCTAAAATTTCTGGTAGCAGATCATTTTGAATGAAGTATTTACACATCTCTGGAGCATTTGTTATAGAATTGTCTCTGAATTCATGTATCTTTTCGCACTCCATCACATAGTGACAGAGAGTGTGCGAATAATTTTGTTGACACGGTTTACATTTGGTCAGGTCTACATCAGCAGATAATGAGAATTCCAGAGATACTTGTAACCAATTCAACCCAATTCATAACCTATTCATACCCTGAACAAATCCTTTTGATATTTTTTCTTTTTTTCAAATTTTTCATTTTTTTTTCATTTTTTTTCTTTTTTATAGAAAATGGAGCAGCCTACCTAACATACACTGAACGAACCTTTTTGACACTTTATCTTTTTTCAAATTTTTTCAATTTTTTTTTTCATTTTTTAATTTGTTTTAATTTTGTATAAAAAAATGCAATGCTTTGCAACATTACAGCAGTCACCACTTTACATCCCAGCATCACTAGCATATTTAAAAAAAAATAATTGATTTGCATCATCGGAGGCGTCTGAGAATTTGCAAGAACCAGCGGAAATGCTAGAAAGCCCCACATGGTTTTCTCATTAACCGAGCAGAAGCTCATCAATCGAGACAAATTTTCTGCGAGTTTCTCACTCGTTACCTAAAATGCTCGTAGATAGAGCCGCTCGTCACTCAAAGTTCCTCTGCAAAAGGAACTTCAGCTCTTGTAAAAGAAAAGTCTTTGAAGCTCACTTCCTGATGAATTAAAAATTTGTCCAACCCATGCCCTGTTCAATTTCATTCTCATAATTTCCTACCTTGTGATTCAAACTCACACTGTATCTTGTACTACCCACTTCCCCAATTTTAGTACTTGAGACATATATCCTAACCGGTGAAATCACCTCTATCAACTTATATTGTAGTTATTTTTTTATATAAAAACCTTGATACAATGTTCCCTTTCATCTTATCTGATATGTTAGATTAACCACTGTACTGTGCTGGCTGAGAAAACTCGTTCACCCAAAAATGCGCCGGCCTAGAAAACACCAATTTAAGATTTTGTACCCATTCAAAAACGCAAGGAGGTTGGTTGGGTACGAAATGAACTCCTGGCACCTCCAGTGAGAGGCAGCTATCATGGAAAAAATTCCCAGAATGCCCTAGGGCTGCTGGCTGGATCAGTTCAGAGTAAGCCACTATAGGTGGCTCATGCGCCTCTGGTTCCCAACCCTTGTATGACATGGTATGGAAAGATCACTCTCAGTTGGTGAAATTCAGACCATATTGTTTGAAGAACATAAGGGTCATGGTATTGTCGCAGACCCTATTGGAATATGACCAGTCTGTCAATCGGGTCAACCCATGTGTTGCGTTTCCAAAAGGGTCACCCATGTTGGAATCAGTGAACGCCCTAATAATATTGTGGAAAACATCTTGATAACTTATTAAACCAAAGATCTTTTTATGTCAAAAGAACAACAGAAACAGGATCTATATGTGAAAACTCTTCCAGGACAAAATTTAAAGTAAAACCGAAGATATTTGTAGTTGTATAAAAGTTGCATTTTTTATCTCTCGTTGAGCTGGAAATCCGCAATATTCATCTCAGAACAATGTTTATTTCACACAGAATCGTTAATAAATGTAAGAGTTTTATAGGACTCAAGAAAGATAGAAACATAAGCTTCTTTTTAAATACCTTACCATGAGGATATTTGAATTTACAGCAAAGATACGTGTATTTTTATAATCGCCGAGCTTCGATCCCGCACAAATCGAGCGACGGAGTAACTCTCTCTCAGAACAATGCTTATTTCACGTAAATTCATTAAAAAACACAAATGTTTTATATGTCTTAAGAAAGATAGAAATAGAAGCTTCATTTTAAATACTTTACCGTAGATATATATAAAGTTCTAATGAAGATACATGTGTTTTAATAATCGCTGAGGTCCGACTCCGCACAGACTGATCGACTGAGCAACTCTCTCTCAGAACAATGCTTATTTCACGTAAATTTGTTAATAAACACTTATGTTTTATATGTCTTAAGAAAGATACAAATATAAGCTTCATTTTAAATACTTTACCATAGACATATGTAAAGCTCAAGTGAAGATACATATGTTTTTATAGTGGCATTCAGTAGCTTTTCGGTCATGGAGTGCAGAAGCCTACGCACTTGCCGATATAGTGTGTAATTAACAAAGATACGCTAATAAAGCCTAAAATATTATGTCTCCAGAAAGATCGGGATATACTCGTTGTTGTGAGTGCACCAAAGGAAATATATCTTGGTGGAAGACAAAGATATATCAATTTTAAAATAAGTTTCGACTTTCGCCCGGGCGAGAGATAGTGCAACTCTCGCCCCATCTATTGGAGATTCTGTCCACCTAATGACCCAAAGCTACTCAAAGCCTCCTAGCATTACTTAAGTAATGAAAAAATATGGTATATTTGCTCACTATAATGTTGGTGCTTAATGCAGAACACGAGAAAACATATATTTACTATGAAATAATATACGTTCATTATGAAATAAGTAAATATGTGGCCTCAAAGGAAGTCGACGGTCCAAGTGTCAATGTTGTGGAGTGACTTATCCAAGACATATTGTTGTCTGGAAAGTGTTTGTTGGCATATCAATTTTCTGTATACAGTGATCCAGTCGTCGCACTTCTCTCCTCAAATTATCGCAAATTTAAATGATGATATAAAAAAATAGAATGCATATTTCTAATAATATCTAACATAATTAGTCAGAAAACATTTAAGATTTATTGAAAAATACATGTCTGGAAGTTATATTGACTTCATGGAACAATAATGTTGGTCTATATATACTAATCGTTATTCGTTTGTATGCGTTCGCTTCTTAACCCTTTAACTGTGCAACGCGCCTCCAGGCCCACGTCTGGGGTGCGCTATGCACCTCCAGGTATTTGTATTTTTCACGTTCCATTCAAAACTCCCGCGGCTACATGGGGTTCACATCAGCTTCCTCAGGACTCTTGTAAACAGACACCATCTTTAAAAAAAATCATGGACCACATTCTCGGGTGTGAGAGCCTCAGCAGTGAGTGAGCAACCAAGGCTGACGCTCGCAGCATGAGCGCACAGCACTGCTGTTCAGTGTGTGACCACAGCATCGCATGATAATGTCAAAATATATATATATAACCTGTATTATTTAGCCATGATAGTATTACAGACGAGCCTGAGTGTGATAATGACTGGGTACAATGTTCAAATATCAGTGATTCAATGCTGTTCACGATGTTCACAGCGCTAGCCACAGCACCACAGCATTATTTCGTCCAACTAGAAATCTTCAAATAACTTCTTAGGTTCCTTTTCAAAATAAATGTGTTTCAATTATTCATTTACAGGAATTAGTGACCAAGAATGTGGTTAAAATTAGTGTTGTGCGTAGTATTGTGGAAGGAGGAATTGTGGTGAGGGAGGGAGGAAGGGAGAGAATTGAGGTAGCCTCACTGTGTGGCAAGCACTCTTGTTTTGCTCACCATACTAGCTTCGTGGTTCGCTATGGGGCAACACACATGTACATGGGTATATACAGTGTATGTGTGTATAGTGTAATAACAGTAACAGGAGTATGTTGAGTGGAGCTATTTTGGTGAGGGAGGTGATGTCGTAATCGTAGCATCATCTGCTGTCTGCTGTGTGATTTCTCATGCAGTGTATGGTGGCCACTGTACTGTTTGGACACAATACCGGCTTACTGGCATAGTTCTGGTAAATAAAACATGTAGATAGGTATATATAACATGTGTAAATAGTGTAATAAAAGCAATAACAGTATGGTGGGAGGAGCAATGTTGGCAAGTAAGATGTTGGAGTGAGGGACGTCTGGCTGGGTGTTGCTGCTCACACTCGCGATGTTCTGAATGTGTTGATAGTAAATGTATATAGTGTGCGACAGTGTATAGTGTGTACATATGTTGTAAATATACATAAATGAACATGAAACATTTGTGTGAATAACTGTATGATGGGAGGAGCAATGTTGGCGAATACAATGTTGGAGGAGTGAGAGAGGGCTGGCTGGGTGTGACAGCTCACACTCGCTCTGTTCTGAATGTGTTGATAGTGAATGTATATAGTGTGTGACAGTGTATAGTCTGTAAATAGATTGTATATATATATAAATTAGCATGATACATGGTAAATATGTGCAACATATGTGTACACAAGTGTCATGCACGTAACACAGTGTCCTCGGACAGTACGGATGTTTTACTGCCATAATATAGTGTACGTGTTCATTATACATAGGATTAGTACGTAAAAATAAATAAAATGTATTTGAAACTGTGCGCAAAAAAAGAACAAAAATATATTCGCGGCAACTCGCGCGCCCAGCCACGGGAGCATATGTAACGGGCGAACGGGGAATGATGATGTCACGCGCACACTTAAGGACCCCATAGCAGTCAAAGTAAGTACAATTTCAAATTTTTTTTTACATACCCATATTGAGGGAAGGGTTTTTGACACTTTAAAAAAAACAAAAGAATTTTTTTAAGAGAATTTATTTCCTGCGTACTGGGGGGTGTCATATTTGGAGGCAGCGCAGTTAAAGGGTTAAACCGTTTACTATACTTATGTAAAATCTCCCATGTCTCTTCGCACATGGAACACCAAACTCTACACACTCTCTGATATATTGTTTAATTAATAGAGAATTACAAACAACGCTTATACTTATATATATTGTATATGTTATCAAAAAGGCATTGATAAAGTCGTTCTTACGTTTTAATCACAGAGATTAGATATTATTGAGAGAGGAAAGATATTTATATTTTAACCCTCAAACCGCTAGGGGCCCAAATGGAATTCACACCCACAGGCGCAACAACAACAAAATTCAAAAAAATTCTCAGGCAGTATTCTCAGCAGTATGACTCCTCAGTGTGATGCAATGCAGACCCACTGTTCACTATTTGTGAACAGTGGGTCCTATTAAAATCTTAGTCTACTAGAGTGGGTCATAGACCTATTTGTGTTCACCTGTACCTTGTGTGGTTGCTGTGCAACCACACAAGGTACAACATCCCTGTGTCATGTTCTGGAAGATGTGATAGTCACTGAAGCGGTAATTATTACACCCTCCCTGTGTCATGTTCTGGGGGATGTGATAGTCACTGAACCAGTGATTATCACACCCTCCCTGTGTCAGGTTCTGGAGGATGTGATAGTCACTGAAGCAGTGATTATCACACCCTCCCTGTGTCATATTCTGGAGGATGTGATAGTCACTGAAGCAGTGATTATCACACCCTCCCTGTGTCATGTATTACAGAAGACACAAGGTTTGGGCTCCGCTCGGGTTCGTTCCCAGTTTTCTTTGGGCTCCTTGGTTTTGTTCCAGAGGTTTTTCTGCCTCTTGGGTTCCCCTTTGGTGGTTTGGGTGGCACTTGGTGGTTATCTCCTGTGTGCCCTGGACTTGTCTCTTCTGGAGTTCTGGGTTCTTCCTGGCTTGCAAATTGCACTTCTTGGGCCTTGGCTTCTGCTTGTCAAGGTGGGCCTTTGGTGCAGCTTTTGTGTCGGTGTCTCCTCCAGTGCCATCTTCCTCATGCCAGCTTCTTGCTTTTTGTTTCCTTTTTTTCTTTTTCTCCAAGGCTTGCTCTGTTTTCCCCCCCCCCCACTTAGTCCCGCTTTTTGTGGGTGGTTCGGGTTGTGTCCTCTGGCCTGTGGTGGCATTGGGAGGCTCCTCTTCTGGGATGGGGGGTGGAGGTTGAAGCTGGTGAGGGTGGGCTTCCTCCCCTTTGCTCTGTCAAGTAATCTTATTCTGGTCCCGCTACAGGGCTGTGTGGGTCTTCGGTTCATTCTAGTTTTGTCCTGTCTGTACTGCTGGCTTCCAACTGAATTTTGACCCCACTTTTGGCTTCTTTTGGGGCCAGGTTGTAGGGTGATGTCTCTAGCCCTTCGGACTCATGTGTTGGCATGTCCTGTTTCCTCCGGGGTTCAGGGCCTGGTTCTTTTTCTTTGTGGGGCGGCTTGCTTCTCATTTTCATTGTCTTTCCTTTCGCCTGCTTTTGGCACCTCACATTTTTGCGTCTTATTCGGTTCGTGGTGGACCATCTCTGTCTGCTTGGTATTTGGGTGTTGGCCCACCTTGATAGCTGGTTGGTGTGGACTCCCAGCCAGTCTGTTTGTCTGCTCGCAGGAGGGGTGGTTCTTTCCTGTTTCGCTGGGTTCGGGTTCCTGGTGTACTGGGAAAGTCCCATCTGGTTCCGTCCTGGGCTCGGACCTGGCTGAGTTTTGTTTGGGTTTCTTGGACCGCTTCCATGTCTCTGCCTCCAAAGACGTTGCTGCTGCTGTAGTCCCGCCTTAGGCTGTTTCTTAGGAGCTCCTGAGTCACTCATCGGTTGCTCGAGCAGCTGTGCGGGAGTCTGAACTTTGCCGTGCGGGTTTAACCACACGGTTGGGTTTGGTTTCAGAGTCTGTTCTGGTTCCTTCGGGGATGTCCCTTCCGCCGCTCTCACGATCTCTGGGTTCAGCGTCCGGGTGCCTTGGGTCGGTTGCAGAGTCGCCGGCTTTCTCTTCATTTTTTTCTGGGTTCAGTGCAGTGGCACCTACCAGAGCCCTCGCTCGATGTGTTCACGGATGTCTCGTTTCTTGGCTGGGGCTTTGTGATCAGTGCTCACCAGGCCACCCAAGGTTGGTGGGGTTCATCCTTCCGTCAGGCTTACAGCACGTAGATAAATGATCGGCTCCGTTCGGACTGTTCTCCAGTGGTTCATTGCCTGAACAGAGGGGGTTTGATGTGGTCCTTGGCTCTTTGGGGATGGTCGCTTTGGTTGACTCGTCTGCTGAGTTCTCAGGGTTTGGCTCTCCAGGCGATTCACATCCCTTGTGGATTTGTTCATCCAGGGTGGTGTTCAACATCCTAGCGGGCAGCCTGTCCCGGTTCATTCCCCTTTCCACGGAATGTACAGTCGATGCCGACTCGTTTAGTTGACTCTGCTGGACGTACGGGTGCCCAGAGGTGGACACGAAGAGGTGCCCTCATCATTTCAGTGCACTTGCGGCATCTCCCTGTACTGTCTCCACTCGATCATCCGGACTATATGGGAAGGACCCCCAGCCGGATTATCACATTTTTCGGATAATGGTACTTTTTCACCTACGAGTCCAAAAGTGACAATTTCCAACTACTTTTATACTACAAACAACATAATATGAATTGCCTTGCCACATATAATTTTTTAATATTCAACTAGAAACCTCAACTTACCTTGTTGGTGTTCGTCTTCTTGATTGATGCCACACATCTTATAGTTAAAAATTCTCAACAATTTACGTAACCTATACTAACACAACACTAAAATTAACACTTAAAATTACTGTACAGTTCATTAAGCAAAGTTAGTTTTGACTGCCAGCTGCTGAAGCCTCACTGGTTGAAGGCACTCGGGTTGCCTGTGAGGCTTCGCTTGTTGAAAGCGCTTGCATGCGCCTCACTTGTTGAAGCACTTGCATGCCCTCACTTGTTGAAGGCGCTTGGCTTGCCTGTGACGCCCAACTTGTTGAAGGCATTTGGCTTGCTTGTGATGCCTCGCTTGTTGAAGGTGCTTGCCTGCTTGCTTGCGCCTCACTTGTTGAAGGTGCTTGGCTTGCCTGTGGCGCCTCACCTGTGGAAGGCATTTGGCTGCCTGTGACGCCTCACTGGTTGAACAACACATAACTTGTCTTTAATTGCTAGGACAACCTTCTTCCTCTTAACACCTCCCGAACAATTGATGCTGCTACCAGACATAGTCTTGGCCAAAAGTGTTCAAAGTTACTATGAAAATAAAAAAGTTATTTAAAAAAATATTTCACTAATGGAGCAGCACTGTGACGCCGCACTGGTTGAAGTGTATAACAGTAACTTGTCTTTAATTGTTAGGACAACTTTCTTCCTCTTAACACTTCCAGAACGATTGATGCTGCTACCAGACATAATCTTGGCCAAAAATGTTTAAAGTTACTATGAAAATAAAAAAGTTATTTAAAAAAATATTTCACTAATGGCGCAGCACTGTGTATAACACGAGGGACGGACGCACATGGGTTGACTAGTGTTGGACGGGTCCACTTGGGGTGGGGCAGCTATAGCGCGTTACGTAGGCCACCAGGAGGAAAAAAACTCACAATATTTTTGAAGGAAACTTCAGCCTGTGCACATTACTTTTAGGAAACTTATTTATTTGTTAATACATAATTACTAGTACTTATTTCATTTGTTTTTGGTTATGATTAAGTGTTCTAAAATTAATGGTAATTCCTGTACCCAGGTGGTCCCTTCCGACGCACCCCTCCCTTCCTCCCAACACCACCCACACACCCCACCCCCTCCTCCACCATGCGTCTAGAGCCACAGACTTGATTAATACGGTATAGCCGAATGTTCATCTGGCCAAACCAGCTTTTATCCGGTTCCTGTGGCCATTTTGGCCGGATATTGTGATAACTTTATCCGATCACGATTTTGGCTGTATAAAGGTGCAACGTACGTTTATGTTACGTTGTTGGGTTGATTAGATACACAGTGTTTAGTGAGTTTCATATTTATTTAGCAGTCTTGGAAACAGCAGTGTCGTAGACGTTGAGACGAAGCCTGGAGCAGAGCAGAGAGCTGAGTGAGGCCGGAGTCGTGGAGCTCTATGTGGGAAAGCGTGGCGGCTCGATTGAGAATTGTGAGTGTCTGAACTCGGGAAGCAAGAGCGTGGCGGCTCGATGCGGTCGTAGTCTGCTGTCTGCTCTGTGTCGAAGCTGTAGCGTCTTGGGTCGATTAGGACTGTACACGTCGAGTGCTACATTGTTGACTGTGGAAATTGAACTGTCTTCTATTCATCAAATCGTTGCTTATATGGTGATTACACCTCAGCTTCCTCCAACAAGGTGAGAAGAGTATTACCTGTAATTGGGGAAAGGATTGTAGCTTCTGTAATTAGTTATGCCATTAAGATAATGAGATAATGGAGCGAGTATAAGGATTACTCGCTACAAAGGCGTTTTCCGGATGTTTTAATCCCAGATAATCGCAGGGTTACAGTATATGTGGCGCCCTTCTCTGACTGCAAGGTCGACCCCGACGACCTTGTGACCTCACCCAGAAAATGCCATTTTCTGGGTGAGTCCCGGAGGCTCCAAGTTGAGGAATTCACAGAGCAGATGCACATAATAGAGAACATCCTTGATAATCTAGCAAACCCAGCACCAGATATTATCTTCCTTGGAGATTTCATTTTACCAAGTCTAAGATGGAGAATGGTAAACACATATATCATAGCAGGGAATGACCCGGGAAATAACCATCCACAGGTCAGAGAACTTTTGAGATTCTGTGACAAATTCTCGCTCAATCAACAGATCACAGATCCAACTAGGAACGAAAACGCACTAGACTTGCTATTCACAAACAATGATGAACTAATCAGAGACATTACAATCTCTGATACTACATACTCAGACCATAAGCTCATTGAAGTGCGAACTAGCATAATTAACGGTAGTAGGTCAAGAGACCCAACAAGCGAGGTGGAATATTCAATCAATTCAATTTCAACAATAAGAGGATCGACTGGGAAAAAATAAATGTAGACCTTGCACAAATTCAATGGGAGACGGTCTTAAGCGACAAAACTCCCACACAGGGAATAGATCAACTGACAGCTGAAGCTTATAAGGTCTGCTTGAAGCACGTGCCTGTGAGGAGGGTCAGAGAGAGGACCACTCTAGAAAGAGAACGCAGGCGACTGTACATGAGAAGGAAAAAATAACGGAAATGCTTAGGCAGACACGACTATTACAAGCAAGGAAAATAAACCTAAACAGGGAGATCGAAGAAACAGAACAAACGTTGAAGTGATCATATGAGGCTGAGGAAATGGAATTGGAACAGAAAGCTATTCAAGAGAGAAAGAAAAATCCAAAATATTTTTTCACATATGCAAATCAAAATCAAAAACCTCCACCAGTATTGGACCATTAATTACAACTGAAGGTACATATACAGAGGACAACAAAGAAATTAGTGAAATTCTAAGAAGCCAGAATGAGGCTAATGTTTAGCACACCAATAAACAACATGAAAGTTGATGACCCAAACAGCTTCTTTATGAATGACATTCAAGCTGCAGATAATATAACGGATATTAACACGAACTCGGAAGACTTTGAAAGAGAAATTGACAATATGCCTATGCATATAGGCAGCCGGTCGGCCGAGCGGACAGCACGCGGGGCTTGTGACCCTGTGGTCCTGGGTTCGATCCCAGGTGCCGGCGAGAAACAATGGGCAGAGTTTCTTTCAACCTATGCCCCTGTTACCTAGCAGTATAATAGGTACCTGGGTGTTAGTCAGCTGTCACGGGATGTTTCCTGGGGGTGGAGGCCTAGTCGAGGACCGGGCCGCAGGGACACTAAAAGCCCCGAAAACATCTCAAGATAACCTCAAGATGCACTCATATCTCCTGGGCTTGACTCAAGGAATTCAATATTCATAAAGAAATGTAAAGTACCAGTAGCGCGAGCACTCAGCGTAATATGGAGAAAGAGCCTAGATACAGGGGAGATACCAGCAGCACTTAAATCTGCAGATATAGCTACTTTGCACAAGGGGGGAGTAAAGCCTTGGCAAAAAATTATTGGCCAGTTGCACTAACATCACACATAATAAAAGTTTTTGAAAGAGTGATTAGGAATCAAATTTCTAGTTTTATGGAAAATAATGAGTTACACAACCCAGGACAACATGGATTTAGAGCGGAAAGATCCTGTCTGTCACAGTTACTCAACCATTATGACAAAATCACAGAAGCTCTAGAAGAAAAGCAAAATGTCAATGTAGTATACACAGACTTTGCAAAGGCATTCGATATATGTGATCATGGAGTGATTGCACACAAAATGAGGTCAATGGGAATAACTGGTAAAGTAGGACGCTGGATACTCAATTTCTTGTCGAACAGAACACAAAGAGTAACAGTCAACCAAATAAAATCAAGTCCAAGCACAGTTAAAAGCTCTGTACCTCAAGGTACAGTCCTTGCACCACTGCTGTTTCTTATTCTCATATCAGATATAGATAAAAATACAAGTCACAACTTCGTGTCATCCTTTGCAGATGATACAAAAATCAACATGAAAATTACCTCTGCTGAAGACATGGAAAAATTACAAGCAGATATCAACAAAGTTTTCGATTGGGCAGCAGAAAATAACATGATGTTTAAGAGCGATAAATTCCAGGTGCTCAGGTACAGCAAAAATAAGGACCTGAAACATAATACAGGGTACAAAACACAATCAAATATGCCCTTAATAGGTAAATAGCATGTCAAGGATTTGGGAATAATGATGTCCGACGATCTAACGTTTAGGGAGCATAACCAAGCAAATATTGGGTCAGCCAGAAAAATGATAGGATGGATTACGAAAACTTTCAAATCCAGGAATCCCATCACGATGGTTGTACTCTTCAAGTCACTTGTGTTGTCCCGTCTTGAGTACTGCTCAGTACTCAATTTCCCCTTCAGAGCAGGAGAGATTGCTGAAATAGAGGGAATACAGAGAACATATACGGCACTCATAGACGCGATAAAGCACCTAAATTATTGGAATCGCCTCAAAGCTCTCCAAATGTACTCACTTGAAAGGAGATGAAAGAGCTACCAAATACTGTAATATACACATGGAAAATACTGGAGGACCAGGTCCCTAATCTACACAGTAAAATAACAACGTACTGGAGTGAACGATATGGAAGAAAATGCAGAATAGAACCAGTAAAGAGCAGAGGTGCCATAGGCACAGTCAGAGAACACTGTATAAACATCAGAGGTCCGCGGTTGTTCAACGTCCTCCTAGCTACTATTAGAAATATTGCCGGAACAACCATGGACATCTTCAAGAGAAAACTAGACTGTTTTCTAAAAGACGTTCCGGACCAACCGGGCTGTGCTGGGTATGTGGGCCTGCGGGCCGCTCCAAGCAACAGCCTGGTGGACAAAACTCTCACAAGTCAAGTCTGGCCTTGGGCCGGGCTTGGGGAGTAGAAGAACTCCCAGAACCCCATCAACCAGATATCAACCAGGTGTCAACCTGGCAACCCTTCCTCCCTCTGGTCGGCAGTTTTTCGTGCTTTTGATATTCAGCCTCTGAACTGAGGTTGGATAGCCGGCGTGGGGGTCTGGGGCTCCCCCCTTCCCACCTCTCACAGATGGGGGGGAGCCTGGGATATGCTGTTTTTTTTTTGTGCTGTTTTGCTGTTTTTGCTGTGACCTACATAGACAAGCAACATGGCGGCAGGTGTGATGTCATGCTTGTTTCTTGTTTTCAGATTGGGGAGTTCTGCTTAGCAGTTTGATTTGTGGTAGGAATGTTTCACCAGTTAGGGTCTGTTTTGGGACACCCACCTCTCTGGGTGCCTAACCCAGTAGATGGCAAGTATAGTGTGCTTTCAACCACATGTGGGTTTCTATAGGCCATTGCTCCTCATGCGTCTATGAGGGGGGTCAGGTTCTGTCTCGTGGTCCCCGGTAGGCTAGAATTCCAATCAAATTGACTGATGCCATAGTCTAACACATACATATCAGCCCGGTATAGCTCTGGGGAACCTCCAGGACTCACCCAGAAAATGGCATTTCATTACATTCAATGCTGTTTTTTTCTTGTGCATAGTGAAGATGTCGGCTATTAACAGGAGTGCAGTGAAGAAATTAAACATAGTTGAAAAATGTGCTAGTGCAGTGACGGCTCCTCTCACAATGCTCTTTATGTGGTCCTCTGTTGACAACTTGCTATCCAGAATCACTCTTAGATCTCTTTCAATGTCAGACGATTTTAGTATCCTTTCACATAATTTGAAGATGAAGGTGCAAGTGAGAATATTAATTGGAAGTGGAATTCAAATTCACAGCTAAATTGCCCAAGCCAATACTTATAAGCATAGTAATGCTGTGTGTAACGGTTAAATTAATCACCTTAACCATTATGCTGTGATGCATTAAAATATGACCTCCATGGGGCACCGTAAATAAATTATTTCCAAAAAATTATTTTCTTGTCTTGTATTGTTAAAATGCAGTCTCTGATCAAGGAAACTAAAATAAAATATTAGATGTGACATACTTTAGTTGTGATGGAGGTGAGAAGTTGAGTAAATTATGGGCGCTGAGTGATGAAGAGCTCGGGATCACTCGGTCCTGTCACCTCGTGGGGCAGCAGTTGCCCGAATATAAATTTTCACAATTATTTTGATGTTTCTCATTCATTTCTTCTCTGTTATTTTGCTGTAATATTATTAAAAAGTGTGTAATTTGTGGAATTTATATAGTTTAATGTGTGGAACATCACTATACTCAAATTTATGGGCTCATATATGTGTGTGACACATATATTATATTCTACACTCAATCAGTGTTTTTGCTGTTCTTACACTAAATACACATGTTGTATATACCTACCTACATGCTTGTGAACCATAATGAACAACAAAAATCATGTGTTGAGAGTTTATATACACAAAACAAGAATCCAAGGTCAGCCCAGCAGCTGAGAGCCGAGTGTGGCAGGGGCTGCCCCAAATACTTTTTACATAATTATGTCAGTGTCTGTGAATGGTTTATATCTAGTTTTTTTGCTGTAATATTATTAAAATATGTGTAATTTGTGGAATTTGTACAGTTCATTGTGTGAAAAATCACTATGCTCAAAATTATGGGGCTCATATATCATGAGGTTATCTTGAGAAGATTTCGGGGCTTAGTGTCCCCGCGACGCGACGCGGTCCTCGACCAGGCCTCCTTTTTATTACTCACCTCCCAGGAAGCAGCCCGTAGCAACTGTCTAACTCCCAGGTACCTATTTACTGCTAGGTAACAGGGGCATCAGGGTGAAAGAAATATTTTGCCCATTTGTCTCCACCTCCACCGGGTATCAAACCTAGAACCTCAGGATTATGAATCCGAAGCGCTGTCCACTCAGTTGTCAGGCGCCCTAAATATATGTGACATGTACAGTATATTATATTCTATGATCAATCAAACAGTGTTTTTGCTGTTATTACACTATACACACATGTTGTATATACATGTTTCCTGCCAGCCTGCAGGAACATCCTGCCTAAAATATACGATGATGTACTGTACATTTAAGAAACAAATCTGGGTCACAGGTCTGTGGAGTGTGGTTAGGCTTACGGAGTCAGCCGGTCCCTCCCCCACCACCGACACACCTCCCCCTCTCCCCCCACCACCGACACACCTCCCCCTCTCCCACCACCACCGACACACCTCCCCCTCTCCCCCCACCACCGACACACCACCCCCACCCCCCACCCCAAACCCATACACACACACACACACACACACACTCTCAAAGGTCACGTGGTTCACGGTTCACTTCAACACCCATATATCGCTTCCTGCCTGCCTGCCTGCCTGCCTGCCTGCCTGCCTGCCTGCCTGCCTGCCTCCTTCCCAGCCTGCCTGCCTCCTTCCCAGCCTGCCTCCTTCCCAGCCTGCCTCCTTCCCAGCCTGCCTCCTTCCCAGCCTGCCAGCCTGCCTCCTTCCCTGCCTGCCAGCCTGCCTCCTTCCCAGCCTGCCAGCCTGCCTCCTTCCCAGCCTGCCTCCTTCCCAGCCTGCCTCCTTCCCAGCCTGCCTGCCTCCTTCCCAGCCTGCCTCCTTCCCAGCCTGCCAGCCTGCTTCCTTCCCAGCCTGCTTCCTTCCCAGCCTGCCTCCTTCCCAGCCTGCCTCCTTCCCAGCCTGCCTCCTTCCCAGCCTGCCTGCCTGCCTCCTTCCCAGCCTGCCAGCCTGCTTCCTTCCCAGCCTGCCTCCTTCCCAGCCTGCCTCCTTCCCAGCCTGCCAGCCTGCTTCCTTCCCAGCCTGCCTGCCTGCCTCCTTCCCAGCCTGCCTCCTTCCCAGCCTGCCTCCTTCCCAGCCTGCCTCCTTCCCAGCCTGCTTCCTTCCCAGCCTGCCTCCTTCCCAGCCTGCCAGCCTGCCTCCTTCCCTGCCTGCCAGCCTGCCTCCTTCCCAGCTTCCAGCCTGCCTCCTTCCCAGCCTGCCAGCCTGCCTCCTTCCCAGCCTGCCTCCTTCCCAGCCTGCCAGCCTGCTTCCTTCCCAGCCTGCCTCCTTCCCAGCCTGCCAGCCTGCCTCCTTCCCTGCCTGCCAGTCTGCCTCCTTCCCAGCCTGCCTGCCTGCCTCCTTCCCAGCCTGCCTGCCTGCCTGCCTCCTTCCCAGCCTGCCAGCCTGCTTCCTTTCCAGCCAGCCTGCCTCCCTCCCTGCCATCATGCTAACGGGTAGTGTGTGTTAGGCTTATCTTCGGGAATGAGCCGGTCTCACCCCCACCACCAACAAACCACCCGCCCCCTACATCCCATCTCTCAAGGTCACGCGGTTCAACCGCGTGACTACCACTCACTCCCTGCCTGCAAGCTAGCCTGCCTGCCTGCCTGCCTGCCTGCCTGCCTGCCTGCCTGCCTGTCTGCCTGCCTGTGCCTGCCTGCCTGTGCCTGCCAGCCTGCCTGCCTGTGCCTGCCAGCCTGCCTTTCCCTCCCTAATTCTCACTACTTCCATCCCTTCCTGCCTACCTCCTAGCATCTCTCCCTACCTCCCCCTCCCTCTTAGCATCTCTCCCTACCTCCTAACATCTCTCCCTACCTCCCCCCCCTCTCTCACTGATTCTCCCCCCCCTCATTCATACTGCCTCCCACCTAAGCTCCATTGTCCATCCACCCACCACTGACGCAATGCGTGCATTTGGAGCCAACATGGTGCACAGATGTTTCTTGATTGTGCAGATATGTAAAACAAAAGCACAGAATGAACATTCCAGCCTTATGGCAATTCAAAATAATAGGAATAATAGGCCGTGAATCTGTGAAGTCACAGTGGGCAAACTGGACCATCGCCCACCCACCACCACAAGCCGGCGTGACGCTTGGCGGACCCCTTCCTACCCGAACTTTGTTCGGGTAGCATGACTCCCCAACCCCAATCGGGAAACTGGAAGTTTCGGATAACTAAAGTTCGGAAACCAAGTGGTGCTCTGCTACCTATCTACATGTTTGTGCACCATAATGAACCACAAAGATCGTTTGTTGAAAGTTTATATACATAGAACAAGAATCCAAGGTCAGCCTAGCAGCTGCGAGCCAAGTGTGGTGGGGGTGCCCCAAATACATTTTTACCTAATTATTTCAGTGTCTGTGAATGGGTTATACCTAGCTTTTTTGCAGTAATATTATTCAATAGTGTGTAATATATGGAATGTATATAGTTAAATATGTGGAACTTCATTATTCTCAAAAATATGAAGCTCATATATAGTGACACATAAAATATATTCTTAAATCAACCAAACAGTGTTCCTGTTGTTATTACACTATATACGCATGTTATATATCATTATCAATGGTGCCACAAGCAGATGATGCCAGCAGTCACATGATGAAAGACAATGCCGCCAATATTTTACTCATCTCGCTATGACTAGCTACAAAACTGCTGTTATTATCACATTTCTGTCAAAAATCCTGAATATGAATCCATTTGCACAACAAAATGAACATTGGTGATGGAACATAAGATCGTTTCATGATGAGTAGATGCAGAAAAACAATGGCTGGGTGCTGTGTCTCTCTACCTCATGCTGTGAATATCATAACTAACATTGTGTTCACTTATATTTGAACATTGTAAATAGTCTTCATCACAGCCAGGATTATCTATCAATGCAAAATATTTTAGTTACCTATTATATTCATCATTACTAAGTGGTGCTGTGGCCCCTAGCTGCACAGCAGTGCTGTGCACTGATCCTGCAATACACCAGCCTTGTTCGCTCTCTCAGTACTAAGGCTCTCACAGCCAGCACTGATGCTGACTATTTTTACAAGACGGTGTCTGTTTACAGGAATCCTGAGGCCCAAGATGTGAGCCCCGTGTACTCGCGAAAGTTTTAAATTGTTACCTAAACCGACAAATGCCAAATGGCACTCTGCGCACCCTCGATTCAGCACCTTAAAGTGCTCTGCGCAGTGCAGTGGCTAAACTTAAGGGGTTTTAACCCTTAAACTGCGCAACACATCCTATGACATGTTGAGTAACTTATCCAAAATTGCGCATCACGTCATATGACATGTTGGAGTACTACGCAAGATTTAAATGACCTGTGGATAAATGGGGTTCACCTCACCTTCATCAGGGCTCTTGTAAACAGACGCCATTTAAAAAAAAATTGTGGGCAACATTCTCAGGTGTTAGGACCTCAGTACTGTGTGAGCCACCAAGGCTGGCGCACGCAGTATGAGCTCACAGCACTGCTGTTCAGCTTGTGATCACAGCATGGCCTAAAAATGTCAAAATATATAAGTGCATTCAATGCTGTTACCTTGAATGAACAGAAGACCCTTGACTGTGATAAAAATGTCCAGGATTCTGATAATAGCAGGATTGTTGTGATAATTAGCGCTGTAGTGGGAGGAGTAATCTTGGTGGAGAGGGAGGTAGCATTATTTCTTGACTCTGTGTGACCACCTTTTACTGTCTGGACTCACTATACCAGCTCAGTCGTTCGTTATGGTGAACAAAACATGCAGATACTTATATATAATGTCTGTATATAGTGAATAAAAGCAAAAAACAGTATGGTGGGAAGAGAAGGTTGGCGAGTCAGGTGAGGTGAAGGAAGGAGGGAGTGGCAGCCAGTGGTGGGCTAGCTGATATGTGGTAGTCACTCCTTGCAGCTGGTTTGACTCAGCATACCAACTTAGTGATTGCTTATGGCGAACACAAATGCAGATACTTATATATAATGTGTATATACAGTGTAATGACAGCAAAATGAGTGTTGAGAGAAGCCATTTTGGTGAGAGAGGTGACATCTGCATGACTTATCATGCTGGGTAAGGGTGGATACTAGGCTCTTTGGGCACTATACCGCCTTAGTTGAACAGTTAACTGGTGAACAAAACATGTAGATACTTATATATAATGTGTGTATATAGGGCAATAACACCACAACAGTATACTTGAAGGAGGTATGTTAGTGTGTCTGGCCTTGAACCAGTGACGATGGAAGGGAGGGAGAGAGCATGAGTTGTGTGTGGCCACGTGTTACTGTCTGCCGTCACCATACAAGAATTGTGGTTCGCAATAGGGAACACAAATGTAGATACTTATATATAACCTGTGTAGTGTAATAAACAACAAAGTATTTGTTCACTGTTTTATAAACATAATAATTGAATCAATAATATGCACACCATAATTTTGAGTACAGTGATGATTCACACATTATATTATATAAATATATCACATTACACACTAATGAATAATATTAGAGCAAAAAAAACGAAGAAATAGTAAATCAGAGACATTGAAATAATTAGGTAATTATATCTTTTGGCACCCCCGCCTGGCAGCTGGGGCGAAGCAGAACTTCCCCGACGCTTGCTGAGTCAGTGCCTCTTTTATGCCAGGATTCCCCGACCTATTGCAACCAAAATATGCCGCTTATGATTTTTTATTATTTCTCCTGTGATCAGGGAACACAAATTAACAGGTTAAGAAGATTTTTTTTTTTTATGCACCTGTGGGTGACAAAGGCCAAATAGCCCTTAGCAACACAAGGGTTAAATAGCAGAAATAAGGAATATAATTTATCCCCAATGGATTGGTGGTCAGAGAACAGAACTAAATCTGTAGAGGGTAATACATTTACTGCATTTAAAGCATTTAATGCTGCTATACAGTGTAAATTTTACATGTAAATCCATCTAAATATACAGAGTTACTTACAAGAAGAAGCAAAATATGTAGAATATTGAAACATAAGAGCTGTAATAGTAATGGATTAGCAATCTAAAATTTGATAGAAATTACAAACCAAATTACTAAACAAAACTGCCTACTTTCTTTATACTGAAGCACATTTGGATGTTTCTCGCTTATCACCACACACCGGAAGCAGGCATCATTCCTGAAAAGGAAATTAGCTTAATTAAATAAGAATTAAAGAAGTACTTGTTTATTTTAACCCTTAAACTGCGCAACACGTCATATGATGTGTTGAGTAACTTGAAATAAATTGCGCATCACATCATATGACGTGTTGGAGTACAGCACAAGATTTGAACAGCCAGCGGGGTAGGGGAGACCCCCATATGCTGCCCAGGGGCTATAGCAAACAGCCGCCATTTTGTAAAAAAAATCCAGCACATGTTACCAATGCGTGGGAGGCCTCAGTTACCTAACGGTCACCATGGCAAGCGCACGGCCAAACGCCTCCAGGGCACGCACCACGCAATCACTTACCCAAGAGCAAATAACTAGTGAATTATTTTCTGATGGTAAGGAAAGTGATTTTGATGACTCTGACAATGATAAGACCTATACACAATTGACTGATGATAGTAGCACAGACAGTAAAAATGAGGTACGGCTTCCTCCCATGGCGAGGCGTACATGCTCACCCATGCCACCTCGCCCAGTGTTTACCCCAATCCACCCACGCCCACACACAGTTCCTGTGCTTATTTAGAGTATGAGGACATTTTGGGCGACGAGCCAGAGGAAGGTGACTCATTTTCTGGATTTAGTGAAGTGGATTCAGAGCATAGTGTTACCGCGCCTGTTGCTAGTACCAGTAGTGTTACTGGAAGAGAATTTGTCGCGTCAGCAGCGTCTCGCCCAGCCAAGCGCCGCCGCATGGCACCGCATGAGGAACCAAGACCCCTCATGTTCACATGCTTTCACCCCACATGCACGTAGCAGCCGTACTTTGCATAGACAGGCTTCAGCTCCTGGTCCATGGTGTGCATCACTTCCTCGCCATCGTGCCCCTGTTGCGTCTCGCAGGACACCAGGTGTACTTGTGTGGAGTGATGTTAACGATTTTATTCCTCTAATTCCTATCTTTGACATTAAAGACGTTGGGATTACAGACCTTTTCCCGGATAATGGTGAGGACATGTGTGAAGTGGAATATTTTACAGCATTTTATGATGAGCCGCTGATGGAATATATTGTACAACAAACAAACCTTCATCTGGCTTATCTCATTGGAAAAGAGATCACAGAATATTCACGACTGCAGTGTTGGAAAAACACAACTGTAGGTAAGATGTATGTATTTTCAGCAATATGTATGTTGATGAAGCATTGTGCCAAACACACTATCACTGATTATTGGAGCAAAGACCAGACTATTCCAACACCTTTCTTCAGGAAATATATGTCCCAAGACAGGTTTCAGATACTCCTCAGGTGTCCACTTTTTGCAAGTAATGAGGACCGGACAAAGGATGATAGACTTTGGCGAGTCAGGCACTATATGAAAGAAGTGATTGTTAAGTTCAGAAATTTCTACGTACCAGCACAGAAGCTAGTGATTGACGAATTCCTTGTGCTTTTCCAAGGACATGTTGCATTGAAGCAGTATATTCCCTCCAAATGCAACAGATTTGGATTGAAATTCTTTGTTCTTTGAGACTGTAATTACCTAAGTGTAATTACCTAAGTGTAGTTACAGGATGAGAGCTACGCTCGTGGTGTCCCGTCTTCTCAGCACTCTTTGTCATATAACGCTTTGAAACCACTGACGGTCTTGGCCTCCACCACCCTCTCACCTAACGTGTTCCAACCGTCTACCACTCTATTTGCGAAGGTGAATTTTCTTATATTTCTTCGGCATCTGTGTTTAGCTAGTTTAAATCTATGACCTCTTGTTCTTGAAGTTCCAGGTCTCAGGAAGTCTTCCCTGTCGATTTTGTCAATTCCTGTTACTATTTTGTATGTAGTGATCATATCACCTCTTTTTCTTCTGTCTTCTAGTTTTGGCATATTTAATGCTTCTAACCTCTCCTCGTAGCTCTTGCCCTTCAGTTCTGGGAGCCACTTAGTAGCATGTCTTTGCACCTTTTCCAGTTTGTTGATGTGCTTCTTAAGATATGGGCACCACACAACAGCTGCATATTCTAGCTTTGGCCTAACAAAAGTCATGAACAATTTCTTTAGTATATCGCCATCCATGTATTTAAATGCAATTCTGAAGTTAGAAAGCATAGCATAGGCTCCTTGCACAATATTCTTTATGTGGTCCTCAGGTGATAGTTTTCTATCTAGAACCACTCCTAGATCTCTTTCTTTATCAGAATTCTTTAAAGATTTCTCACATAATATATAGGTTGTGTGGGGTCTATGTTCTCCTATTCCACATTCCATAACATGACATTTATTAACATTAAATTCCATTTGCCAAGTGGTGCTCCATATACTTATTTTGTCCAGGTCTTTTTGAAGGGCATGACAGTCATCTAAATTTCTTATCCTTCCTA
Source organism: Procambarus clarkii (assembly GCF_040958095.1). Taxonomy (NCBI): domain Eukaryota; kingdom Metazoa; phylum Arthropoda; class Malacostraca; order Decapoda; family Cambaridae; genus Procambarus; species Procambarus clarkii. The sequence continues at coordinate 21,322,759 of NC_091170.1, forward strand.
TTATCTTAGCATCATCAGCAAACATGTTCATATAATTCTGTATACCAACTGGTAGATCATTTATGTACACAATAAACATCACTGGTGCAAGAACTGAACCCTGTGGTACTCCACTTGTGACATTTCTCCATTCTGATACATTGCCTCTGATTACTGCCCTCATTTTTCTATCAGTCAGAAAATTTTTCATCCATGATAGAAGCTTACCTGTCACCCCTCCAATATTTTCCAGTTTCCAGAACAACCTCTTAAACAGGCTCTGTTTAAACAACCTCTGTGAAACAGGTTACGTGTTACACATGATTCTGTATTATGCTAGCGATGTTGACAGTCCCGAAAACGACCAACATGGTTTCTCAGGTAGTGTGGTGAAGTCACTGATGGTACCATGGATGAGCAAGGGCCACATTTTGTACACAGATAACTACTATACAAGTCCCTTGCTAGCTTGGTTTTTTATTGCAAATAAAACTGGATTGGTTGGCACAGTAAAGCCAAGAAGAAGGGAAATGCCAGTGTTTGAAAAAAAACTTGAAGTTGGTGACCGCGAGCTAAGAAAATGAGATCAAATACTCTCAGTTAGGTGGAAAGACAAGAGAGAAGTGAACTTACTGACAACCATTCATGATGGTACAATGGTGAACAGTGGCAAGGTGAACCAAGTAACGCAAGATCCAGTATATAACCCCTTAACTGCATTGCCTCCAAATATGACACCCCTCCAGTGCGCAGGAAATAAATTCTCTGGAAAAAATTCTTTTGATTTTTTTAAAGTGTCAAAAACCCTTTCCTTAGTATGGGTACGTAAAAAAAAAAAATCAAAATTGTGCTTACTTTGGCTGCTATTGGGTTCATAAGTTGGCGCGTGACGCCATCATTCCCCGTTCGCCGGTGACGTACGTACCCAGGGCCAGTTGGGCGCCCAGGGCAGGGCGCACGAGTTGCCGCGAATATATTTATGTTCATTTTTTGCGCACAGTTCCAAATACATTTTATTTGTTTTTACGTGCTAATCCTATGTATAATGAACACGTTCACTATATTATGGCAGTAAAATATCCGTACTCTCCGAAGACACTGTGTTACGTGCATGACACTTGTGTACACATATGCTACCTTGAGGTTACCTTGAGGTGCTTCCAGGGCTTAGCGTCCCCGCGGCCCGGTCGTCGACCAGGCCTCCTGGTTGCCGGACTGATCAACCAGACTGTTGGACGCGGCTGCTTGCAGCCTGACGTATGAGTCACAGCCTGGTTGATCAGGTATCCTTTGGAGGTGCTTATCCAGTTCTCTCTTGAACACTGTGAGGGGTCGGCCAGTTATGCCCCTTATGTGTAGTGGAAGCAGTGTTGAACAGTCTCGGACTTCTGATGTTGATAGAGTTCTCTCTCAGAGAACCTGTTGCACCTTTGTTTTTTAACGGGGGTATTCTGCACATTCTGCCATGTCTTCTGGTCTCATGTGATGTTATTTCTGTGTGCAGGTTTGGGACCAGCCCCTCTAATATTTTCCACATGTAAATTATTATGTACCTCTCCCGCCTGCGCTCAAGGGAGTACAGTTTTAGGCTCTTTAGTCGGTCCCAATAGTTTAGATGTTTTACTGAGTGGATTCCAGCAGTAAAGGATCTCTGTACGCTCTCCAGGTCAGCAATTTCTCCAGCTTTGAAAGGTGCTGTCATAGTGCAGCAGTACTCCACTCTAGAGAACACAAGCGTTTTGAAAAGTATCATCATCGGTATAGCATCTCTAGTGTGAAAAGTTCTTGTTGCACATATTTACTATGTATCATGCTAATTTATGTATATATACAATCTATTTACACACTATACACTGTCACACACTATATACATTCACCATCAACACATTTAGAACACCGCGAGTGAGAGCAACCACACCCAGCCAGTCTCCCTCACTCCAACATCTTATTCGCCAACATTGCTCCTCCCACCATACTGTTATTGTTCTTATTACACTATTTACACATTATATATACCTATCCACATGTTTTATTTATCAAAACTATGCAAGTAAGCCGGTATTGTGTCCAAACACTACAGTTGCCACCATACACTGCATGAAAAATAACACAGCAGACGACGCTACGATTACGATGTCACCTCCCTCACCAAAATAGCTCCTCTCAACATTCTCCTGTTGCTGTTCTTACAATATGTACACACACTGTATATATCCACTGTACATATGTGTTCCCCATAGCGAACCACTAAGCTAGTATGGTGAGCAAAAAAAGAGTGGCTGCCACACACACACAGTGAGGATACCTCAATTCTCTCCCTCCTTCCCTCACCAAAATTCCTCCTTCCACAATACTACGCACAATGCTAATTATAACCACTATCCTGCTATTATCACAATCCTGGTCACTAATTCCTGCAAATGAATAATTGACCACATATTTATTTTGAAAAGGAACCTAAGAAGTCCTTTGAAGATTCCTAGATGGACGAAATAATGCTGTGGTGCTGTGGCTAGCGCTGTGAATATCGTGAACAGCATTGAATCACTGAAATTTGAACATTGTACTCAGTCATTATCACACTCAGGCTCTTCTATAAAAATATCATGACTAATACAAGTTATATATATATTTTTTGACATTATTAGGCGATGCTGTGGTCACACGCTGAACAGCAGTGCTGTGCGCGCATGCTGCGAGCGCCAGCCTTGGTTGCTCACTCACTACTGAGGCTCCCACACATGGGAATGTGGACTACGATTTTTTTTTTAAAGATGGCGTCTGTTTACAGGAGCCCTGAGGAAGCTGATGTGAACCCCATGTAGCCGCAGGAGTTTTCAAAGGAACATGAAAAATACAAATACCTGGAGGCGCGTTGCACAAACCAGACGTGAGCCAACAGGCGCGTTGCGCAGTTTAAGGGAGAAGCCAAATTGTGTTCTTGACTATAATATCAACATCCATTTGGTTGATATATCTGACATGATGGTGGGCACTGTCGAGTGTGTGTGGAAAACATTGAAGTGGACGAAAAAAGTGTTTTTTCATCTTGTTGACATGAGCATGCTGAACTGCTACAATATGTATCTGGTGAAAACTGGACGTAAACCAAGTTTCTGTTCATTAGCTTTTACACTTGTGACACTGTTATTAACCCTCAAACTGCGCATATCATATATAAATGATATCAGTGACAAAACCGAAACCGCGCACATCATTTATATATGATTTCGTGTCTAGCGCTATAATTTAAACGCCCCGCCTGGGATAGGGGCAGCTATAGTACAGCCACGACTGATAGTTGCCAGATGCCACCTAGAAAAAAAATCCAGGCCAACATTCTTGGGTGTTACAGCGTCAGTATTGAGCAAGCCACCAAGGCTGGCGCACGCAGCATGAGCTCACAGCACCGCTGTTCAGCTTGTGACCACAGCATCGCCTACAAATACCATAATATAAATTATACTGCTATTATTTAGCAGTGATAGTATTACTGAAGCCCCCTGACTGTGATAAAACTGACCAGGATTCTGATAATAGCAGGATTGTGGTGATATTTAGCGCTGTGCTCCTTGGAGGGAACAGTAATGCTGTGGGAGGGAGGGTTGTGGCGTCGTTTTCTGACTGTGTGTGGTCACCATTTATTGACTGCACTCACCATACCAGCTTAGTGGTTCGATATGGTGAACACAAATGTAGATACTTATATATAATGTGTGTATAGTGTGAGATAACAGCGAGAGCAGTAGGTTGGGAGCCACCATTTTGGTGAGGGAGGAGCGTCGTCTGCACTACTTGGCATGTTGTTTACTGATGGCCACTATGGTCTTTGGGCACCATACCAGCTTATTTGTTCAGATATGGTGAATAAAACAGGTAGATACTTATATATGATGTGTGTATATAGCGTAATAACACCAAAAACAATATTGTTGGAGGACAAATATTAGTGTGTCTGGCCTTGAGGGCGGCCACCGATCAGCTGACTGTGTGAGTAGCTACATCTTTCTGCCTTTACTCACCATACAAGCTTAGATGTACAGTTATGGTGAACAAAACATGTAAATACGTATATATAACGTCTGTGTATAGTGAATAAATACAGAAAGAGTATTGTGGGAGGTAAATGAGGGTGAGTGAGGTGGTGTTGAGGGAGGGAGTGGCAGTGAGTGGCTCGCTGGTGTTTGGCGGCCTCTCCTCGTTGCTTTTTGACTCACAAGACCAACTTAGTAGTTCGTTATGGTGTACAAAACATGCAGATACTTATATATAACCTGTGTATATAGTGTAACAACAGCAAAATTATTTGTTTATTGTTTTATGAACAAAATAATTGAATCACTAATATGCACACCATAATTTTGAGTACAGCGATGGTTCACACATTTTATAATATAAATATACCACAATTCACTGTATGGAATAATATTACTGCAAAAAAACTAAGAAAAAATCAACCAGAGACATTGAAATAATTAGGTAATAATATATTTGTGGCAACTGCCGTCTGACAGCTCGGGCGGAGTAGAACTCGTCTGGTGAAGGCTCTGCCAACGCTCCTTTTTTGCCACACTTCCCTACCCTATTGCGGCTAAAATATGCTACCTACGATTTTTTTGTTATTTTTTCCGTGATCAGGGAACAAAAATGAACACTTCTATAAGACAAAAGAATTTTTTGGATTTTTTTTTTGTTGCGCCTGTGGGTGTGAATTCCATTTGGGCCCCTAGCGGTTTGAGGGTTAACCTTCAAACTGCTAGGGGTTCAAATGGATTTAACACCCACAGGCGCAAAAAAAAAAAATAAAAAAATTATTTCATCTTATAGAAGTGTTCATTTTTGTTCATCATTCAAGATTACCATCAGAGTGCCGGCGGGAGGATGGGGAATTAGCCTCGGCTACCATCCTCTTTTGTTCGGTCGTGATGGTCGATTGGTTAAGGGATCCTGTACATCAGTTGCAGAGTGCTTCTGACAGTATGGGTTCGAGTCAATTCTGGGGTGTGAGTTTTCAGTTGCATATATCCCTGGAGACCGTTCAGACTTGTTCACATTTGTGTTCCTCACGTGTACCCCAAAGAATAAGGTGATTTGATAAAATACCATGCCCAAGATTACCATCAGAGTGCCGGCAGGAGGATGGGGAATTAGCCTCTGCTACCATCCTCTTTTGTCCGGTCATGATGGTCGAGTGTTTAACCCTTAAATGGCGCCTGGCTATTTAGCATGTGTCACCCATAGGCGCATACCAAAAAAAAAAAAAAAAAAATTCTAAACCTGTTAATTTGTGTTCACTGATCATGGGAAAAATAATAAAAAAAATCATAAGTGGCATATATTGCCCACTATAGGGCGAGGAAGTCTGGCAAAAAAACAGGCGCTGACTCAGCATACGTCCCAGATGGTCTGTTGCTTGCCAGCTGTCAGGCCAGAGTTGCCACAAAGAGATAATTACCTAATTATTTCAATGTCTCCGATTGATTTTTCGTAGTTTTTTGCTGTAATATTATTCAATAGTGTGTAGTGTGATATATTTATATAATAAAATGAGTGAATCATCGCTGTACTCAAAAATTTTGGTGTGCATATTGTTGATTCAATTATGTTCATCAAACAGTGAACAAATATTTTGTCGGTTATTACACTATATACACAGGTTATATATATAAGTATCTGCATGTTTTGTTCACCATAACGAACCACTAAGTTGCTATTATGAGTAAAAAATAACGATGAGTGACCGCCACACACCAGCCAGCCACTCACTCCCTCAAACTGGATGATGGGGTTCTGGGAGTTCTTCTACTCCCCAAGCCTGGCCCGAGGCCAGGCTTGACTTGTGAGAGTTTGGTCCACTAGGCTGTTGCTTGGAGTGGCCCGCAGGTCCACATACCCACCACAGCTTGGTTGGTCCAGCACTCCTTGGAGGAATAAATCTAGTTTCCTCTTGAAGATGTCCACAGTTGTTCCGGCAATATTTCTTATGCTCGCTGGGAGGGTGTTGAACAACCGTGGACCTCTGATGTTTATACAGTGTTCTCTGATTGTGCCTATGGCAGCCCTGCTCTTCACTGGTTCTATTCTGCATTTTCTTCTATATCGTTCACTCCAGTACGTTGTTATTTTACTGTGTAGATTTGGTACTTGGCCCTCCAGTATCTTCCAGGTGTATATTATTTGATATCTCTCTCGTCTTCTTTCTATTGAGTACATTTGGAGGGCTTTGAGACGATCCCAATAATTTAGGTGCTTTATCTCGTCTATGCGTGCCGTATATGTTCTCTGTATTCCCTCTATTTCAGCAATCTCTCCTGCTCTGAAGGCAGAAGTGAGTTCTGAGCAGTACTCAAGACAGGACAACACAAGTGACTTGAAGAGTACAACCATTGTGATGGGATCCCTGGATTTGAAAGTTCTTGTAATCCATCCTATCATTTTTCTGGCTGATGCAATATTTGCTTGGTTATGCTCCCTAAACATTCGGTCGTCAGACATCATTATTCCCAAATCCTTTACATGCTGTTTTCCTACTATGGGCACATTTGATTGTGTTTTGTACCTTGTATTATGTTTAACCACCGTCCTGCGCGGAGTTTATTGAGAAATTCCCCCGGTGCGCATGAAATGAAGTGTTCCCAAAATATTCTTTTTTCTTCGTAAAATGATAAATTCTCTTCCTGAACATGTCTATGTAAAAATAAGTACCAAATTCCACTTACTTTGGCTGTAGGGACGTGGACAAGATGCGCTGTGACGTCATCAGGGCCTGGTCGCCCGTGCGTGACTCGCCCAGAAACCGTCATGCAGGCCATTCAAGCACCGGGTGTTGCCACAAATATATTTTCAATTATTTGTTTTATGTATTTCCAATGCGGTTTTATTTGTTTTTTTTTATCGTATATGATGCATATTTGTGTCCTTTACAATATGTATACAGTAGAACGTTTATAATGTTCTATGGAACTGTGATACATGTGTTAGCAATGTGTCCACAATAAATATTTATTGTCGCAATATTACCTGTTAATTTAATAAAAATTCACTAAAATTACAATATGTACAGCCTCACACACTATTTACACAGTAACACACTGTATTACACACTCAGTACTTTGGAAGTGAGTAATAATCATTGAAGTAGCCCATGGTACACAGCGCGACTTCGCTCTCAGTGCACCAGGTAAAGATAAATTTTTGCTTCCTGTTTCTTCATTCTGTGTGCTTGCAAGTAACGCACTCACATACACCCTTGGCTTTAGTACTTGTAGGTTGTATGTAACCAAGCTTGTAAAGCATAAGGTAGTATTGAAAAGATTATTGGAAAAGATCAATATGTAAGGTAGTCTTGAAAAGATCGCTTTGTATGGTCCCACACAGGAAGAGATTCAGCTTACCTCAAGAGTGTCCGTCAGTCAGGAAGAGATTCAGCTAGCCTCAAGTGTGTCCGTAAGTTGCGAAGAGATTCAGGTATTCTTGAAACTATCTATGGAAAACACCACCATGGAAGCCGCTAACACTGTTCATCTATGCTATTTGTATCAGAGGCATCATCACTGAACGCAGAAAACGATTCATCTAAGTATCATCTAAATAAATAGCATAGGATTGCAAGGGTGACGCTCAGAGCTACAACTGGATATGCTTGCTATATCGTCCTCATAGGTGCTGTATCACTTGCATCCGACCTTTGCGTTAGGTCCTTATTGCGCCTGGCTTAACCAATATTATGACCCTTATGTTCTTCAAACAATAAGGTTTAAATGTCACCGACAGAGCATTATCTTTCAACACCTGCGTTGGACAGGTGTTTGGGAGCCAGAGGAGCGTGTGCCACCCATGGTTGCTCATTCAGTACTAACCCAGCTAGCAGCCCTAGGGCATTCTGGGATTTTTTCCCAAGATGGTTGCCTCTCACTGGAGGTCCTAAGAGTCCATTTCGTACACAACCAACCTCATACACATTTAGAATTGGTTACGAAAAATCAAACGAGTTTTCTTGGTTGGCGCAGTTTCCCGCCAACCGAAAAAACTCGGTTGGCACAGTTAAGTGGTTAAGGTCCTCATTTTTACCATACCTGAGTACCTGGAATTTATCAATGTTAACCCTTAAACTGCGCAACGCATCTGCAGGCTCACGTCTGGTTTGCGAAACGCGTCTCCGGGTATTTGTATTTTTCACGTTCCATTCAAAACTCCCACAGCTACATGGGGTTCACATCAGCTTCCGCAGGGCTCTTGTAAACAAACGCCATCTTTAAAAAAAAATCGTGGTCCACATTCCCGGGTTTGGGAGCCACAGTAGTGAGTGAGCAACCAAGGCTGGCGCTCGCAGCATGAGCGCACAGCACTGCTTTTCAACGTGTGACCACAGCATCGCCTAATAGTGTCAAAATATATATATAACTTGTATTATTTAGCCATGATAGTATTATAGAAGAGCCTGAGTGTGATAATGACTGGGTACAATGTTGAAATATCAGTGATTCAATGCTGTTCACGATGTTCACAGCGCTAGCCACAGCACCACAGCATTATTTCGTCCATCTAGGAAACTTTAAATGATTTCTTAGGTTCCTTTTCAAAATAAACGTGTGGTCAATTAATCATTTACAGGAATTAGTGACCAGGATTGTGATAATAGCAGGATTGTGGTTATAATTAGCATTGTGCGTAGTATTATGGAAGGAGGAATTTTGGTGATGGAAGGAGGGAGAGAATTGAGGTAGCCTTATTGTGTGGGTGTGGCAGCCACTCTTTTTTTGCTCACCATACTAGCTTAGTGGTTCGCTATGGGGAACACATATGCACATGGATATATACAGTGTGTGTATATAGTGTAAGAACAGCAACAGGAGAATGTTGAGAGGAGCTATTTTGGTGAGGGAGGTGACGTCGTAATCGTAGCGTCGTCTGCTGTGTTATTTTTCATGCAGTGTATGATGGCAACTGTACTGTTTGGACACAATACCAGCTTACTTGCATAGTTCTGGTAAATAAAACATGTAGATAGCTATATATAACATGTGTAAATAGTGTAATAAGAACAATAACAGTATGGTGGGAGGAGCAATGTTGGCGAGTAAGATGTTAGAGTAAGGGAGACTGGCTGGGTGTGGCTGTTCTCATTTGAAGTGTTCTGAATGTGTTGATGGTGAATGTATATAGTGTGTGACAGTGTAGTGTGTAAATAGATTGTATATACATATATTAGCATGATACATAGTAAATATGTGCAGCATATGTGTACACAAGTGTCATGCACATAACACAGTGTCTTCGGACACTATGGATGTTTTACTGCCATAATATAGCGTACGTGTTCATTGTACATTGGATTAGCATGTAAAAACAAATAAAATGTATTTGGAACTGTGCGCAAAAAAATGAACATAAATATATTCGCAGCAACTCGCGTGCCCCGCCCAGGGCGTCCTACTGGCCCCGGGATCGTACGTAATGGGCGAACGGGGGAATGATGACGTCATGCGCCAACTTACGGACCACATAGCAGCCAAAGTAAGCACAATTTTGATTTTTTTTTTACATACCCATACTGAGGAAAGGGTGTTTGACACTTTAAAATATAACAAAAAAAAAATCTAGAGAATTTATTTTCTGCGCACTGGAGGGGTGTCATATTTGGAGGCAAGGCAGTTCAGGGGTTAAACATCATGTTATTTTCTGATGCCCAGTCGAAAAACTTATTAATATAAGCTTGAAGTTTTTCAATGTCTTCAGCCGAGGTAATTTTCATACTGATTTTTGTGTCATCTGCATAGGATGATACGAAGCTGTGACTTGTATTTTTGTCTATATCTGATATGAGAATAAGGAAAAGCAGCGGTGCAAGGATTGTACCCTGAGGTACAGAGCTTTTAACTGTGCTTGGACTAGATTTTATATGGTTGACTGTTACTCGCTGAGTCCTGTTTGACAGAAAACAGAGTATCCAGCGTCCTATTTTACCGATTATTCCCATTGACTTCATTTTGTGTGCTATCACGCCATGGTCACATTTATCGAAAAGATTTGCGAAGTCCGTGTATATCACATCAGCATTCTGTTTTTCTTCTAATGCCTCAGTGACTTTGTCGTATTGATCAAGTAGCTGTGAGAGGCACAATCTTCCCGCTCGAAATCCATATTGGCCTGGGTTGTGAAGGTCATTGGTCTCCATGAAATTGGTGACCTGACTCCTAATCACTCTCTCATATACTTTTATTATGTGCGATGTTAGTGCAACTGGTCTATAATTCTTTGCCAATGCTTTGCTCCCTCCCTTGTGTAGAGGGGCTGTCTGCTACTTTAAGTGTATCTGGTATCTCCCCCTTGTCCAAGCTCTTCCTCCACACTATACTGAGTGCCTGTGCTACCGGCGCTTTGCATTTCTTTATAAATACTGAATTCCATGAATCTGGACCTGGGGCCGAGTGCATGGGCATGTTTTCAATTTCTCTTTCAAAGTCTAGTGTGCTCGTGTTGATATCAGTTATATTTACAAGGGTTTGAATATCCCGCATAAGGAAATTGTCTGGATCTTCCACTTTCATGTTGTTTATTGGAGTGCTAAACAGGTCCTCATACTGCTTTTTTTAGGATTTCACTAATTTCTTTGTCATCCTCCATGTATGAACCTTCACTTGTACGAATAGGTCCAATACTGGCAGTGGTTTTTGCTTTTGATTTCGGATATGTGAAGAAGTATTTTGGATTTTTCTTTATTTCCTGAATTGCTTTTTGTTCTAACTGCCTTTCTTCAGTTTGATATGAGTGTTTAAATTTCCGCTCGATTTCTTCAATCTCCCTATTTAAATTATTCCTTCTTTGACGGGAAATCGTGTCTGCATAAGCATTTCCAATATTTTTTCCTTCATTTATAGTGTCGTCTGCATTCTCTTTCTACATTGGATCTCATTCTGGCTTTCCTCAAAGGAACATGTTTCAGACAGACTTGATACGCTTCTGAAGTAAGTTTTTCTATTCCTTCTGTAAGACTTGTATTACTTAGAACAGTTTCCCTACAGACAAAAATCAGAAGATACAATTGATGATTTACTATAAAACCAAAAAAACGGCTAACCTACTCATGAAAAACTCTCTAGACACAAAACAGAACGCCTTTAAAGAAACCAATGTCGTCTATGCCTTCAAATGCCACTTGCGGACTGTAAGCCCCAAAGAACTCAGTATATAGGCATGACAACAACATCTTTTTCCAGGTGATTAACAATGCATAAGCAACAGGGCTCCATCAAGGAACATATAATCTCTTCCCACAACCAGACCATCACCAGAGAAGTCTTAACAAACAACACAGAAATCATCGATAGATACAGCGATAGCAAGCTGCTTGACATCTGCGAGGCACTACATATAAAAAAAGTCATCACCAGCAATCAACAGCCAATTAATACACAACTATATTCTACCCACTTCAAGGGTCCGTACCAATATAGAAGCATCAAGAAGAAGTATGGGCCAATAGGCCCTTTGCAGTTACTTCCATTCTTCCCTCTCATTAATCCAATTTACACCCATTGCACCGTGTTCTGTCTTGTGTTGGTCAAAAGTTTGTTCACCTCATCCAAAACTGTTACAACACATCACCTCACCCAAATGCGAGTATATAAGACAAGCTGTTCAATGTTAGCATTAGGTAAAACTCTGTTTTCAGGTTACAGTTGTGTGTCTGACCTAAAGTCTTTGAAAATGTAATAGGTTATTACAAAACGCGTTCAAGCATCACGTCAGACTAGAAAAATATATATATATATATATGATGACTGAAAACTCACACCCCAGAAGTGACCCGAACAAGGCCTGGGGACCATTCAGGCTTGTTCACACACACATTATATATATATATATATATATATATATATATATATATATATATATATATATATATATATATATATATATATATATATATATATAATATATATATATATATATATATATATATATATATATATATATATTATATATATATATATATATATATATATATATATATATATATATATATATATATATATATATATATATATATATATATATAAATATGTATGTATATGTATATATGTCGTACCTAGTAACCAGAACGCACTTCTCGGCCTACTATGCAAGGCCCATTTTGCCTAATAAGCCAAGTTTTCCTGAACTAATATATTTTCTCTAATTTTTTTCTTATGAAATGATAAAGCTACCCATTTCATTATGTATGAGGTCAATTTTTTTTTATTGGAGTTAAAATTAACGTAGATATATGACCGAACCTAACAAACCCTACCTAACCTATCTTTATAGGTTAGGTTAAGTTAGGTAGCCAAAAAAGTTAGGTTAGATTAGGTTAGGTAGTCGAAAAAAAAATTAATTCATGAAAACTTGGCTTATTAGGCAAATAGGGCCTTGCATAGTAGGCCGAGAAGTGCGTTCTGGCTACTAGGTACGACATATATATATATATTGTGACGGAGTTCCCCCCCTTATAATTCTCCCATGCCTGCAGTAAGAGTCATGTCTACTTTTCCCAAGCGTTCTCTATGTTGCAGGCTACAATTTGATATATGGGAGAGAGTGAAGTGTTCTCGGAGAGCCGAGAAATTTGTGAAATAGTGATATTTTGGCCTGTGGTTTAGGCCCTTTAGGGAGCCAAGATGGCGCTTACCTCCCTGATCTCCCGCCAAAACCGTGTGACGTCAGTGGCACCGGATTGGTCACCGACAGCAAGGTGGCACCGGGAGCCAATGAAAACCTCCCATAGTAAAAGTGACGTCACGAAGGAAGGGGGTCCGGCCAGCGCGCCGGGCTGGCGCCAGCAGTCAGACACGACACGTCATAGAGGTTGGGCGTGCGACGAGTGGTCCTGTCAGTCGGACAGTTATTCCAGCTCCCGTGGATTTATGCGTCACCGGAATTCCGCCAGTACTCTGAGAAGTCTTCCCTAGTTCATGTGTTGAACCAGAAGAGGGAATTGACGGTTATTTGAGCAACAAGTGCTCCAGTCAGGTACTGTGCCAGTAGCAGTGAAGCCGTGCAGTGACGTATGTTGACGTCGGTGGCAATTCACCAGTTCGTGACAGCGTAGTGGCTGACAGAGCCACTGGGTAGCTGAGGAAGAGAGGACTATTTGGGGAAACCGAACGACTGTAGCTGAGACGTAGGCGACAGCCGTTGCTGGGAGAAGACGACGGCCAGGAGACCGACTCCAACCTTCAAGAAGTCAAGGAGGAGGACGGACCTGCAGTGAGGAGGCACGGAGACGACGCGCTAAACGGTGTGACGACGAGAGGCTCTGGTAGGACACGACGACGTGTAGTGTGGGGGCGTTCCCGACACGAGGACCAGGAGCTACATCTCGACTCTCATCGGAGGATAGGGTGAAGTAGGTGATTCTAGTTCCCTCCCCATTCCCCTTTAGTTAGCTATGTTATTCGGCTATATTATCTAGCCTGAAGATTTTATATGTCGTGAGCAAGTCTCACCTATGTCATGGTAAAGCACCAGGGTGCTAGACAGTACTATCAAGAGTACTTGTAATATTCATGTTGATTATTGGTGTGTACAGGCACCAGGAACCAGTGATAAATTTACTGTGTTGTGTATATCTTTCTATAGATTTTTGATATGAACATATAGTGGTAAAATATATATATAAGATTATGCCAGTATTTGGAGGTTAGGCTATGTGCCCAGAAACTATTTATTTTCCATGTATTGATGATTGATTTATATACCATATATATGTCTATGTTCATTCAGTGAATAATCATTTGTGAGTACAGTGAATTATTGCGTTATCGCCCACGAGAGAAAGTACTGAAAACTCCCGTGTTAATATTTCATAATATATTGTTGGATAAATAACAGTGTAAGACCATTACAGTGAATCATTGTAGAATTGATTGTAGAAAAGACTGTTTGAGCCTGAGTACAGTGTAACTAAGTAATTCGGTTTATTTGTGCCAATATAGAGGGTGCGAGTTTCTAGTAATATTGGAGAATTTAAAGAAACCGCGCGCGTGAATCTAGCAAACAAGCAAATTTCGCGCGGAGAGACCATTGCGATCAGCTGTTCTTGACACTTGATGAGGAGGGGGAGGTGTTGCCACCTAATGATCGCGGACTATTCGTGGGAACTTCCGGCCGCGTCAGGATTTGCTGATTTATTTGTTGTTGTTTGGCTTTGTGACATCTTTCATACATTTTAAGTAAAATACAAAACTCTCTTTGTGTTTTTATCATCCCCTCCATTGATCTTGTGGCTATACTATACTGTACCTGTAAGCATAGAGTGATAACAATAAATACCTGCCTGATTCCTGATCTTTGAGTGTGACCTTGCCAAGGCTACCACTGAATACACCAGTCCACTGATGGTGTTACTGGTCACCTAAAAACACCAGTTGGCGACCTTGTGTTTAACCGTAGAGCCCTATTGTTGGGGAGGGCACACGACAGTCGATGTGCACGAGTCGTGTTCTCACTCTTTCTTAATTAGAGGCCGTTAAGATTGACTGGGAGACTCTCCTGGCGTGCAGTGGCGCCGTGAGGATCGAGGGAAGACCCGCAGGGCTACGGTGAGTTACCTTGAGCATAACTATTGCTTACCCCAGAGTAAGGGTAGAGAATAATAGAGAGGTGAAACCCCCAACATTGGCGACCTTGCCAGGATCTCGATCGAAGTAAAGGTTGCAGTGGTACTTGGCAGTGGTGTTAGAGATCAGGTGAAGGTTATCACTCGTAGCACAAGATGGAGGATGATAAAGTAGCGAGGTTTATTGACTCTAGAGACGAACAGGTGCTGGAAGAGTGCACCAAGGCACAGTTACAGGCTATAGCGGATCATTTTGGAATAAAGCTGAAATCTGCCCGAGTTGGCGAAAGAAGACTAGAGATAATGGCTCAGCTCAAGGCTCGAGACGAAGCTTTGGGGGAGGAACGGCCCCAAACACCTGCCAGTGAGGGTGAACACCTGAGTATTGGTGGAAGCAGCAGGGGATCCAGCGGCAGCAGGCACAGCATTAAGCTGGAAATAATGAAGCTGCAGCTAGAGGCACAGCAGCGCAAAGAAGAGCGAGAAGCAGAAGCGCAGCTGAGGAGAGAAGAGGCACAGCAGCGCAAAGAAGAGCGAGAAGCAGAAGCGCAGCTGAGGAGAGAAGAGGCACAATTGCGCCGAGAAGAACAAGAGCGAGAAGCACAGATGAAGCGTGAGGAACGAGAAGCACAGCTGCGCCGGGAAGAACGAGAGCAAGAAGTTAGGCTGAGACAAATGGAAATAGAAGCCAACCAGGAGGTAGAGCTGAAGCGAGCTGAACTGGGACTAGGTGCCCCTGCCCCGCCACAGGAAGACCGACGAGTGAGGGAACGAGACCTGCCGGTCTTTGTGCCTAGTGAAGCCGAAAGTTTCTTCGATCACTTTGAGAGAGTTGCTGCTATGAAGAGGTGGCCGAGGGCGGAGTGGGCGGAGTTGGTCCAAGGGAGGCTCACAGGTGAAGCTCGTGAAGCCTTCACTATGCTCGACTTCCAGGAATGCACTAACTACGATGTGGTAAAACGAGCTGTGCTCCGTTCCTTTAAGCTCACGCCAGAGTGTTACAGAAAGAGGTTTAGAGAATGTACCCGGTTGCCAGGAAAGTCGTATGCGGAGACGGCGAGGGACATAGAAAGAAAGCTCCTTAAGTGGCTGGACTCTGAAGAAGCAAGGTCGGTCGAAGAGGTCAAGGAACTAGTGGCCATGGAAAAGTTTATGTCCGTGCTCTTTCCTGAGATCAGGATGAGGATCAAGGAGGCGGACATAAAGGACCTGAGGGCCGCAGCCAACCGGGCCGACATGTTAGAAGAAGCCCTGCGCCCACGCCGAGAGGGACAGAACCGATCACCCGCATACGTCGGAAACGATAGGAGTTATAGAAGGACGGATGGATGGAGGACAGGAACGAGTTCTCCCAAGTCCCATTTCTCAAGTTGGAACACCCGAGGAACAAAAGGTGTTGTAGAGCCGATAGGGGAGAACCAAGCTGAGAGCTCGGAAGTTGTTACTGCAACGAAGGAAACGACAAGTGAGGCGAGAAAGACACAGGGTGTGACGGTCTCTGGAGGCAGTGCTAAGGCGAGCGGTGGCGGATGGTCTCCACCGAGGGGCCGCTGCTACAACTGCGGAATACCCGGACACGTCGCGCGGGAATGCAGACGCCCTAAGCAGCGGGGACACGTTGCTTTAGTGATGTTCGAGGACCAGAGGGCCGAGGGAGTGCGGGATGAACCCGTGCTAAATGGGGAGAAGAAAGTTCACCCATTCATGTGTCAAGGAACCGTAAGGATGGGGGTCGCTGACCCCATCCCAGTGAAGATGCTAAGAGACACCGGGGCTGATTTTACCCTGGTAAGTGAAACCCTGTTCCCCGAGGGTTACAAGAATACCAGTGTGGGGGTGGCAAGTGTGACCACTGTGGGAGGCCCAGTGAGGATGCCCCTACACCAGGTAACTTTAAATTCCGAATATGGCTGCCAGACCCTAGTGGTGGGAGTCTGTACATCAATGCCCAAGATGGAGGCACAGGTCATTTTGGGGAATGACGCATGTGGAGGATACGTCCTCCCACATCTCGTGAAGGGCGAAGAGTGCCCAGAACAATACAAGGAGACAGGTGGAGAGTTGAACGCCTGTGGGGACGAGAGGGGAATCGCACCGGTGGCGATCCCCGTTTGTACTGTGACACCGAGGCAACGCGAAGAACCAGGAGGTGGTGGATCTGATGGGGCTGAGGAGTCGACTGACAGCCTGGGAACAGATCACCTCTGCGTAGGACCCAGAGAATGAGTGGAGGGCGAGAGTAGCCCGAATGGTGAGTTGCAGGTGACACTCACCAGTTCTCCAGGGGTAAACCGCACTCGTCTCGGAGAGTTACAGCAGGAGGAGTTCCCCGAATTGGTTAGTAAGGCCGAAGGAGGACGTGTGGGTCCTGAGAAGGCTTACTTTCCATGTATATATATTATATATGCCGTGCTATTCATGATGAAGGAACGATGGACGCCAGGAGCAACCGTGGGAACGGTGAATAAATATGTCCAGAAGTTCAAAGAACGTCTCACTAGAGCGAAGGGACTGGCTAGGAAACTCCTGAAGAAGGCGCAACGTAAGATGTCGGAGTGGTACGACATGAGAGCTGCGCAGAGGGATTTTCAGGCCGGATCCAAAGTATTGGTTGTGCTGCCAGGTAAAGGTAGAGTGACCAGGTCGCGGTTCAAGAGACCATACCGAGTGCTGCGACGGTTGGGTCCAGTGTCGTACGAGATTGGGAAGCCGGATGGACCCCGAAAGAAACAGGTGTGTCGCGCAGACCGCCTGAGACCTTTCTTCACTGTAGAAGGAAGAGCCGCCAAGCAGGACGGAACGAATACCCGAGAAACCCAGCGGAAGACGGGACTGAGTGTACCAAGGGACCGAGAACTCCCGGAGGAGGAAAGTAAGTGGTCCAGGGCGGACGGCACCAGTCTCACCCGCACTGAGAGTCTGACAAGGATCAAGTTCAAGCACATCAAGGGGAAGGACAACGTAGTAGCGGACGCCCTATCCCGCATACACTAACGAGACATGACTCTTATTTTAAGGGGAGGGGTATGTGACGGAGTTCCCCCCCTTATAATTCTCCCACGCCTGCAGTAAGAGTCATGTCTACTTTTCCCAAGCGTTCTCTATGTTGCAGGCTACAATTTGATATATGGGAGAGAGTGAAGTGTTCTCGGAGAGCCGAGAAATTTGTGAAATAGTGATATTTTGGCCTGTGGTTTAGGCCCTTTAGGGAGCCAAGATGGCGCTTACCTCCCTGATCTCCCGCCAAAACCGTGTGACGTCAGTGGCACCGGATTGGTCACAGACAACAAGGTGGCACCGGGAGCCAATGAAAACCTCCCATAGTAAAAGTGACGTCACGAAGGAAGGGGGTCCGGCCAGCGCGCCGGGCTGGCGCCAGCAGTCAGACACAACACGTCATAGAGGTTGGGCGTGCGACGAGTGGTCCTGTCAGTCGGACAGTTATTCCAGCTCCCGTGGATTTATGCGTCACCGGAATTCCGCCAGTACTCTGAGAAGTCTTCCCTAGTTCATGTGTTGAACCAGAAGAGGGAATTGACGGTTATTTGAGCAACAAGTGCTCCAGTCAGGTACTGTGCCAGTAGCAGTGAAGCCGTGCAGTGACGTATGTTGACGTCGGTGGCAATTCACCAGTTCGTGACAGCGTAGTGGCTGACAGAGCCACTGGGTAGCTGAGGAAGAGAGGACTATTTGGGGAAACCGAACGACTGTAGCTGAGACGTAGGCGACAGCCGTTGCTGGGAGAAGACGACGGCCAGGAGACCGACTCCAACCTTCAAGAAGTCAAGGAGGAGGACGGACCTGCAGTGAGGAGGCACGGAGACGACGCGCTAAACAGTGTGATGACGAGAGGCTCTGGTAGGACACGACGACGTGTAGTGTGGGGGCGTTCCCGACACGAGGACCAGGAGCTACATCTCGACTCTCATCGGAGGATAGGGTGAAGTAGGGGGTTCTAGTTCCCTCCCCATTCCCCTTTAGTTAGCTATGTTATTCGGCTATATTATCTAGCCTGAAGATTTTATATGTCGTGAGCAAGTCTCACCTATGTCATGGTAAAGCACCAGGGTGCTAGACAGTACTATCAAGAGTACTTGTAATATTCATGTTGATTATTGGTGTGTACAGGCACCAGGAACCAGTGATAAATTTACTGTGTTGTGTATATCTTTCTATAGATTTTTGATATGAACATATAGTGGTAAAATATATATATAAGATTATGCCAGTATTTGGAGGTTAGGCTATGTGCCCAAAAACTATTTATTTTCCATGTATTGATGATTGATTTATATACCATATATATGTCTATGTTCATTCAGTGAATAATCATTTGTGAGTACAGTGAATTATTGCGTTATCGCCCACGAGAGAAAGTACTGAAAACTCCCGTGTTAATATTTCATAATATATTGTTGGATAAATAACAGTGTAAGACCATTACAGTGAATCATTGTAGAATTGATTGTAGAAAAGACTGTTTGAGCCTGAGTACAGTGTAACTAAGTAATTCGGTTTATTTGTGCCAATATAGAGGGTGCGAGTTTCTAGTAATATTGGAGAATTTAAAGAAACCGCGCGCGTGAATCTAGCAAACAAGCAAATTTCGCGCGGAGAGACCATTGCGATCAGCTGTTCTTGACACTTGATGAGGAGGGGGAGGTGTTGCCACCTAATGATCGCGGACTATTCGTGGGAACTTCCGGCCGCGTCAGGATTTGCTGATTTATTTGTTGTTGTTTGGCTTTGTGACATCTTTCATACATTTTAAGTAAAATACAAAACTCTCTTTGTGTTTTTATCATCCCCTCCATTGATCTTGTGGCTATACTATACCTGTAAGCATAGAGTGATAACAATAAGTACCTGCCTGATTCCTGATCTTTGAGTGTGACCTTGCCAAGGCTACCACTGAATACACCAGTCCACTGATGGTGTTACTGGTCACCTAAAAACACCAGTTGGCGACCTTGTGTTTAACCGTAGAGCCCTATTGTTGGGGAGGGCACACGACAGTCGATGTGCACGAGTCGTGTTCTCACTCTTTCTTAATTAGAGGCCGTTAAGATTGACTGGGAGACTCTCCTGGCGTGCAGTGGCGCCGTGAGGATCGAGGGAAGACCCGCAGGGCTACGGTGAGTTACCTTGAGCATAACTATTGCTTACCCCAGAGTAAGGGTAGAGAATAATAGAGAGGTGAAACCCCCAATAATATATATATATATATATATATATATATATATATATATATATATATATATATATATATATATATATATATATATATATATATATATATATATATATGGGTTTGAGTATGGACTATATGCGACTGAAAACTCACATCCCAGGAGTGACTCAAACCCATACTCTCAGGAGCAATGCAACTGGTAACTACAGGACGCCTTAATCCGCTTGACCATCACAACCGGACAAAAGGAAGTGATAGCCGAAGCTATATGAACCACTTCCCCGCCGGCATAGCTTCGGCTATCACTTCCTTTTTGTCCGGTCGTGACGGTCAAGCGGATTAAGGCGTCCTGTAGTTACCAGTTGCGTTGCTCCTGGGAGTATGGATTCGAGTCACTTCTGGGGTGTGAGTTTTCAGTCGCATATAGTCCTGGGGATCATTCAGCCTTGTTTGCATTTGTGTTTCTCACGTGTGCCCCAAAGAATGAGGTGATTTGATAAAATGCTATGCCCAAGAATACCATCCGAGTGACGGCGGGGAAGTGGTTCATATAGTTTCGGCTATCACTTCCTTTTGTCCGATCGTGATGGTCAAGCGGATTAAAGCGTCCTGTAGTTACCAGTTGCGTTGCTCCTGGGAGTATGGGTTCGAGTCACTTCTGGGGTGTGAGTTTTCAGTCATATATATATATATATGTATATTATATATATATACATATACATATATATATATATATATATATATATATATATATATATATATATATATATATATATATATATATATATATTAAATATGACCGAAAAAGTAAGATTAATAATTCTAACATAATTTTCTCAATATTTCTTATGTTTCTTTTTACTGTCGATGGTAATTGAGAAATCAATTCTCCAAAATTCATATTTATTTCTAGTCTGACATGACACTTGGACGCGTTTCGTAATAAGTTATTACATTTTCAAAGACTTTAGTTTACACACACAACTATAATCTACAAACACTAAACAGAGTTTTACTATGCTATCATTTAACCCTTACATTGCTCAGGGGTCCTTGGGACATTTACACCCCTGTGCGCAAGAAAAAAAAAAATTCAAATTTTTTTTTTCGTCTTCTAAACATGTTAATTTGTGTCCCCTGAGCATGGAAAAAAAAATCGTAGGTGACATATTTTGGGCGCAATTGACAGAGGAAGTCTGGCAAAAAGTGGGCGTTGACAGAGCGGTCGTCAGACCCGGTCAGCGTCACCTGCGCTGACAGATGGGAGTTGCCACAGAGATATTATTACCTAATTGTTTCAATGTCTCCGATTTATTTTTTCTTAGTTTTTTTGCAGTAATATTATTCAATAGTGTGTATTGTAATATATTTATATAATAAAAGTGGTGAATAATCGCTATACTCAAAAGTATGATGTGCATATTAGTGATTCAATTATTATGTTTATAAAACAATAAACAAATAGTTTTGCTGCTCTTACACTCTATACACAGGTTATATATAAGTATCTGCATGTTTTGGTCACCATAACGAACCACTAAGTTGGTATTGAGAGTCGAAAAGCAATGAAGAGTTACCGCCACACACCAGCCAGCCACTCGCTGCCACTCCCTCAACACATGCTCTAAACTTTCTTCCCCAACAATACCATTTGTGGTGTTATTACACTATATACAGACGTTATATATAAATATGTATATATTTTGTTCACCACAACTGTACAGCTAAGCTGATATAGTTAGTTCAGGCACTAAGAGTCGTTGCTATACACAGATGGCGGCTGGCGGCTCCCTCACTCTTTCAAGGTCACACGCACTAAACTTTCTCCCCCAACAATACCTTTTGCAGTGTTATTACCCTATATACACATATTATATATAAATATCTACATGTTTTATGCACCGTAACTGTACACCTAAGCTTGTAGTGCACCCAAAGATCATAGTGGCCACCTTCTAAACAGCTAGACAAATCGTGCAGATGACGTCACCTCCGTCACCCATATGGCTCCTCCCAGCATAATCCTTTTGCTGTTATTACACTAATACACACATTATATATAAGTATCTACATTTGTGTTCACCATAGAGAACCACTGACCTGGTATGGTGAATGCAAACAATAACAGCTAGCCACACAGTCAGTAAACGATGCTGTCTCCCTCCATCTCTCAGCATCACTCCTACCACAGCGCTAATTATTACAACAATCCTGCTATTATCACAACCCTGGTTATTTATATCACAGTCATGGGTCATCTGTAATATTGTCATCGCTAAATAATAACAATTCTATATTTATTTTGACATTTTTCGGCGATGCTGTGGTCACAACCTGAACAGCAATGCTATTCACTCATGCTGCGTGCGCCGGCCTTGGTTGCACCAACAGTACTGTGCCTCTCACACCTGAGAATATTGCCCACGATTTTTTTAAAAAATGGCATCTGTTTAGAAGAGCCCTGAGGAAGCTACTGTGAACCTCGTGTAGCCGCGGGCCATTTGAATCAGGCCTGGCACCCTATGGCGTATATATACGCCATGCGCACCATGGGACATGTTACTCAGGGTGTATATATACGCCATGCGCAGTTTAAGGGTTAAACAGCTTTTGTCTTATATACTCCCATTTGGGTGAGGTGATATGTTACAACAGTTTTGGATGAGGTGAACAAAACTTTCAACATAAGACAGAGCAAACTCTCAACACAAGACAGAACACGGTGCAATGGGTATAAATTGGATAAATTAAAGGGAAGAAAGGAAATAACTGCACAGGGTCTATTGGCCCATATTTCTTGATGCTTCTATATTGGTGCGGAGTCTTGAAGTTGGTAGAATATAGTTGTGCATTAATTGGCTGTTGATTGCTGGTGTTGACTTCTTGATGTGTAGTGCCTCGCAGATATCAAGCCGCCTACTATCGCTGTATCTATCGATGATTTCTGTTTGTTAACACTTTCGCGCTCTCGGCGCTCAAAAAAAAAACAATACCCCAGATGCTTTCGGCACTTCGCGCACCTACGCGGTAAGACTGAAAAAGTGTACACTCTTTTGACTGTCCTGACAATAATTGAAGGCGCACGTATTTAAATTTGGTATCACTGTGTTTGCAATGAAATTGTCTATAAGAGCATACCTATAAAATGCCGCCCAAGCATAAGGAGTATCAACACCAAATAAAAAACTATGCAGATCACTTGCCGAGAGCGCCAAACAGCAACAAAATGTTTCCACTCTCTTAATGGTTGCAAAGCCTACAGTTGTCCTACATCGCTAATTTTGGTATCATTGGAATCGCAATAAAATTCTCTATACGGACATATGCATATGAATGTTTAATATAGGTAATTGCCCACCCGCAAGAGTGTGTAAAGTGGAGAGTAGTTAGCCGCGAGCGCACTGGCGAAAACACAGGGGGGAAATCATGCTTGGAAAGTTTATACATTTATACGTTTCCTGACCCTACTTTTCTATGTACGTATTTCTTTTTTATACCAATGTGTTCGCAATAAAATTTTCTATAAGATGAAATGTATAACAATTGTACAAAGCATGTGTAAGAGAAGCGCCAAATATAGAACCACGTCGCTCAGTATGCGTTCGCGGCAGAAACGAACGCATTGTTCTCGTTCGTTTGATGTTTGTCATGTTTATACTTGTTGAAACATTTTATAATTTGTATGACAGTGATCGCAGTAAAATTCCCTACACAGACATATACATAACACATACAAATATTTCCCACGTGTTGGATATATCAACGGCTAAAGGGAACCCACTGCCACACGCCCGCCACACCCAGAGCCACACCCGCCACACCCCCAAACATACTTTGTGTTTTTTTTTTTTTTTACTCATAGAAGTTTATGTGATATAATATTCATTCTGGTACCAAAAAATTCGCAAATAAATTCTCTACAAAACGTATATAATATAACTTCTTACAGATGATAAAAAATTCCAAATAGGTGTACTTACCCTGTCTATGTTGATTGAAGATCAACAGATGAGCATTTTTTCTTCACTCCACCATCTTCAGGCTTCTGATCCTGAAGTTGCTCATCTGATGTTTCTTAGGTGGAGTGAAGCTCCAGTCTCCAGTCAGTCCAGTTAATACAGTCACCGTGGTGTAGTGGTAAGCCACTCGCTTGGCGTTCCGCGAGCGCTATGTCATGGGTTCGTATCCTGGCCGGGGAGGATTTACTGGGCGCAATTCCTTAACTGTAGCCTCTGTTTAACTCAACAGTAAAATGTGTACTTGGTTGTAACAACGATTCTTCGCGGCAGGGATCGTATTCCAGGGACCTGCCCGAAACGCTACGCGTACTAGTGGCTGTACAACAACTCTTGTATATATCTAAAAAAAAAAAAAAAAAAAAAAAAGCTGTTGCCGGTGGTTATTTTTTCTCCACCCAAAATATCTTTCTTCGGTGGTACCTTGTGTAGCAAGGCGCAGCGCACAGTGCCACATCACAAGTTTTACATCCATATATCACGTCCCTCCTTTTGCCAGACTTGAAACAAACACGGCATCTTCTTTTTTTAGCCAAGTGCACGAGTTCATGCGTCAACTTGTAGTTGAGACGTTGTTCTGAATCTATAATTCTTCTATTTCTTGGATGCACTGGAGGAATATTGTCTTCTACAGGAACCACCAAACTTGTAGTAGAATCTTCTATGAAATCAGAAACATCAAGTGGTTCTATGTCCTCAATGTCCATTTCAGAATTTGTGGTTGATGAGTGGGCTTGAGGTGTTGAGGTGAACAGAGGACGCCTCGCACCAGATGGGCCGGGTGTTGAAACTGCCTCGTCAGCAGGAGGAGCTGCGCTGGCATCTATGTCGGGAACATCTGGTATGCTTGTTGTTGTTGGCCATTCCTCGCTGTTCCACGCCAATAAGGCTTTTATTCCTACTGCGTGAAACTCTAATAGTGTTAGTTTTTTTGTATCTGTTGAGTAGTGGTTATACAATGCGTATGCATTGTGCATGGCCATTTGCAGAAAATAGAAAGTGATCTTCTTGGTCCATTTGTGGGTTTTTCTTGCAAACTCATAATATTTGACCATCTGATCAAAATGATCAACACCTTTCATGAACTTATTGTAATCCACTATGGCCTTTGGTTTGTTCATTTTCACAATTTCTACTCCAGTTCTCCTGTCACGTTTACGAACGCGTTTCCTGCGCTGTGCTTGAGTAGTATCGGCATTGTGGATATTGGTGATGACAGAGACGGGGCGCTTGTCCTTCCAAACTATAACATGATTTCTATTTCCATGAAAACTCCATGAATGAAACTCCATGAAAACTATTTCATGGAGAAAAATCTGAGAGTACCCCCATCCATTTCGGTTAGAAAATGGAATTTATAGAAATATTTTTTCGATGGACTACAAAAGTAGGCTGTTATGCGGAATCGTAAGAAAAAACAGGGACGAGTTATCTCTAATCTAAAGCGCCAAAGTGTTAAGACTTCTCTGGTGATGGTCTGGTTGTGGAAAGAGATTATACGTTCCTTAATGGAGCCCTGTTGCTGATGCATTGTTAATCGCCTGGAAAGAGATGTTGTTGTCTTGCCTATATACTGAGTTCTTTGAGGCTTACAGTCCCCAAGTGGGCATTTGAAGGCATAGACGACGTTGGTCTCTTTTAAAGCATTCTGCTTTGTGTCTGGAGAGTTTCTCATGAGTAGGTTGGCCGTTTTTTTGGTTTTATAGTAAATCGTCAATTGTATCTTCTGATCTTTGTCTGTAGGGATAACATTCCTATTAAATATATCTTTCAGGACCCTTTCCTCCGTTTTATGAGCTGTGGAAAAGAAGTTCCTGTAAAATAGTCTAATTGGGGGTACAGGTGTTGTGTTAGTTGTCTCTTCAGAGGTTGCATGGCATTTCACCTTCCTTCTTATGATGTCTTCAACGAAACCATTGGAGAAGCCGTTGTTGACTACGACCTGCCTTACCCTACAGAGTTCTTCATCAACTTGCTTACATCCTGAGCTGTGGCTGAGAGCACGGTCGACATAAGCATTAACAACACTCCACTTGTACCTGTCTGGGCAGTCACTGTCGGCATTGAGGCACATTCCTATGTTTGTTTCCTTAGTGTAGACTGCAGTGTGGAAACCTCCGCTCCTTTCCATGACTGTTACATCTAGAAAGGGCAGCTTCCCATCCTTCTCCATCTCGTACATTCTAAGGAAACTACTCCAAGCTTGTACTAAAGAGGCACCCTTCTTGAGCCCGGATGGACACATGTATAAGCAAGTAGATGGGGTCGCCATGGGTTCTCCCCTAGGTGTCCTGTTTGCAAACTTCTACATGGGTACCATCGAACAGAAGGTCTTAGTCAACATGAACTTGAAACCGGCCATATACTGCAGGTATGTTGACGACATTTTTACACAGGTACCTGATGTCAGACATCTGCAAGAGCTGAAGGAGGCATTTGAGTGGAATTCTGTGTTGCGTTTCACTTACGAGATGGAGAAAGATGGAAAGCTGCCCTTTCTAGATGTAACAGTCATGGAAAGGAGCGGAGGTTTCCACACTGCAGTCTACACTAAGGAAACAAACATAGGAATGTGCCTCAATGCCAACAGTGACTGCCCAGACAGGTACAAGAGGAATGTTGTTAATGCTTATGTCGATCATGCTCTCAGCCACAGCTCAGTATGGAAGCAAGTCGATGAAGAATTCTGTAGGGTAAGGCAGGTCCTAGTCAACAACGGCTTCTCCAATGGTTTCGTTGAAGATATCATAAAAAGGAAGGTGAAATGCCATGCAACCTCTTAAGAGACAACTAACACAAAACCTGTACCCCCCTATTAGACTATTTTACTGGAACTTCTTTTTCACAGATCATAAAACAGAGGAAAGGGTCTTGAAAGATATTATTAATAGGAATGTTATCCCTACAGACAAAGATCAGATGATACAATTGACGATTTACTATAAAACCAAAAAAACGGCCACCCTACTCCTGAGAAACTCTCCAGACACAAAGCAGAACGCTTTAAAAGAGACCAACGTCGTCTATGCCTTCAAATGCCTACTTGGGGACTGTAAGCCTCAAAGAACTCAGTATATAGGCAAGACAACAACATCTCTTTCCAGGCGATTAACAATGCATAAGCAACAGGGCTCCATTAAGGAACATATAATCTCATCCCACAACCAGACCATCACCAGAGAAGTCTTAACAAACAACACAGAAATCATCGATAGATACAGCGATAGTAGGCGGCTTGACATCTGCGAGGCACTACACATCAAGAAGTCAGCACCAGCAATCAACAGCCAATTAATGCACAACTATATTCCACCCACTTCAAGACTCTGCACCAATATAGAAGTATCAAGAAATATGGGCCAATAGGCCCTTTGCAGTTATTTCCATTCTTCCCTTTAATTTATCCAATTTATATCCAGTGCACCATGTTCTGTCTTGTATTGAAAGTTTGCTGTCTTGTATTGAAAGTTTTGTTCACCTCATCCAAAACTGTTGTAACATATCACCTCACCGAAATGCGAGTATATAAGACAAAAGCTGTTTAAATGATAACTAGTAAAACTCTGTTTAGTGTTTGCAGGTTATAGTTGTGTGTGTAAACTAAAGTCTTTGAAAATGTAATAAGTTATTACAAAACGTGTTCAAGTATCGCGTCAGACTAGAAATAAAAATGAATTTTGGAGAATTGATTTTTTAATTACCATCAACAGTAAAAAGAAACATAAGAAATATTGAGAAAATTCGTGTTAGAAATATTAACCCTTAAACCGCGCAAATCATATATATATGATATCAGTGACAAACCGAAACCGTGCACATCATATATATATGATTTTGTGTGTAGCACTTTAACCTAAACGCCCTGCCTGGGATAGGGGCAGCTAAAGTACAGCCACGACCGATAGTTGCCAGATGCCACCTAGGAAGAAATCCAGGCCAACATTCTTGGGCGTTAGAGCGTCAGTATTGAGCAAGCCACCAAGGCTGGCACACGCAGCACGAGCTCACAGCACCGCTGTTCAGCTTGTGACCACAGCATCGCCTACAAATGCCATAATATATATGATACTGCTATTATTTAGCAGTGACAGTATTACTGAAGCCCCCTGACTGTGATAAAACTGATCAGGATTCTGATAATAGCAGGATTATGGTGATATTTAGCGCTGTGCTCCATGGAGGGAGGAGTAAGGCTGTGGAGTGAGGATTGTGGCGTCGTCTTCTGACTGTGTGTGACCACCATTTACTGACTGCACTCACCATATCAGCTTAGTGGTTCGCTATGGTGAACACAAATGTAGATACTTATATATAACGTGTGTATAGTGTAAGATAACAGCGAGAAGAGTAGGTTGGGAGCCGCCTATTTTGGTGAGGGAGGAGCGTCGTCTGCACGACTTGGCATGTTGTTTACTGATGGCCACTATGGTCTCTGGGCACCATACCAGCTTATTTGTACAGATATGGTGATTAAAACAGGTAGATACTTATATATAATGTGTGTATATAGCGTAATACCACCACAAACAATTTTGTTGGAGGAGAAATATTAGTGCGTCTGGCCTTGAGGGCGGCCGCCGATCAGCTGACTGTGTGAGTAGCTACGTCTTTGTGCCTTTACTCACCATACAAGCTTAGATGTACAGTTATGGTGAACAAAACATGTAAATACGTATATATAACGTCTGTGTATAGTGAATAAATGCAAAAACAGTATTGTGGGAGGAGAATGAAGGCGAGTGAGGTGGTGTTGAGGGAGAGAGTGGCAGTGAGTGGCTCGCTGGTGTTTGGTGGTCACTCCTCGTTGCTTTTTGACTCACAAGACCAACTTAGTAGTGTGTTATGGTAAACAAAACATGCAGATACTTATATATAACCTGTGTATATAGTGTAACAACAGCAAAACTATTTGTTTATTGTTTTATGAACATGATAATTGAATCACTAATATGCACACCATAATTTTGAGTACAGCGATGGTTCACACATTTTATTATATAAATATACTACAATTCACTGTATGGAAAAATATTACTGCAAAAAACTTAAGAAAAAATCAATCAGAGACATTGAAATAATTAGGTAATAATATATTTGTGGCAACTGCCGTCTGACAGCTCGGGCGGAGTAGACCTCGTCTGGCGAAGGCTCTGCCACACTTCCGTACCCTATTGCGGCTAAAATATGCCACCTACGATTTTTTTGTTATTTTTTCCGTGATCAGGGAACAAAAATAAACACTTTTATTAGACGAAAGAATTTTTTGGATTTTTTTGTTTGTTGTGCCTGTTGGTGTGAATTCCATTTGGGCCCCTAGCGGTTTGACGGTTAATCTTACTTCTTCAGTCATAATTAATAACATATGTTTACAAGAAAGACTGCTACCAAAATATACTAATATATATATATATATATATATATATATATATATATATATATATATATATATATATATATATATATATATATATATATATATATATATATATTATTAAATATGACCGGCTTGATATCTGCGAGGCACTACACATTAAGAAGTCAACACCAGCAATCAACAGCCAATTAATGCACAACTATATTCTACCCACTTCAAGACTCCGCACCAATATAGAAGCATCAAGAAATATGGGCCAATAGGCCCTTTGCATTTAATTCCATTCTTTCCCTTTAACTTTACCCAATATTACCCAATATTTCGTGTTCTATCTTGTGTTGAAAGTTTGTTTTCACCTCATCCAAAACTGTTGTAACATATCACGTCACCCAAAGGCAGGTATATAAAATGAAAAGCCGTTTGAATTACAGCATAGTAAGAAATCTGTTTAGTGTTTTTTTTATTATTATTATTTTCTACCACAGACGTGGCCACACATTTACAATGCTAACCAGCATATATACATTTTCTTCTGTCCTCCATGGACAGTGTTAGAGAAGTGTTAAACATATAGTTCAAGGGTTTATTGAACACTCAACCACAGAAGGTGATTCGGTGCTTTTAAAATGCTAAGCTAACCTACATACGTAAATACATAGATACACAGATTTACATATGCCCTACATAAAGTATTTGATGTGTCTTTTACATAGTGTCATTAATGTACATTCACAAAAGTGAAATGTAATTCTGATCAGCTTCCATATATACTTTATACCCATTCATATACATACACACACACATATACATACATATATGCACACACATGCATTCACATACATTTGTTTAGTGTTTACAGGTTATAGTTGTGTGTGTGTAAACTAAAGTATTTGAAAATGTAATAAGTTATTACGAACACATTCAAGAGTCGCGTCAGACTAGAAATAAAAATGAATTTTGGAGAACTGATTTTTCAATTACCATCAACACTGAAAAGAAACATAAGAAATATTGAGAAAATTTGTGTTAGAATTATTAATCTTACTTTTTCTGTCATATTTAATAATATATGTCTACAGGAAAGACTGCTACCAATATATATATATATATATATATATATATATATATATATATATATATATATATATATATATATATATATATATATATACAGAATAACCATATGTGAAAAATAGAAAATGCTTAATGCGTTTTCGGCTAACTCGCCTTCATCAGAGCAAAGTAGAATGAAGATCATCTTCATCTTCAATCTACTTTGCTCTGATGAAGGTGAATTAGCCGAAAACGCGTTAAGCGTTTTCTATTTTTCACATGTGGTTATTCTGCATAATTGGATCAGTGTTTTTGTGATCATTATTGCATATATATATATATATATATATATATATATATATATATATATATATATATATATATATATATATATATATATATATATATATATTGGTGTATACTGGCAGCAGGTTTTCTTTCAAACATGTTTCATTGAATATGACCGCATATTCTGTATTTATTATTTTCTGGTTTAGGGCTTCTATCCCTCTAACTATTTTCTTAGCATCAGGGCTTAATTGAAATAGGAGTTCTCCAAAACTCATTTTCGTACTTTTAAGGTGAAGAAAAGAAGTGATTTACTATAGAGTGTATTACACTTATTTGTATAATTTGCACGACGTTTCGAACCTCCATGGTTCATTCTCAAGTGAACAGATCTTACAATACTAGTTGATTTTATACCCGCATTAGGTCAGGTGATAATACAATGAAGGTGAAAACATGGGGGGATACATAAAGGATAAACATAGGGGCTGCATTAGGCTTATTGGCCCATACGAGGCATCTCCTATCTAAACACAAAGATTAATCCAGTGTAATTGGCCTGTTATGTTGGACATTGTCTTCTGTGTTGGCATCGATATGTTCTTGTCTTGTCCTTACTCTCATGGTGGGTAGAGTAAATAGTTCTGTGATTTGGGTGTTCATGGTAGGTCGCTCTATTCTTATGTGAATTGCCTCAAGAATTTGTAATCTTCTTGAATCTTGGGTTTTGTCTATTATGCAAGTATTCTTGTTCAACATTTCTCTTGTTAGAGTAATGTCATGGGCTTGTCTCATGTGATTCCTAGGGGCACCAGATTGAAGATGGCATGTCAAACGCCTCGTCAGCTTGGTCGACGTCATACCTATGTACTTACATTGAAGGTTACATCCTTCGTGGGGGCAAGTGTACATGTATACAACGCTTGACTGCTGTAGAGGGTTCTCCGTCGGCTTCGGGCTGTTTTTGATAAGGAGTTCGGAAGTCTTCTTGGTTTTGTAGAATATTATCAGGTTTATGTTTTGGTTAGGAGTAGTGCTTTTTACTCCTTTACGGATTATTTCTTTCATTATTCTTTCCTCTTTTATATGTTCACTGTGCATGGTTGATTTGTAATATAATTTTATTGGGGGTGTTGTGGTTTCTGTTCTAGGTTCTGAATTATACCAACGGTCCAAGTGTCTTCTTATAGCAGCGTTTATTTCCGCGTTGCTATATCCGTTGTTCACCAATACCTGAGTTACTCTTTCAAACTCTCTACTCACGTTGCTCCATTCAGAGCAGTGGGTAAGCGCTCGACGAATATAAGCATTGAGAACACTGGCTTTGTATCTTTGGGGGCACTCACTTCTACCGTTCAGGCATAATCCTATGTTGGTGGGCTTGGTATATACGTTGGTGCTTAAAGAGGTTCCTGTTTTTGTTATTAGTACATCCAAGAATGGCAGACTGTTATTTTCACTATTTTCATGTGTAAATCAGAGTACTGACTCTCTCTCTAGGTGTCTTTTTAGGTCAATTAGTTCATCTGAGTCTTTTACTATTACGAATATGTCATCTACATAACGGCAGTATACAGTTGGTTTTTGTCTGCTACTGAAGACCCTATCTTCGATGGTTCCCATATAAAAATTAGCAAATAAAACTCCTAAGGGGGAGCCCATTGCTACTCCGTCTATTTGTAAATACATGTCTCCTTGTGGACTGATGAAAGGGGCTTCCTTTGTACATGCTTCGAGAAGACTTTTCAAGTGTGGCTCAGGTATGTCTAATTTGGGGGTGCTCTCGTCTCTGTATACTCTGTCCAGTATCATTCCTATGGTTGTGTCGACTGGGACGTTGGTAAAAAGGGATTCAACGTCCAGGGAAGCGATGATTCCATCGGGCTGGGTAGATTTGATCAATTCTAGGAAATCTGCTGAATGATTGTAGACTAAACTTACTTGGAGTGTATGGAGTTAGGAGTTCATTGAGTTTCTTTGCCAGGTGATAAGTTGGGGTTGGTATTTGGCTGATTATAGGGCGTAGTGGGTTACCTGGTTTATGCGTCTTAACATTGCCGTAGGCATATCCTAAGCCATAGTCGCCTTGAAGTTTATTGAAATGCACACTACCTTTCTTTGCGTTGATTGCTGTAATTGTTTTGTTTCCTAGAATTCCTAGAATTTCCTAGAATTTTTTGATTTCCTAGAATTGATCAAATCTACCCAGCCCGATGGAATCATCGCTTCCTTGGACGTTGAATCCCTTTTTACCAACGTCCCAGTCGACACAACCAATGGAATGATACTGGACAGAGTATACAGAGACGAGAGCACCCCCAAATTAGACATACCTGAGCCACACTTGAAAAGTCCTCTCGAAGCATGTACAAAGGAAGCCCCTTTCATCAGTCCACAAGGAGACATGTATTTACAAATAGACGGAGTAGCAATGGGCTCCCCCTTAGGAGTTTTATTTGCTAATTTTTATATGGGAACCATCGAAGATAGGGTCTTCAGTAGCAGACAAAAACCAACTGTATACTGCCGTTATGTAGATGACATATTCGTAATAGTAAAAGACTCAGATGAACTAATTGACCTAAAAAGACACCTAGAGAGAGAGTCAGTACTCCGATTTACACATGAAAATAGTGAAAATAACAGTCTGCCATTCTTGGATGTACTAATAACAAAAACAGGAACCTCTTTAAGTACCAACGTATATACCAAGCCCACCAACATAGGATTATGCCTGAACGGTAGAAGTGAGTGCCCCCAAAGATACAAAGCCAGTGTTCTCAATGCTTATATTCGTCGAGCGCTTACCCACTGCTCTGAATGGAGCAACGTGAGTAGAGAGTTTGAAAGAGTAACTCAGGTATTGGTGAACAACGGATATAGCAACGCGGAAATAAACGCTGCTATAAGAAGACACTTGGACCGTTGGTATAATTCAGAACCTAGAACAGAAACCACAACACCCCCAATAAAATTATATTACAAATCAACCATGCACAGTGAACATATAAAAGAGGAAAGAATAATGAAAGAAATAATCCGTAAAGGAGTAAAAAGCACTACTCCTAACCAAAACATAAACCTGATAATATTCTACAAAACCAAGAAGACTTCCGAACTCCTTATCAAAAACAGCCCGAAGCCGACGGAGAACCCTCTACAGCAGTCAAGCGTTGTATACATGTACACTTGCCCCCACGAAGGATGTAACCTTCAATGTAAGTACATAGGTATGACGTCGACCAAGCTGACGAGGCGTTTGACATGCCATCTTCAATCTGGTGCCCCTAGGAATCACATGAGACAAGCCCATGACATTACTCTAACAAGAGAAATGTTGAACAAGAATACTTGCATAATAGACAAAACCCAAGATTCAAGAAGATTACAAATTCTTGAGGCAATTCACATAAGAATAGAGCGACCTACCATGAACACCCAAATCACGGAACTATTTACTCTACCCACCATGAGAGTAAGGACAAGACAAGAACATATCGATGCCAACACAGAAGACAATGTCCAACATAACAGGCCAATTACACTGGATTAATCTTTGTGTTTAGATAGGAGATGCCTCGTATGGGCCAATAAGCCTTCTGCAGCCCCTATGTTTATCCCTTATGTATCCCCCCATGTTTTTACCTTCATTGTATTATCACCTGACCTAATGCGGGTATAAAATCAACTAGTATTGTAAGATCTGTTCACTTGAGAATGAACCATGGAGGTTCGAAACGTCGTGCAAATTATACAAATAAGTGTAATACACTCTATAGTAAATCACTTCTTTTCTTCACCTTAAAAGTACGAAAATGAGTTTTGGAGAACTCCTATTTCAATTTAGCCCTGATGCTAAGAAAATAGTTAGAGGGATAGAAGCCCTAAACCAGAAAATAATAAATACAGAATATGCGGTCATATTCAATGAAACATATATATATATATATATATATATATATATATATATATATATATATATATATATATATATATATATTATATATATATATACATATGCCAGGACATATTAGCATTAGGAAACATTGCACCTGACTCATGAAGGGAGTCCTTGCTAGTGCTGATCCTGTAGGCTTACTGTGAAACCATACCAAAGACTTTTGAATTTTAGTTTGTTTCTTCGTTGTGCGTTGCTTCATTATAATATCTTTCATGCCCTTTATGTGTCGATAATAATCTGATATGGGGAAATCACCATCCCCCCACCACCCACACCATCCCCCACACCCCCCACACCATGCACCCACACCATCCCCGACACCACCCACACCATCCCCCCACACCATCCCCCACACCATGCACACCATCCCCCCCCACACCACCCCCCATACCCCCCACACCATCCCCCACACCATCCCCCACAGCACCCACCACACCACTCACCACATCACCCACCACACCATCCACCACATCACCCAACACACCATCCACCACACCACCCACCACACCACCCACACCATCCCCCACATCAACCACCACACTACCCACCACACCACTCACACCATCCCCCACATCACCCATCACACCACCCACCACACCACTCACCACACCATCGACACCACCCACACCACCCACCACACCACTCACCACACCACCCACACCATCCCCCACATCACCCACCACACCACCCCCCCGCACCACACCACAGACACCATCCCCCAGCACACCACCCACACCACTCACCACACCACCCACCACACCACCCACACCATCCATGGAGTGTACTGAGGCAGCAGGCTTGGAAGCGTCTCATTCAACTCGCCCGACAAAAAAAATAATAAAAAAAAGGCTAGCTGATTTCATAACCCACTAATATATCCCCCTCACCACTAACACACACCCATTTATTATGCATTCTTCATTTTGAATAAGGAATATGATAGAGCAATGTGTTACAAGCCAATGAAATGGTAAAATTTTCTCTCTTAATTTTGTGAAAAGCATCGAGTATATTATCGAGGCAAACACGTGGCGTGGAGTCAGCAGTCCATAATTGATGGGTTGACAGGTCTCCTCTCACACCTCCAGGAACACCCCCCCCCCCACACCCCACCCCCAATGACTCGAGGAGCGACACACTGGCTCCCGGCCACACACACCACCACCACACAATGCCAAGTCAGCTGTTGTTTTCTACAGAAAACAATAAAACATGTTAATGATTAATAATATATATTAATTCACATAAATTAACATATTTTGGCATAAATACTTTAGAGCTAAGATATAAATTTTTAATACAGAATGGATGAGAGGTCAGCAACCGTCCTCCCCTCTGCCACTCTAACGTGGCCACCCTACACTCTCTACATCACCTCTGCCCCCTCTTTCAAACCAATGCCTCCCTCACCACCACCATCTCCCTTACCACCACTGCCTCCCTCACCACCACCACTTCCTCCCTCACCACCACTGCCTCTCTCACCACCACCACTGCCTCCCTCACCACCACCACCACTGCCTCCCTCACCACCACCACCACTGCCACCCTCTCCAACACCGCCTCCCTCACCACCACCGCCTCCCTCACCACAAACACCTCCCTCACCACCAATGCCTCCCTCACCACCACCACCATTGCCTCCCTCACCACCAGCACTGCCTCCCTCGCCACCACCGCTTCCCTCACCACCAACGCCTCCCTCACCACCAATGCCTCCCTCACCACCACCACTGCTTCCCTCACCGCCACCACTGCCTCCCTCACCACCACCACTGCCTCCCTCACCACCACCACCATCACTCCCTCACCACCACCACTCTCTCACTCACCACCAATGCCTCCCTCACTACCACTGCCTAACTCACCACCACCACTGCCTCCCTCACCACCACCACCACTGCCTCCCTTACCACGACCACCACTGCCTCCCTCACCACCACCACCACTGCTTCCCTCACCACCACCACTCCATCCCTCACCACCAATCCCTCCCTCACCACCACTCCCTCCCTCACCACCGGGAAAGCAAAATATAATTCTGTACAACTGTTTACACTTTGGTGAATAATAGTTGAAGACAGTGGCTGTCATCAACTATGACAGTTCGGTCTCAGTGATTGCTTGTACATTCCTCACAGAGGAACATTCCTTGAACATTCCTTGGACATTCCTCACTTAATCGAATATTTGTATGTTCCACTGAAAATTTGGTACCGAATTCAATTTGTACGGCCCTTCCGGGAATTCGATAGAGCGGGGTTCGTTAGACTGAGGAAGCACTGTATTAGAAGATTTCAACACATTAGCTTGCTATTCATGCATCAGCCTTTAAATTAATTTACAAAGACATGTGTGCCACAAATCAGTGAACGAAAATCATGGAAATTCGGTCATTAACTTGTGTGGACCACTCTGGCTGGCGTTTGGTTCATATGGTTCACTTGTTGTGTGGTCCACTTGTGTGATCCAACTTGTCTTATGAAGGAATTATTTATTGTAATCTGTGATAGAATGAGACAGTTCTTCACCACTCTGTGAACTCTGTCCCAACATCGTAAGCTTGTGGACCACATGTGTGGCTAACATGTGTGGTCCACTTGTGTGGTCCACTTGTGTGATCCAACTTGTCATATGAAGGAATTATTAATTGTAACCTGTGATGGAATGGGAAAGTTTTCCACTAGTCTGTGAACTCTGTCTCGACATCATAAGCAAATCCGATCATCCCCCACTTCAGTGAACCATAAACCGGGTGAGTAAATCCAGTCTGAAAAGTGTGCGAACTAGCCGGAGATTTGTTGAATCGGGGTACGTTGAATCGAGGTTGTACTGTAATAATTGAATCACTAATATGCCCACCATAATTTTGAGTTTAGCGATGGTTCACACATTTGATTATATAAATATATCACACTACACAACAATGAATAATATTACTGCAAAAAACTAAGAAAAAATCAGTCATATTGAATTTATTAGGTAATAATATCTTTGTGGCAACTCCCACAACTGGGGCGGAGCAGACCTCGTCTGGCACCTGCTCTGTCAACCCCTCTTTTTTGCCAGACTTCCCCACCCTATTGTGCCAGAATACAACATCATGTTCAAGATGATACCAGTCTCACAGTCGCACAGCACGAAAAACTTCAGTCCAAAATCGTGCCGCTTTGATGGGATGTATGCCAGTCCCCCCTTGAACAGTACTAGCAATTCATCAATAACCACATTCTGTTCAGGTACAAAATAATCCCTGAACTTCCCTCTCATATCACTGAACACCTACCGTACCTTCCACAGTCTGTCGTTTCTGTCCTCATTAGCATTATTCTCGAAATGCAGGCACCTGAGAATCAAGAGGAACCTATCATGCGACATATACCGGTTGAAAATAGGCGATAGCACTAGGCTGTATTTGCTCCAGGGTTGTGATATTTGCTCCAGGGTTGTGATATTTGCTCCAGGGTTGTGATAATAGCAGGATTGTTGTAAAAATTAGTGCATTAGTAATAATGACAGCTGACTAACACCCAGGTACCTAATTTACTGCTAGGTAACAGGGGCATAGGGTGAAAGAAACTCTGCCCATTGTTTCTCGCCAGCGCCTGGGATCGAACCCAGGACCACAGGATCACAAGTCCCGCGTGCTGTCCGCTCGGCCGACCGGCTCCCGGGGTGGTTCTAGATAGAAAACTGTCACCTGAGGACCACATTAAGAACATTGTGCGAGGAGCCTATGCTACACTTTCTAACCTCAGAATTGCTTTTAAATACATGGATGGAGAAATACTAAAGAAATTATTCACGACTTTTATTAGACCGGTCGGCCGAGCGGACAGCACGCGGGACTTGTGATCCTGTCGTCCTGGGTTCAATCCCAGGCGCCGGCGAGAAACAATGGGCAGAGTTTCTTTCACCCTATGCCCCTGTTACCTAGCAGTAAATTAGGTACCTGGGTGTTAGTCAGCTGTCACGGGCTGCTTCCTGAGGGTGGAGGCCTGGTCGAGGACCGGGCCGCGGGGACACTGAAAGCCCCGAAATCATCTCAAGATAACCTCAAGATAGACCAAAGCTGGAATATGCAGCGGTTGTATGATGCCCATATCTTAAGAAGCACATCAACAAACTGGAAAAGGTGCAACAACATGCCACTAAGTTGCTCCCAGAACTGAAGGACAAGAGCTACGAGGAGAGGTTAGAGGCATTAAATATGCAAAAACTTGAAGATAGAAGAAAAAGAGGCGATATGATCACTGCCTTCAAAATATTAACAGGAATCGATAAAATTGATTGGGAAGAATTCCTGAGACCCGGAACTTCAAGAACAAGAGATCATAGATTTAAACTAACGAAACAAAGCTGCCAGAGAAATATACGAAAATTCACTTTTGTAAATAGAGTGGTAGACGGTTGGAACAAGTTAAGTGAGAAGGTGATGGAGGCCAAAACCATCAGTAATTTCAAAGCATTATATGACAGAGTGCTGGGGAGACGGGATACCACGAGCGTAGCTCTCATCCTGTAACTACACTTAGGTAATTACACTTAGGTAATTACACCTGATGGTCAGGGTGTAATAAATAAGTGTGAAAATCCCAGAGGAGTGATTGGTACTGGTACAGTCAAGCCTGGTGTTCCAGTAAAACTGTCTGCAAATGGTGGAATGTTATCAGTTGACCAAGCTTCACCAGAACGTTTGTGTTTCCTACTTGCAGTGTGTCCACGTGTGCCTGTGGCGGTAGTGGGCTCAAAATCAGCATTCCCCTCTCTTTCGAGTTCAACCTCACCTGCTGTTTCAGTTTCAACAAACTCACTATCTACATCACTGTCACTTTCATCTTTAGCCCTTAAGCTGCTAAGGGGTCCTGAGGACATTTACACCCCTATGTGCAAGAAAAAAAAATTCTAATTTTTTTTTTCGTCTTCTGAACATGTTAATTTGTGTCCCCTGAGCACAGGAAAAATAATAACAAAATTTTATTGTACTTACCAATGACGTAATTGAGCCAACAAGTTGGCCAATGACGTCACAGAGCATGAGTGCTCAAGGGTGATGCGTCAGGGAGCTGTCACTCATAGCCACTCAGGAGGCCGGAGTTGCCGCGAATTTATTTTCGTGGCATTATTTACAGTATCTATGGCACATTTTACAATAATTTTTTTCGCTAGTATTGTTCCAATTATTATCACTAGACGTTGTATTATAATAAAACTGGTATAAACTCACTATGCGCTCACATATTAGTGTCAAAAGTATGCCACAAAATGGTATAGTTTACAGGAAATATACAATGTATTTGCAGTTTTTCAATATAAACACTAAAATTAACTTGACATGTACATTTATTTACAAAAGTATTACACATTTAGTAGTCCTGGAGACTGATATTGTGCGAAACAGTCGATATGGCACAGAGGGACTGCATATGCTTCGTATCATGTTAACATCAATTTATGCTTCTGTGGCCTCATCTTGGTGCTGGAACACACAACGCACCGACACTGGCCTGCTGCACGCGCTCCAGTTGGTGGTAATTTCTTGATTTGGTGTACCAGAAAGGCCTCCCTGTAAGCAAGCCTAGGTGCAGGAGCATGGTGCAATATTGGGTCTCGAATGGGTCTTTGTATGCCAGGGGTGTCTTTGCCAAACTTACCTAGTACCTGTTTCACAACTTGAAAACTAAATGAACTGGAAATATGGTTTTCTACCTGTTTTCATAAGAAACATGTTGTAACTGTTCAGCATTGTTACGTCAATAAGTGGAAAATCATTTTCTTTGTCCACTTCACTGTTTTCTGTACACACTCTACAGCACCCACCATCATGCCACATTTATCAACTAAACGCATGTTGATGTTGTAGTCCATCACACAATCTGGCTTATATATTATTTGCTTTGTTGTTCTGTTCACCTTGCCACTGTTCACCATTGTACCAGGGTGAATGGTGGTCAGCATGTTCACTTCACGTGTCTTTCCATCACACTGAAAGTATTGCACCACTTTTTCTTATCTGGCAATCACCTACTTGTATAGCAGTGTCAAACACAGGCATTTCCCTTCATTTTGGATTTACTGTGCCACACACTCCAGTTTTATTATCAAGCAAGAATTTGATTAGTAAGGGACTGGTATAATAGTTATCTGTGTACGATATGTGGACCTTGTTCAGATATGGTGCAAGCAGTGCCTTCACCACATTACCTGAGAAGCCATGTTGGTCATTAGCAGGAATGTCTACATTTGTAGCGGACTACAGTATCATGTGTAACACCATTCCTGATTCACAGTCACAGAGCACAAAGAATTTGAATCCAAATCGGTGGCGTTTTGAGGGAATATACTGCTTGAAGGCAGCACGTCCTTTGAAAAGCACAAGGAATTCATCAATAACCAGCTTCTGAGCTGGTACGTAGTAATCTCGGAACATTCCAATCAGGTCATTTAGCACGTGCCTCACCCCTCCAAAGCCTATCATCCTGTCTCTCGTCTGCATTATTTGCAAAATGAAGGCACCGTAGAATCAACAGAAATCTGTCGCGGGACATATATATTTCCCGAACAATGGTGTTGGAACAGTGTTGTCTTTGCTCCAATAATGTGATATTATGTGTTTCACACAATGTGTCATCAACATACAAATTGCAAAAAACACATACAGTTCACCTACAGTCATCTCTTTCCAACACTGTAAACGTGAAAATTCTGATACCTCCTCACCTTCAATGAGATCAGCCGCAAATCTGTTCGTTTTGTGAACAATATGTTCCATAAGCGTCTCATTGAAATATGCAGTAAAGAAGTCCATTTCACTCATTTTGTCACCTGTATCAGGAAAAGATCTGTAATTCCCAAATCTCTATTGTCAAAGCCGGGAAATTGTGGAACAAAGTCTCCCCATCACTCCACACAAATAAACTTGCTGTCTTCCAAGAGCCATTAGCTGCACCATGCCGAGGAATCCGGGGACCAGGAGCTGAAGCAGGTCTAGCAACAGTAGGGGCAGGAAAGGTCGATGAGGGAA
Source organism: Procambarus clarkii (assembly GCF_040958095.1). Taxonomy (NCBI): domain Eukaryota; kingdom Metazoa; phylum Arthropoda; class Malacostraca; order Decapoda; family Cambaridae; genus Procambarus; species Procambarus clarkii. Next base: position 21,364,244 of record NC_091170.1, read on the forward strand.
AAGTATTGGAACATGAGGGGATTTGTTCCTCATTGTTGCCTTATTGTTCCATGCGGCAGGCGCTTGGCTGGGCGGGCAGCTGATGCGGCGAAACTTGTACTGGCACTAGCAGGCGTGGCAAAACTATTCTCCAATTCTACATCACTAAAACCAGAGAATGATTCACCTGTTTCAGACTCGTCGATCATATCATAAACTTGCAATGGAACACATGAACTATGTGCTTGGGTGTGAAGTGGTGTTGAGTGGTGTTGAGTAGTAGCGGGTAACTCTCGTGGCATCCTCAGTCTCGTGGCACCAAATGTTCACCCTCATTATCCGTGGTTTCTATTTCCTCAGGCTGTGTATAGTCCTCATCTATATCCGAGTCGTCAATATCAGATTCGTCAACGTCTTTGAACAATTCATTGGCTATTTTGTCTTTGGTAAAAGACTGTGTGGCGCGGTATGCTGAGCGAGGTCGGACGCTGGGTCGTGATGCACTCGCCATGGTGTCTGGCCCTAACTAAGGCCTGGGAAACAAAGGAGGCCTGCACTAGATGTTTTTTCAAGATGGCGTCTGTTTACAATCGCCCCTGGCTACGGTATGAGTGACCCCTTTACACCGTGGGACATTTGAATCGTGCCTGGCACCCTTTGGTGTACATATACGCCATGCGCACGGTGGGACATGTTATTCATGGCGTATATATATATGCCATGCGCAGTTTAAGCATTAAAATCAGAAAAACTGCCAGCTATAGCCTGTATTTTTGTTGGGGTTAGTTTAACAGCCCTGTAGTTTTGGCAAACCATGATGCCACATGGGCCCTAACAGAAAATGGAAAGACATTGGCACAAACTTTAAACCATGTCCCAAAATGATCGAATAAAAAATGTAATTTTAACATATATATTAAAATCAGACGTCATAGACATCCCTCCCAAACATCTGCAGAGTTAATTATGAACATCATGTATGTCCCTCCCGAACGAAAGTGTTAATGACTTATTGTCCCTATCAACTACCATAAGGAATTTTCTGCTTAGTTTTTGACTTGCACTCTTAACTTACTCTATTATTTATTTCTAGATTCTCATTCCCATATTACAATAAAAATTCACAGTTTGTCACTTAGGAAGACACTAAGCCTGGAGTCCATACCTAGTTAAACATAAGACAAAGTTTGAGAAGATTTAGCAGTATGCTATCAGGCTCATCCCGGAACTGAGAGGAATGAGCTACGAGGAAAGGCTAATGAAGCTGAACCTCACGTCCCTGGAAAACAGAAGAGTAAGGGGAGACATGATAACCACCTACAAAATTCTCAGGGAATTGACAGGGTGGACAAAGACAAATTCTTCAGCACGGGTGGAACATGAACAAGGGGACATAGGTGGAAACTTAGTACCCATATGAGCCACAGAGACGTTAGAAAGAATTTTTTTCAGTGTCAAAGTAGTTAATAAATAGAATTCACTAGAAAGTGATATGGTGGAGGCTGACTCCATACACAGTTTCAAATGTAGATATGATAGAGCCCGGTAGCCTCAGGAATCTGTACACCAGTTGATTGACAGTTGAGAGGCGGGACCAAAGAGACAAAGCTCAACCCCCGCAAGCACAATTAGGTGAGTATTAACCCTGGTCACCTTCTGGCTAGTGTATACACATTCTAGGGTATTGCCTCATTTTGGAACTCTGTTATATATTTCCAATTTTCCACATGGCAAATTTTCCTACATTTCAACTTTCATGTGTTGTGTTACACTTCACTGTATCACTGTACTTATACACTAAGCGGGCGGTTCTAGTAAACTGAGGCAGGTCTGCCCGCGTGACCAGGAACCATGCACTTGGTTGACCCGAACATGTATCAACGAATATCGTTAGTCGACGACACTATCGTAAATCAAGTCACATTTTCTGATCAAATTTATATCATAAATAAAAATTATCGTAAATTGGGGCAATCGTAAGTCGAGGTGTCTCTGTATATCTATAACTAGAATTTCAACTTCGAGTCTGATAAAAAAATCCAGTTTCTGACCGATTCTCACCATTTTACATATAGTGTGCACAGCTGTTTGTTCTATAATCCCTATAAAATAGATTTTTCATAAACCCTGAACGTTTGGAGTTATAAATTTTTTTGTCTAAATTTGCTGCATATTTCAAATGCCATATTGACAATTTTTTTTTACAGTAAACTATACTGAAAACCTATATTCTAATATGATGAAAATGAAGATCCTATGCTATTCTGAGAGCATAAAACACCAAAAGAACAGTTGGTGACATTTTATATTTTTTAATCTGATATGAAAATCTAAAGTTTTCAATATTCAATTTTAAAAATATTTTTGATTATCTTGTTTTTCAAGTTACATTGGTGATCATTTTGACAATGTTGGAGCATTTCCTAGTTTATTATGCACAAAAAATTGGAAAATGGTTGAGCAAACTTGAGAAACTGATGTCCAATCATATATGTATGTTTTGTGCCATTTAAGGGTTAAGGGATATACAGTACATGATGTATACTATACAGGCAATTAAACCAAAATTGAATATATACAATATAGCAAGTAAATTATATAAACAATTTACTCGCTCCAACCTCAATAGCTAAATGAGAGAAGCAAACCTCTCATTAGCAATAATGACATCAATCAAATCTTTTCCCTAATTACAGGTAACATTTCTTCCATCCTATTGGAAGAAGCTGAGGTGTAGTCCAATAATATAAGCAATCGAGAAGTGATTAATAAGCAGTATAATTTCCACGGTGATTTGGTTAACTTTAGTAAAGACACTTCGGAGTTAACACACCTCTTCAACCTCAAGAATGTAGCACTCAGCATATGCAGTTCTAATCGACCCCAAGACACACAAGCTTCGACACTGAGCAAACAGCAGACTACGACCTCATCGAGCTACCATGCTCATCGAGTTTAGACACCACTTCATCGAGTTTAGACACTCACCACCTCATCGAGTTTAGACACATCGTTTCCCATCAAGTCGCCACGCTTTCCCGCATTGAGCTCAGTGACTCCAGCCTCACTCAGCTCTCTGCTCTGCTCCAAGCTCCATTTGAACGTCTACGACAATGCCAACAACTATTATAATCAAGACTACTAAATAAATATATAACCCACTAAACACTGTGTATCTAATCTACCCAACAACATCAACATAATCATACGTTACAACAATAATTACCGTTCAAGGGTTAAAAATGTCAAAACTAAATAATAGACGAAAAAGAGATGATATGATCACTATGTACAAAATAGTAATGGGAATTGACAAAACAATAGGGAAGAATTCCTGAGACCTGGAACTTCAAGAACAAGAGAACATAGCTTTAAACTCACTAAACAAAGCGGCCGAAGAAATCTGAGAAAATTCCCTTTTGCAGAGTGGTAGACAGTTGGAACTAGTAATGTGAGAAGGTGGTAGCCAAAACTGTCTCTAGTTTCAAAATGTTATATGATAAAGGGTGCTGGGAAGATGGGAAACCACAAGCATAGCTTTCATCCTGTAATTACACTTAAGTAACGACAAAATTATAAACTTACCTGTCTTTAAAAAGGAACTTTTCCCCAGAGGAGTGAACACAAACCCCCTTGGAGGAGAACTCTGTTCTTGTGATTGAGATGATGTCCCTGACACCACTTTGGAACCATCCACCTCTCCACTGGCTGGGCAGATCACACATTCCTGAAATAAGTAATATTTCCAGTGAGTTTTACAAACTTCTCGTACACACACACACACACAAATGACAGATATTGTCACACAAAGATGAAATTGGCTGAAATTTGTTTAAATGAATTAATATTCCCCAAGGGCTACATTACTTGTGTTTGAAAACCCGACATCATTTAATAATATTACATACAATATGCAGATAATATTGCTGCCATTGTATACATAAGTTAACCCATAGAAAATGTAGCTTGTAGTGAAATTTTCCATCAATAGAAAACAGGATATCATTGCCACATAGTACTATAAATTCACCAGCTATTCTGATGGGAATTATTCTTAAATACATCAGCCTTTGGACTTTTAATATCATAAAAACATCTCAGTTGAGTTAACTTAATTATCAGTATCAAAATAAAGTAAATGTGACCCTTCTATCACTTATTGACATTGGACAAGGAGAGCCAAGGCGTCAGTGGTGAGGAGGGTCAGCCATTGTTTGTTTAAACCAGAGTCGCTGGAGCGAGTTCAGCTCCTATAATTTCTCTTGGACGAAGTGTTATGGAGATCAAAGTGTTCTACCATCATCAACACGCTGTCAACAACCACAAGGGAAGTGTCTTTCCGAAACCCGTTTATCTAATCATTTCTGGCCAGTTAATGTTAGGTAGATATTGGGCGAACTGGTTAGAACACAAACAATCGACTCAACCCAAGTAATTAAGCCTTGGTCCTTATCTTACCTAATATACAGTGTTTTCTCTGATATAGCTGTCATATATTAGGATTCCGGCTTTACAGCTAGCACCCTTTGACAGGAACAAGAAGAGGATGCAAATTAATCTTGGTACATCAGTTACTATGGGTGATAGAAGCTAGCCTCACACGAGGATAATTTGGTGTCTACATCCTAGTTATATCTGGTGGACTAAGCCTGCTGTACAATAAGATAAGGCACCTCCAATTTATCCACTCAATTTAACGGCCTATATGGGGCTGTACCCTGGTCGTTATTTCCGGAGTTCTGGTATTTCCGAAGTTAAGATGTCGGTAATTTTTCAAGTAACATTCAGGTAGTTGTCTCCACTCGACTATCCGGACTATATGGGAAGGACCCCCAGCCGGATTATCACATGTTCCGGATAATAGTACTTTTCACCTCTGAGTCCAAAAGGGACCATTTCCGACAATTTTTATACCACATGCATGATTTGAATTGACACACTAATTAGTGTGTGGGGCTGGTGCATGGGTGGTTAGCTGCCTAGCTGGTAGGTGGGCAGGGAAAGTGGGTGGGCAGGGAAAGTGGGTGGGCAGGCAAGTGGGTGGGTGGGCAGGCAGGGATTGGTGGGTTCAGGCAGGTGGGTTTTGGATGAGTGGATGGCAGGTAGATGGGCTTGGTGGGTGAACAGGTTCGAGCAGGCAGGTGGGTGAGTGGGTAAGTAGGCAGGTGGGTGAATAGGTGGGTGGGTGCATTGACAGGTGGGTAAGTGGGCATGCAGGCATGTGGGTAAACAGGTGGGTGGGCAGGGAAGTGGGTGAACAGGTGGGTTAAGCAGGCAGGTGGGTGTGCAGGTAGGTGGGTGAACAGGTGGGTGGATGGATTGACAGGTGGGTAAGTGGGCGTGCAGGCAGGTGGGTGGGCAGGGAAGTGGGTAAATAGGTGGGTGGGTGAACAGGTGGGTAAATGGGTGTGCAGCCAAGTGGGTAAACAGGTGGGTGGGCAGGGAAGTGGGTAAACAGGTGGGTGGGCAGGGAAGTGGGTGGGCAGGGAAGTGGGTGAACAGGTGGGTGGGTAGGGAAGTGGGTGGGCAGGGAAGTGGGTGAACAGGTGGGTGGGCAGGGAAGTGGGTGAACAGGTGGGCAAGTGGGTGTGCAGGCAGGTGGGTGGGCAGGGAAGTGGGTGAACAGGTGGGGTAAACAGGTGGGTGGGTAAACAGGTGGGTGGGCAGGGAAGTGGGTGAACAGATGGGTAAACAGGTGGGTGGGTAAACAGGTGGGTGGGCAGGGAAGTGGGTGAACAGGTGGGTGGGCAGGAAAGTGGGTGAACAGGTGGGTGGGCAGGGAAGTGGGTGAACAGGTGGGTAAGTGGCGAGACTGGACGACACGTGTTATCTCCTGCCTGGTCAACCCCCCCTCCCCCACCTCACGCCAGCCTTCCCATCTCCCCTCCACATGTGTCGATAGACACGTGGGTGTTGACACGCTGTACGATGCGCCGTAAGTTCTGTTAAATCCCATTTTATTTTATTGTAAATATTTAAATGAATAAATAGTAAACCAAATACTGTACTGTACTGTTCATCTATTATAGTGTTATTTAATTAATATTCGGAACTAGCTCTCCACAGCAATAAGAAAACAATATAATTCTTGCAACACCGCCAACGCCACCTTTGTTAGGCTTAAGCGAGTCCCATACACACCACAATAGTTTTTCCTCCTTCCGTGACCAACTCCCTCCCTTCCTGACCAACTCCCTCCCTCCCTTCCTGACCAACTCCCTTCCTGACCAACTCCCTCCCTCCCTTCCTGACCAACTCCCTCCCTCCCTTCCTGACCAACTCCCTTCCTCCCTTCCTGACCAACTCCCTTCCTCCCTTCCTGACTAACTCCCTCCCTCCCTTCCTGACCAACTCCCTCCCTCCCTTCCTGACCAACTCCCTCCCTCCCTTCCTGACCAACTCCCTCCCTCCCTGACCAACTCCCTCCCTCCCTCCCTGACCAACTCCCTCCCTTGCCAACTCCCTCCCTCCCTCCCTTCCTGACCAACTCCCTTCCTGACCAACTCCCTTCCTCCCTGACCAACTCCCTCCCTCCCTTCCTGACCAACTCCCTCCCTCCCTCCCTGACCAACTCCCTCCCTCCCTCGCCAACGCCCTCTCTCCTCCCTAACCAACTCCCTTCCTCCCTTCCTGACCAACTCCCTTCCTCCCTTCCTGACCAACTCCCTCCCTCCCTTCCTGACCAACTCCCTCCCTCCCTTCCTGACCAACTCCCTCCCTCCCTTCCTGACCAACTCCCTCCCTCCCTTCCTGACCAACTCCCTCCCTCCCTTCCTGACCAACTCCCTCTCTCCCTTCCTGACCAACTCCCTCCCTCCCTTCCTGACCAACTCCCTCCCTCCCTTCCTGACCAACTCCCTCCCTCCCTTCCTGACCAACTCCCTCCCTTCCTGACCAACTCCCTCCCTCTCTTCCTGACCAACTCCCTCCATCAATCACTGCCTCCCATCCCTCCCTCAAGGCCTTGGAGGTCGGTGGCCTGTTGCCACATGAGGGGCCGCCGATGCCAAAACAAACTCAATACCGACCTTCGGTAATATCGACCGCCAGACTGGTATATGAGGGTCCAGATACCGATCTCCCAAACCGGTCGTTATTACCGGCAGATCAGTATAAAAGAGGCCGTTAAATTGAGTGGATACTGTATATGTAGTTTAATACTGTAGTTTGATTGGCTGCATATATATAAATTTAATATAAACACCCCCCTAATGTGTAAGGATCGATTTGTGAGATTATTGTAGAAATACAGTCCACTTAACATCATACCAATTGCTATCGAAATATATAAATTAACGTAATATAAATTCTAAATAAATTCAAATAAATTAAATATAAACCTCACAGGTCGGTTCCCACATTATATAGTCATCTTTGAGCCGGATGACGGATCATTTGGTCATCTTTGTACCAGATGAACCAGTTAACCAGTGGATTCATTAAATATACTGATATTAGTGTGATTTATACAAATAACAATACAAAGCCAGTCAAAAACTGGCAGCGTAGCCTCGAGCGAACTCACGAGCCCCTCAGCTCAGTTCAGTCTCATCAGCGGTTTCATGGTCACCCACCGATTTGGTGGGATGTTATTCTGTGAAATGACAGTGCTTATTTTAAAGCCAGCCAGATTAGTGGCTGTGTCCTCGCAAGATTATTGACGGATTTTGTGGTGTTAATTTTGCGAGAGATTATCCACGAATTTTGTGTTAATTTCGTGAGGTCACTAATAATATTTAATACTTCTAGATAATATTAGAAGTTTCATAGAGGCTGATTAAGAGGCTATCATCAATAATTGTGTATATTATTTCTCCAAAATAGAGAATTATTTAATATATATTGCACCAGTGTTCTCAATATAATATTTACTAATTGCCAACCCACAACAGGGTAGGATATACATTGACTAGTGTTTATAGATAACCTAGTCCCCTATTACCATTGACTAGTTGAACTATTTATTGTTCATCCTAGTCCCATTTATTACCATAGTCTAGTTGTACTACATTGAACAACCTAGCACCATTAATGTATGGTGCAGACCCTATTTTGGGTGTAATTGTTACAAGCTCGAGTTAAGTTGTGTACATATAGTAATTTACTTATGATCATTACACCTTTGAGTGATTAATTAGTGTCTATACCATCTTAGGGTAATAATTGAGGAGCTAACCTAAAGGTACTTCCAGTGACACTGGTTTATCACTCAAATCATTAGTGTGTATGATTATATATATATATATATATATATATAATATATATATATATATATATATATATATATATAAAGGATGGGAAGCTGCCCTTTCTAGATGTAACAGTCATGGAAAAGAGCGGAGGTTTCCACACTGCAGTCTACACTAAGGAAACGAACATAGGAATGTGCCTAAATGCCAAAAGTGACTGCCCAGATAGGTACAAGAGGAGTGTTGTTAACGCATATGTCGACCGTGCTCTCAGCCACAGCTCAGAATGGAAGCAAGTCGACGAAGAACTCTGTAGGGTAAGGCAGGTCCTAGTCAACAACGGCTTCTCCAATGGTTTCGTCGAAGACATCATAAGAAGGAAAGTGAAACGCCATGCAACCTCTGAAGAGACAACCAACACAACACCTATACCCCCTATTAGACTATTTTACAGGAACTTCTTTTCCACAGCTCATAAAACGGAGGAAAGGGTCCTGAAAGATATTGTTAATAGAAACGTTATCCCTACAGACAAAAATCAGAGGATACAACTGACGATTTACTATAAAACCAGAAAAACGGCCAGCCTACTCATGAGAAACTCTCCAGACACAAAACAGAACGCTTTAAAAGAGACCAACGTCGTCTATGCCTTCAAATGCCCTCTTGGAGACTGTAAGCTCCAAAAAACCCAGTATATAGGCAAGACAACAACATCTCTTTCTAGGCGTTTAACGATGCATAAGCAACAGGGCTCCATTAAGGAACATATAATCTCTTCCCACAACCAAACCATCGCCAGAGAAATCCTAGTAAACAACACAGAAATCATCGATAGATACAGCGATAGCAGGCGGTTTGACGTTTGCGAGGCACTACACATCAAGAAGTCAACACCAGCAATCAACAGCCAATTAATGCACAACTATATTCTACCCACCTCAAGACTCCGCTCCAATATAGAAGCATCAAGAAATATGGACCAATAGGCTTTCTACAATCACATCTATTCAATACCCATTGTTTCGTGTTCTGTCTTGTGTTGATGAAATTAATACCTTATTAAATACCACCTCACCCCATCCACCTCACTCAAATGTAGATATAAAAAAATCGGAGATGTGTAAGTTCTATTCAGTTGTGTATGTTTAAACTAAAGTCTTTGAAAATGCGATAAGTTTTACGAAACGCACTCAAGTGTCGCGTCAGACTAGAAATAAAAATGAATTTTGGAGAATTGATTTTTGAAATTACCACCAACAGTGAAAAGAAATGTACGAAAGATTGAGAAAATTTGTGTTAGAATTATTAATCTTACTTTTTCGGTCATATTTAATAATACAGAGCACCACTTGGTTTCCGAACCCCTTGGGGACGAGACCCAGTCGGTTAACATGTAAGTTCGTATACGAGAAATAGAGGGGAAAAAATAAACTAGAAATGTAAAAAGAAATTTTTCCGAAAAAATTTACGAAAAAACTCTAGGGGAAAAAATCGACAGGTTCATAGCGTAAATGCGACTGTGTTTTGTTTGTACTCACCAATAAGTGAAGTCCTGATCCGCTTTATAAAAGTCCTTAATTGTTCCTAACTGATTATTAAGACGTCTGGCAAACATCCTCTGGATGTTTCCTGCCAGCCTGCAGGCACATCCTGCCTAAAATATACGATGATGTACTGTACATTTAAGAAACAAATCTGGGTCACAGGTCTGTGGAGTGTGGTTAGGCTTACGGAGTCAGCCGGTCCCTCCCCCACCACCGATACACCTCCCCCTCTCCCCCCACCCCAAACCCATACACACACACACACACTCAAAGGTCACGTGGTTCATGGTTCACTTCAACACCCATATATCGCTTCCTGCCTGCCTGCCTCCTTCCCAGCCTGCAAGCCTGCCTGCCTGCCTGCCTCCTTCCCAGCCTGCAAGCCTGCCTGCCTGCCTGCCTCCTTCCCAGCCTGCAAGCCTGCCTGCCTGCCTGCCTCCTTCCCAGCCTGCAAGCCTGCCTGCCTGCCTGCCTCCTTCCCAGCCTGCAAGCCTGCCTGCCTGCCTGCCTCCTTCCCAGCCTGCAAGTCTGCCTGCCTGCCTGCCTCCTTCCCAGCCTGCAAGCCTGCCTGCCTGCCTGCCTCCTTCCCAGCCTGCAAGCCTGCCTGCCTGCCTGCCTGCCTCCTTCCCAGCCTGCAAGCCTGCCTGCCTGCCTGCCTCCTTCCCAGCCTGCAAGCCTGCCTGCCTGCCTGCCTCCTTCCCAGCCTGCAAGCCTGCCTGCCTGCCTGCCTCCTTCCCAGCCTGCAAGTCTGCCTGCCTGCCTGCCTCCTTCCCAGCCTGCAAGCCTGCCTGCCTGCCTGCCTCCTTCCCAGCCTGCAAGCCTGCCTGCCTGCCTGCCTGCCTCCTTCCCAGCCTGCAAGCCTGCCTGCCTCCTTCCCAGCCTGCAAGCCTGCCTGCCTCCTTCCCAGCCTGCAAGCCTGCCTGCCTGCCTGCCTCCTTCCCAGCCTGCAAGCCTGCCTGCCTGCCTGCCTCCTTCCCAGCCTGCCTGCCTGCCTGCCCCCTTCCCAGCCTGCAAGCCTGCCTGCCTGCCTGCCTCCTTCCCAGCCTGCCTGCCTGCCTGCCTCCTTCCCAGCCTGCAAGCCTGCCTGCCTGCCTGCCTCCTTCCCAGCCTGCAAGCCTGCCTGTGCCTGCCTCCTTCCCAGCCTGCAAGCCTGCCTGCCTGCCTGCCTCCTTCCCAGCCTGCAAGCCTGCCTGCCTGCCTGCCTCCTTCCCAGCCTGCAAGCCTGCCTGCCTGCCTGCCTCCTTCCCAGCCTGCCTGCCTGCCTGCCTCCTTCCCAGCCTGCAAGCCTGCCTGCCTGCCTGCCTCCTTCCCAGCCTGCCTGCCTCCTTCCCAGCCTGCAAGCCTGCCTGCCTGCCTGCCTCCTTCCCAGCCTGCAAGCCTGCCTGCCTGCCTGCCTCCTTCCCAGCCTGCAAGCCTGCCTGTCTGCCTGCCTCCTTCCCAGCCTGCAAGCCTGCCTGCCTGCCTGCCTCCTTCCCAGCCTGCAAGCCTGCCTGCCTCCTTCCCAGCTTGCAAGCCTGCCTGCCTGCCTGCCTCCTTCCCAGCCTGCCTGCCTGCCTGCCTCCTTCCCAGCCTGCCAGCCTGCTTCCTTTCCAGCCAGCCTGCCTCCCTCCCTGCCATCATGCTAACGGGTAGTGTGTGTTAGGCTTATCTTCGGGAATGAGCCGGTCTCGCCCCCACCACCAACAAACCACCCGCCCCCCTACATCCCATCTCTCAAGGTCACGCGGTTCAACCGCGTGACTACCACTCACTCCCTGCTGCGCCTGCCTGCCTGCCTGCCTGCCTGTGCCTGCCTGCCTGTGCCTGCCTGCCTGTGCCTGCCTGCCTGCCTGCCTGCCTGTGCCTGCCAGCCTGCCTTTCCCTCCCTAATTCTCACTACTTCCATCCCTTCCTGCCTACCTCCTAGCATCTCTCCCTACCTCCCCCTCCCTCTTAGCATCTCTCCCTACCTCCTAACATCTCTCCCTACCTCCCCCTCCCTCCTAGCATCTCTCTCTCCCCCCTCTCTCACTGATTCTCCCCCCCCCCCTCATTCATACTGCCTCCCACCTAAACTCCATCGTCCATCCACCCACCAGTCAGCCATCACTGATGCAATGCGTGCATTTGGAGCCAACATGGTGCACAGATGTTTCTTGATTGTGCAGATATGTAAAACAAAAGCACAGAATGAACATTCCAGCCTTATGGCAATTCAAAATAATAGGAATAATAGGCCGTGAATCTGTGAAGTCACAGCGGGCAAACTGGACCATCTCCCACCCACCACAACAAACCGGCGTGACGCTTGGCAGACCCCTTCCTACCCGAACTTTATTCGGGTAGCATGACTCCCCAACCCCAATCGGGAAACTGGAAGTTTCGGATAACTAAAGTTCGGAAACCAAGTGGTGCTCTGTATATATATATATATATGTCGTACCTAGTAGCCAGAACGCACTTCTCGGCCTACTATGCAAGGCCCGATTTGCCTAATAATCCAAGTTTTCATGAATTAATTGTTTTTCGACTACCTAACCTACCTAACCTAACCTAACCTAGCTTTTTAGGCTACCTAACCTAACCTAACCTATAAAGATAGGTTAGGTTAGGTTAGGTAGGGTTGGTTAGGTTCGGTCCTATATCTACGTTAATTTTAACTCCAATAAAAAAAATTGACCTCATACATAGTGAAAAGGGTAGCTTTATCATTTCATAAGAAAAAAATTATAGTAAATATATTAATTCAGGAAAACTTGGCTTATTAGGCAAATCGGGCCTTGAATAGTAGGCTGAGAAGTGAGTTCTGGCTACTAGGTACGACATATATATATATATATATATATATATATATATATATATATATATATATATATATATATATATATATATATATATATATATATATATATATATATACATATATATATATATATATATATATATATATATATATATATATATATAATGTGTATTAATTTTAAGTGCTAACCTCTAGAAGAGGTAGGATTATAGCCTAGTGATTGCAGAATTTTACCCTAGGCTACCATCAGTACTTGCTCACAATTTATGAGCCAGTGGTGCCCAATTAACAAGTCACCATGACTAATCCACAGAAAGCAAAGCATGCTTTAGTAGCACGTAAACGTCAACTGACGAGATCTTGACCAATATGATAAGTTGTTATATGAACCTGTAATTAATTATCATCAGTTGAAAATACCACTATTACAGATTCAAACCCAATTGCATATATTGAAAGCAAATAGGAAATCTTACCAAAATCAAGTCCACCACGACGACGACATAGTAGTTGAAGATGTGGAACCATTCCTGTCTGACCTAGCACAATATGAAGAAGAAACTCAAGCCAGGTTGGAGCACTTACACAGGATTATTGAATCTGAGCAAATAGCAAGTACATCAAATAAAGTAGATAATGTTAGGGATGATCTGGATCTTTTTGAGAATAAATGTCAAGCCAGATTAGATCCTTTAATCAACGAGGATAAAGCTTCACCCAATATTATACCACCAGAAATTAAGCAGTTCTCAGACAATTTATCCAGTCTCTGTGGATTCTGAAAACCCAATACCTGAGGCTACTAAGTTAACATGCCTCCAAACTGAAATTAGAGGTGAAGCTGAACCAGAAGTAGAAAATGCAAATGAAGATAGCGACAGCACTAATTTCCCAGTCCAGCTTCCTAGGGATAATGCTGGCAATGAGAAAACTGTCATACATCTTGTACTACAATTGCTGGACTTACCTCAACCTGATCATACCTGGTTGATGGGGTTCTGGGAGTTGTTCTACTCCCCAAGCCCGGCCCGAGGCCAGGCTTGACTTGTGAGTTTGGTCCACTAGGCTGTTGCTTGGAGCGGCCCACAGGCCCACATACCCACCACAGCCCGGTTGGTCAGGCACTCCTTGGAGGAATAAATCTAGTTTCCTCTTGAAGATGTCCATGGTTGTTCCGGCAGACTGCTGACTCATTACAATCCTTCAGCATGGAGTTTGAGTCAATACTAAGAACATTCAGTCTTAAGGTTGATATAACTACTAGTGAATGGATGACCAAAGTAGTCCTTCAACGAAAATTGTCCAGCGACATACGAGATGAATTATACACACATCAACATAGCACCATCCTGACAGTACAGGCCATCACCAAAGGTTTGCATTCCATCATAAACAAACGACGTGCAAATGAGGAAGTTAAAGCCTCTTGCGAGCCTTCAGAAATAGAAAATAATAGTCAATTAAAGGGTAAAACAACTACCCCAAATAAGCATCAACTCTCACATCTAGTTGAGGAAAATCTGGTAATGCAGCAGAATCCTCCAAGCCTACTGTTACTAGTTCACCCAAACCGGTAACTTCTAAACGTGCAGTAGGCTGGGGGACATGTATGTTCTGCAAAAAGAAACATTCAACATACCGTTGTGCTAATTATCCAGACAGAGCAGAGACACTCGTATTAAGCGACTCCAGGAATTAGGGAGATGTTCAAGGTGTCTCAAGTCACATAACATAGACTATTGTGATACCCAATTCAACACCTGCAACAGGTGTAGAAGAGGTAAGCACCATACAGCACTGTGCAAACATACAAAATTAATGTATTCAAGACCCAAGGTGGAAGATAGCATTCCCACCACAGTACAGTTTTGCAAGGTGCGAGAGAAAATCAGTGTCCAAGCGGCTGAGTCCAAAAGTAATGCGACTTTGCCTACTGCACAAATTACCATCCAGAATAAGTGGGCCAAGGTCCATACCCGAGGGTTGTTTGACCAAAGGTCCCAGAGAACATATGTCACTAAAAGGATGGCAGATGAACTACAATTAAGGCCTGTAGCCCAGATGACAATCAACATCTCAGGGTTTGTAACAGATACAGGACCTAAAGTCTACCAGGTGGCATAACCATCAGTACGTTTAGGCAGGTACGTCTGTACCTCTGTTGTTATAGTCAGCTTTAACACTTAAATGGCGCATAGCTATATACCATTTGACACCCACAGGTGCATACCAAAAAAAAAAAAAAATTATTTTTTCTTCCTAACCTGTTAATTTGTGTTCACTGATCACGGGGAAAAATAATAAAAAAATCGTAAGTGGCATATATTACCCGCTATAGGGCGGGGAATTCTGGCAAAAAATAGGCGCTGACTCAGCATGCATCCCAGGCGGTTTGTTGATCGCCAGCTGTCAGGCCAGAGTTGCCACAAAGATATAATTACCTAATTATTTCAATGTCTCTGATTGATTTTTCGTAGCTTTCTTGCTGTAATATTATTCAATACTGTGTAGTGTAATATATTTATATAATAAAATGAGTGAATAATCGCAGTACTCAAAAATATGGTGTGCATATTGTTGATTCAATTATGTTCATCAAACAGATAACTTTGTCGGTTATTACACTATATACACAGGTTATATATAAGTATTTGCATGTTTTGTTCACCATAACTGTACATCTAAGCTTGTATGGTGAGTAAAGGCACAAAGACGTAGGACCTCACACAGTCAGCTGTTGGCTGCCGCCCTCAAGGCCAGACGCACTAATATTTCTCCTACAACAATACTGTTTGTGGTGCTATTACGCTATATACACACATTATATATAAATATCTACCTGTTTTATTCACCATACTTGTACAAGTAAACTGGTATGGTGCCCAAAGACCATCGTGGTCATCAGTAAACAACATGTTAAGTCCTGCAGACGACGCTCCTCCCTCACCAAAATGGCGGCTCCCAACCTACTCCTCTCGCTGTTTATACCCTCTATACACACGTTATTTATACACGTTATATATAAGTATCTACATTTGTGTTCACCATAGCGAACCACTAAGCTGGTATGGTGAGTGAAGTCAATAAAAGGTGGCCATACACAGAAGATAACGCCACTACCCTCCCCTCCCACAGCATTACTCCTCCCTCCATGGCGCACAGCACTAAATATCACCACAATCCTGCTATTATCAGAACCCTGGACAGTTTTATCAGTCAGGGGTCTTCTGTAATAATATCATCGCTACATAATAGAACAAGAATATTATGGCATTTTTAGGCGATGCTGTGGTCACAAGCTGAACAGCAGTGCTGTGAGTTCATGCTGTGTGCATCAGGCTTGGTTGCTCACTCAATACTGAGGCCCCTAACACCCGGGAGTTTGGCCCACGATTTTTTTTTTAAATGGCGTCTGTTTACAAGAGCCCTCATGAAGGTGTGGTGAACCCCGTGTATCCGCGGTCCGTTTAAATCTTGCGTAGTACTCCAAAGCATCACATGATGCGATGCGCAATTTACTGCAAGTCGGTCAAAGCATCATATGATGCGATGCACAATTGAAGGGTAAAATTTGATAAATAGTTTAAGAGTATGGGCAGTGAATAAGAATATAAATAAATGAATGGTCAGGAGATGTGGAATGGTCAGAGATGTGGAAAGTTTGCTGGAGGTGTGAGGCTTGCCTCAGAGGAGCTTGAGCTCACTTGAGCTGCAGAGATCATGAGGGAGAGCATGCTCCGTTTGAAGCCCCTGGTGAAGAAAAACCAGAGTGATATATACCTTCAAGAAGGAAGTGGATAGACGTCTCGCTTGAGAAATAAGTTTGTGGACATCTGAGCTCAAGTTGTAAACTGCAGAAAGATTGTGGAGCAGTTTTGTGGGCAGCCTAGGGCTCCTGGGTGTCGGCCACTCAACGAGTAAGCGCCCTCGCAGGAAAAAATTTCTGTGGTAAGCATTTTAAACAGTTTACAGTGATTATCTGCAGTTGGTCGTGTGCCCAGCGACCATAGGAAGGTTTATTGAGATATTAGGCATATTGTGTTAAGGCAGAAAGCCTAAATAAGAGAGTGAAGATGGGAGAACCAGCTGAGGGGAGGAGCAGCACATCCTCTCCTGCTGATAGCTTGCAGGTGAACGACAGCTGGCAGCCTGGGGCGGGTGGGCCACCCCGGGAAGTGAAGAATGGACCCGCCCAGGCGTGAGGGAGTCCTCACAGCAGGCAGGAGTCAGAGGAGTGTCGAGTGGAGACATTTATTGTGTAGTTTATTTTCATTATATGTTTGCAGAGGAACATTTTTATTGGCATGTCAATGGGTTGCAGGTTTGTCTGGGGAAGGAATTGCTGTAAACTTCGAGCCAGCAGAGGAGTAGTGGATGAGACTCCAAGGTTGTGGAAGATACTGAGCTCTGTGGAGGAGCAGTCATACAGTGAGGAGCAGGATCTCAAGCTGTGAGAAGTGGAGCAGTGAAGTGAAGTTTCACATGTTTCTGTAATACCAGTGGTGGAGCATCATTGTGGTTCGGGGAAACTTCATGGTTCAGCAGCCTGGAAGAGCTGCAGAGGATCCTGGTAGATAAACCTGGAAGAACCTGAAGAAGTCAGGGTTGTGAACTCCCAGATGTGGGAAGTTCTAATTGACTACTTGTAGGGAGTTGGTAGAGTGCCAGTAGCATGTAAGACGCAATGAAAGGTAGGGTGACTGATTATGATTTCTATGCCAAGGAATATTTATACTGAAGTTTATTGAATTACAACTGTAGGCTGGATTACCTGCAGAGATATATGTAAATATATGTTCTAGGGCTGAAAATGCCATATTTGTTTTACAAGGTTTAACCCTCTAGGTGAGGTTGATAGTGCCATAATTGTTTTACAAGGTTTAACACACTTGGTGAGGTTGGTAGCATAAGTGGCAAGCCAGGAGTTGGGCTGCCACTTGGTATAAGTAACTGATAAGAGTCCTGCTGGTATTGGTTTGCAACCAGGTTATAATATCATAAGGTGTCGAAGTTTATATACTTGTATATTGTATGTGAGTGCTTTAATATACATGTTATGTGTTGTTATTAAATGTTTGTTATGAACAGGTGTTTGCCCTTGTCCTAGTGAGGCTTCCCAGAAAGCAGAAAAGAGAGAGGGAGAGAGAAAACACCATGGCTGTGGACAGGGTAGTACAGAATAATAATTCAGGAAAGGGGATTGAGGAGATCATACCAACCAAGGAGAGAGCGAGAAGTCACAGCAGCTTAATTGGGTGTGTGCACATGACAACAAGGCTAGTGTTGGAGCCGCATCCCCTAAACATGTGATGCTGAGCCCCTCTCCAAAAGCAAGAAGCATGCAGGGTGATCTCCTGATTAAAGTGTAAGCACTCTACAGAGGTTCTGATTTGGTGGATTGTCCAGAAGAGACAATCTATTGACCCACAACAACATAATAATATTATTACGACCCACAAAGTGATAGCACCCAGTACTGATGACCCATTACTGGCCACCAAGTACTGATGACCAAGTCCTAGCCACCCAGTAGTGGGCACCCAGTACTGATGATCTAGTAATGGCCACCCAGTACTGATGACAAAGTAGTGGCCAGTTCCTGGTCATCAATAATGGGCACCCAGTACTGATGACCCAATACTGGCTATCCAGTAATAAGATTGCAAGAAAACAACATTTGCACCCAGTCATCAATTATTTACTGAATTGGACTGACCATTGATGGAGGTGACCAGCAGGGAAATGATAAGCACAGGACTCAGGCTCCTGGACCCACAACAGCAGCTCGAGGTTCTCATCATCATCCTGGACACAAAAACAACACAATTAGACATATAACAATAATAATAATAATAATAATAATAAGTAATGGTAATATCTTCTCAGAGACATAATAACATAGGATAAAACTGACACATGGGTATTTGTGAAATTTATGTAAAGAAATTACACCAAATTTCTCGCACTTTCCTGAGTGCTATGTCAAGGTCTAAGTGGTTAGGAAGAGACTTACATCTAAACATTTAATCTGTTTAGACGTTAACCCTTTAACTGCGCAACGCGTCTGCAGGCCCAGGCTTCGGGTGCCCAACGCGCCTCCAGGTGTTTTTATTTTTCACGTTCCATTCAAAACTCCCGCGGCTACATGGGGTTCACATCAGCTTCCTCAGGGCTCTTGTAAACAGACGCCATCTTTAAAAAAATCATGGTCCACATTGCCGGGTGTGAGAGCCTCAGTAGTGAGTGAGCAACTAAGGTTGGCGCTCGCAGCATGGGCGCACAGTTCTGCTGTTCAGGGTGTGACCACAGCATCGCCTAATAATGTCAAAATATATATATAACCTATATTATTTAGCCATGATAGTATTATAGAAGAGCCTGAGTGTGATAATGACTGAGTACAATGTTCAAATATCAGTGATTCAATGCTGTTCACGATGTTCACAGCGCTAACCACAGCACAACAGCATTACAGTGGTACCTTGGAACACGAGTGTCCCTGTATGCGAGTTTTTCGGAATACGAGCAGGATTTCCTCGGAAAATATGTCTCGGAAGGCGAGGGTTACCTTGGGACGCGAGTTTGTTGATACGCGTTCAGAGCGACCTAGAGCGTGGTGGTTCGGCGATCGTCGCCCCTCCGCCCCTCAGTTTACCATTGTCTCGTGCCCAGTGACTATCCCACATCAATTCTTCACCCGGATTTTCAGTGTTTTGTTGGATTTTTGGTCATTTGACTATACAATTTGTTATTATATATCTCACCATGGGTCCCAAGAAAGCCAGTGGTAAGGATCAAAGCCAGAAAGCCCATGTGAGGATGATAATAGAGGAGAAACAAGAGATCATTCGGAAGCATGAGAATGGTACACGTGTTGTTGAACTTTGTAGGCAGTACAACAAAGCCACATCAACAATATGCACTATACTTAAGAAGAAAAATGAGATTATGGGTGCTAAAGTGGCAAAAGGAGTAAGAACAATAACGAAACAAAGACCACAAATACTTGAAGAAGTATTTCAAGTATACTTGAAACACTTCAAGTGGAAAAGTTGTTATTAATTTGGATACATGACAAGGAGTTAAGGGGTGATAGTGTTTCGGAGGCCATCATTTGTGAGAACGCCAGGGTATTGCACGAAGACCTTCTAAAGAATACCCCTGCAACGAGTGATGCAGATACGAAAGTTTAACCCTTAAAGTGCGCATCACGTCATATGACGTGTTGGACATTGTTCCAGTCAACTGCGCATCACGTCATATGATGTGTTGGAGTACTACGCAAGATTTAAACGGCCCGCGGATACACGGGGTTCACCACACCTTCATCAGTGCTCCTGTAAACAGACACCATTTAAAAAAAAAAATCGTGGGCCAAACTCCCGGGTGTTATTGGCCTCAGTATTGAGTGAGCAACCAAGCCTGACGCACGCAGCATGAGCTAACAGCACTGCTGTTCAGCTTGTGACCACAGCATCGCCTAAAAATGCCAAAATATACTTGTTCATGCTATTATGTAGCGATGATGTTATTACAGAAGACCCCTGACTGTGTTAAAACTGACCAGGGTTCTGATAATAGCAGGATTGTGGTGATATTTAGTGCTGTGCGCCATGGAGGGAGGAGTAATGCTGTGGGAGGGAGGGTGGTGGCGATGTCTTCTGACTGTGTGGCCACCTTTTATTGACTGCACTCAGCATACCAGCTTAGTGGTTCGCTATGGTGAACACAAATGTGGATACTTATATATAATGTGTGTATAGAGGGTATAAACAGCAAGAGAAGGTTTGGAGCCGCAATTTTGGTGAGGGCGGTGGCGTCGTCTGCACGACATCACCGTTCAGACGACGGTGTTGTTTACTGGTTACAACGATGGTCTTTGGGCACCATACCAGTTTATTTGTACAAGTATGGTGAATAAAACAGGTAGATATTTATATATAATGTGTGTATATAGCGTAATAACACCACACAGTATTGTTGGAGGAGAAATATTAGTGCGTCTGGCCTTGAGGGCGGCAGCCATCAGCTGACTGTGTGAGGTCCTACGTCTTTGTGCCTTTACTCACCATACAAGCTTAGATGTACAGTTATGGTGAACAAAACATGTAAATACTTATATATAACGTCTGTATATAAGATATATAGCATAATAACACCACACAGTATTGTTGGAGAAGAAATATTAGTGTGTCTGGCCTTGAGGGCGGCAGCCATCAGCTGACTGTGTGAGGTCCCACGTCTTTGTACCTTTACTCACCATACAAGCTTAGATGTACAGTTATGGTGAACAAAACATGTAGATACTTATATATAACATCTGTATATAGTGAATTATAGAAAAAACAGTATTGTGGGAGGAGAATGTGGGTGAGTCAGATGACTGGAGGGAGGGCGGGAGTGGCTGGCTGGTACACGGCGGTCACTCCTCATTACTTTTTGACTCACAATAGCTACTTAGTGGTTCGTTATAGTGAACAAAACATGCAGATACTTATATATAACCTGTGCTTATAGTGTAATAACCGACAAAGTATTTGTTCACTGATTGATGAACATAATTGAATCAACAATATGCACACCATATTTTTGAGTACAGCGATGATTCACTCATTTTATTATATAAATTTATCAAACTACACACTATTGAATAATATTACAGCAAAAAACTATGAAAAATCAATCAGAGACATTGAAATAATTAGGTAATTATCTCTTTGTGGCAACTACGGCCACAAAAAGCAAAGAGCAAGAGCTGGCGAGCAACAGACCGCCTGGGATGCATACTGAGTCAGCGCCTATAATTTGCCAGACTTTCCCTGCCCTATATTGGGCAATATATGCCACTTACGATTTTTTTATTATTTTTCCCGTGATCAGTGAACACAAATTAACAGGTTAGGAAGAAAAAATATATATTTTTTTTCAAAATGACATGCGCCTGTGGGGATGACAGGATATTAAACCCCGAGCATGTTAAGGGTTAAGGCAAGCCTGGTCGACGACCGGGCCGCGGAGACGCTAAGCCCCGGAAGCACCTCAAGGTAAGCAGGGGCTGGTTTGAAAAATTTAGAAGGAGAAGTGGTATCCATTGTGTTACAAGGCATGGGGCCAGCTCAGACAAACCAGCCGCTGGACGATTTATTGAGGAATTTAAAGAGTGTGCGGAGGCTGAGGAATACCTACCGCAACAAGTGTTTAATTGTGATGAAACAGGACTGTTTTGGAAAAGAATGCCTAAGAGGACATACATTACCAAGGAGGAAAAATCCTTGCCTGGACACAAGCCTATGAAAGATAGGTTTACGCTTGTGCTGTGTTCAAATGCGAGTGGCGATTTGAAAATTAAACCCTTGCTAGTGTATCATTCTGAAAATTCAAGGGTTTTCAAACAGTATAAAGTGCAGAAAACCCATTTGTGTGATGTGGAAGGCTAATAAAAAAGCATGTGTGACTACGCTTATTTTTTCGGAGTGGGTGAATGAAGTGCTGTGCCCTGCCATAGAAAAATATCTGCAGGAGAAACATTTGCCACTCAAAGCCGTGCTTCTCCTCGACAATGCTCCTGCTCATCCTCCAGGCTTGGAAGATGATTTGTTGCCCAGATACAATAAATTCCTCACAGTTAAATTCCTTCCTCCTAACACCACTCCTCTAATTCTGCCTATGGACCAGAAAATCATAGCGAATTTTAAGAAACTTTATGAAAGGGCACTTTTCCGGAAATGTTTTGAAGTGACTGAAGCCACAAACCTCACCCTCAAAGAGTTCTGGAAACACCATTTTAACATTTGTAGTGCTTTAAATCTCGTTGACAAAGCCTGGCAAGAAGTGACTCAAAGAACCCTGATCTCTGGCTGGAGAAAATTGTGGCCTGAATGTGTGAGAGAACTAGACTTCGAGGGGTTTGAGCCTGTAAATGATGCACCTATTGTTGAGGAAATTGTTACTCTAGGCCAGCAAATGGGCTTGGAATTGGATGGTGATGATGTGGAGGAGTTGGTGGAAGAACACAACGAAGAACTGACCACCGAAGAACTCCAAGCCCTTCAACAGGAACAGCAAGACAACGCAGCGGATGATTCTACAGTGGAGGAGGATGAGGCAGTAGCGAATGTCCCTTCTGCAGTAATTAAGGTGGTGTGTCAGATGTGGGAAGAGACTCAAACAATTGCTGAAAAGACTCACCCAGAGAAAGCTGTAGTAGGCCGTTGCCTTAATCTTTTCAGTGACAATGTGATGCCTTACTATTTTAGCTCAGGTGAAATCTTATGTTACAGATGCAACACTTCATGCCTACAGTACGTCTCCCCAATACTTCGGAACACTCGCCACACATCTCCATTGTCGGATACAGTGGAACCTCTATTAACACTTTCGCGCTCTCGGCGCTCAAAAAAAATCAATACCACAGATGCTTTCGGCACTTCGCGCGGCGCGCCTACGCGGTAAGACTGAAAAAGTGTACACTCTTTTGACTGTGCTGACAATAATTGAAGGCGCACGTATTTAAATTTGGTATCACTGTGTTCGCAATGAAATTGTCTATAAGAGCATACCTATAAAATGCTGCCCCAAGCATAAGGAGTATCAACACCAAATAAAAAACTATGCAGATCACTCGCCGAGAGCGCCAAACAGCAACAAAATGTTTCCACTCTCTTAATGGTTGCGAAGCCTACAGTTGTCCTACATCGCTAATTTTGGTATCATTGGAATCGCAATAAAATTCTCTACACGGACATATGCATATGAATGTTTAATATAGGTAATTGCCCACCCGCAAGAGTGTGTGAAGTGGAGAGCAGTTAGCCGCGAGCGCACTGGCGAAAACACAGGGGGGAAATCATGCTTGGAAAGTTTATACGTTTCCTGACCCTACTTTTCTATGTACGTATTTCTTTTTTATACCAATGTGTTCGCAATAAAATTTTCTATAAGATGAAATGTATAACATTTGTACAAAGCATGTGTAAGAGAAGCACCAAATATAGAACCACGCCGCTCAGTATGCGTTCGCGGCAGAAACGAACGCATTGTTTTCGTTCGTTTGATGTTTGTCATGTTTATACTTGTTGAAACATTTTATAATTTGTATGACAGTAATTGCAGTAAAATTCCCTACACAGACATATACATAACACATACAAATATTTCCCACATGTTGGATATATCAACGGCTAAAGGGAACCCACTGCCACACGCCCGCCACACTCAGAGCCACACCCGCCACACCCCCAAACATACTTTGTGGTTTTTTTTTTTTACTCATAGAAGTTTATGTGATATAATATCAACTTGTAGTTGAGACTTGTAGTTGAGACGTTGTTCTGAATCTATAATTCTTCTATTTCTTGGATGCACTGGAGGAATATTGTCTTCTACAGGAACCACCAAACTTGTAGTAGAATCTTCTATGAAATCAGAAACATCAAGTGGTTCTATGTCCTCAATGTCCATTTCAGAATTTGTGGTTGATGAGTGGGCTTGAGGTGTTGAGGTGAACAGAGGACGCCTCGCACCAGATGGGCCGGGTGTTGAAACTGCCGCGTCAGCAGGAGGAACTGCGCTGGCATCTATGTCGAGAACATGTGGTATACTTGTTGTTGTTGGTTGTCGTTCTCCCTCCCGGTGAGGGAGAACGGGAATTTCATGGAGAAAAATCTGAGAGTATCCCCATCCATTTCGGTTAAAAAATGGAATTTATAGCAATATTTTTTTGATGGACTAGAAAAGTAGGCTGTTATGCGGAATCGTAAGAAAAAACGGTGACGAGTTATCTCTAATCTAAAGCGCGAAAGTGTTAATGAGTTTAATCCGTTCTGGCACCGAGCTCATTATCTGTTAAACTCGTCTTAAGAAACAAATTTCCCTATTTACAATAAAGGAAATAAATTTAATCCGTTCCACTCCCAAAAACATCCATACATGTATGACATTGTATAATGTAAATATAATACTGCACATGTAATTATAAATGTTTTGTTGTACTGCTTTCATGTTTACTTTACCTTATGAAGAGTCGTTGCTGGCTTGAGGGAGACGATGGGGAGGTGGGAAGGAGAAGAGGGGTTATGGTGTGGAAGGAGAATCCACCTCTGAGTCTGGCGGGCTCTCTCTTCTTGGGAATTTCACCCCACTGGGACCGGGTTGTGGTTCACTATCACTGGCTCTTCTTTTCTCTACTTTTGCAAAGAACGTATCTATTGACAATTGCTTTTGTCTTTGTTTTAGGATGTTCCTAAAACAAGACAGCAAATTGTCATTAAACATGTTCACACACCGGGTTGTTACTGCTTTATCAGGGCAGCTTTTCCAAGAATGCGGTCACCTTTTCAAACATTCCCAACACTTCCCTTATCTCACTGGAAGAGGCAACATCCTCCCTTACCTCCTTCATCCCCTTACTAATGGTGCAAATTGTTGATGACGACCTGCCATACTCCCTTGTGAGATCAGTCACACAGACACCACGCTCATGCTTTGCTATAATTTCCTTCTTCAAATCCACAGTAATTGTGTGTTTCTTCATCTTGACAACACTATCTTTAGCAAGCAGCTTCTTTGGCGACATCGTGCGTTACAAATTGTAGTAACAAAACCACAAAAAAACAAAGAAAAGCACAAATAAATGCAGAGGGATGCTTGTCGTGCACGATACAACAACAACACTGGCGTCGGAGGTGTCCAAGAATTTGCGAGAACCCGCGAGACACTAGGAAGCACCTATGTGGTTTTGCTCCTTAATAGAGGTGAAGCTCGTCAATAGAGACAAATTTGCTGCGCGTGGCTCGCTCGTTACTGGAAATACTTGTAAATAGAGCCACTCGTTAATCGAGGTTCCAATACAGTTATTGTATTGTATTTGTGCTTCACAGTATGGATCACTTGTTGATTTCAGTAATTTTACTCTTAATACTATTATATGTATATATTTATAATATTATATGTATACTGTATATTTGTAGTATTATATATGTTACTTTGTGCAAACTTTATGGCAGGTACTTAGAGTAGGGTAGCGAAGATGGTCAGATAGAGCAGTCAGTCAGGTGCAGTCACAGTGAGAGGTTGTGTTAGCTGGAGCTCCGATTGTTGTAACATTATTATTGCAATAATGGAAGGATTAGTGAAGGATTTGGTGAGTCTGGTTGGAGCTCTGAGACCAGAGATGGATTCCCTGCGGGAGGAGGTACGACGGCTGAGACTTCGGGAGGAAACGAAGGAGGAGACCAGTGTTGACGGGACCTCATCGTGGATAGTCGTGAAGGACAGGGGTCTTAAGAAAACCTTGACAAGGCCACCTACAGACGCCCTAAGGACAGCAAATTCATTTGCCGTGTTGGAGGACGAGTGCCGTGGTGAGCCTGCAGTTCACTCGGAACGGAAAACAGTGAGGAGCGGCGGAGCGCAGGCCCCTCAGGCTGCTCAGAAAGTTAAGGAGGTACCGAAGCGAATTTTGGTTGTGGGAGATTCCCAAGTGAGGTATTTAGACAGAACGTTTTGTGCCAGAGATAGGGGGAACAGATTAAGGGTTTGCTATCCGGGAGCTGGAATTGGTGATATTGTTGGAAACATGAATGATATTATGACGGGAAATGGGAACAAACCCATTATTTGTATTAGTGCAGGGGGTAATGATGTTGGGCGAGTTAGGAGTGAGGAACTAATACAGAGATTCAGGACAGCCATTGAATTAGTTAGGAGCAAGGGAGGAATCCCGATCATATGTGGCATTCTTCCAAGAAAGGGAGTGGGAAATGAATGGATGTCGAGGGCACTTGGTGTCAATTGCCGGCTGGAAAGATATTGCAAATCAAATGCAATATCTTTCATAGACAACTGGGAACACTTCTATGGAAGAAATGAAATGTATGCTCGTGATAGGGTGCATCTATCGAGGGCTCGGGTTGTTGCTGTTGCAAACTCGTTGGAACCAGTGGTTAGAGGTGTTTGTTTGGGTTTAAACTGTTAGTAGATAGTGGTATGGGAATTGATTTGGAGGAAGGAGGTAATAAAAGTATGTGTTCGTGAGAGAAAAGAATTGGCAAAATGATCAGGGAAAGAAAAGGGCCTCAAAATAACAATTCACTTAGGGTATATTACACTAACAGCAGAAGTCTAAGAAATAAAATTAACGAATTAAATGCTCTTGTCTGCACAGAAAAAATAGATATTATTGCACTTACCGAAGCGTGGATGAATGTAGAAAATAGAGAACTATTAGCTGAATATCAAATAAATGGATTTAAACTATTTCACACAGATAGATATATTAGACGAGGAGGGGGAGTAGCCATATATGTTAGGGACAATTTGAAATGTAGTCTCAAAGAGGGAATCAAAACTGAGCCACACACAGAAACTATTTGGATAGAATTAAACAAAAAAGCAAATAATATTATAATAGGAGTCATATATAGGCCACCTAATTTAGACAGAATGGAAGCAAAGCATCTATGGGATGAAATATCTAGAGCATCTAGATCTAACAGTATTTATGTCATGGGTGACTTTAATTTTAGTGGAATAAACTGGGTGAACAAAACAGGGAATAGTGAAGCAGAAGATTTTCTAGAATTAATTGACGATTGCTTTCTTACACAACACATTAAGGAACCAACGCGGGAAAATAATATTTTAGATTTAGTGTTAACTAACAAGGAAACACAAATTAATGACATCGAAATAGGGAGTGAGCTAGGGAACAATGATCACAAAGTAATCAGATTTAGCATAGAATGGAATAGACCTGTAGGAGAAAATTCTGTTAAAGTGCCAGATTTTCGAAAAGCTGATTTTAATAGCCTAAGAAATTTTTTGGGTCAAATAGATTGGAAAGTCTTGGGTATGGGGTGTGGGCTGGTCTTGGAGCGAGACATGAACCCAACGATAGGTGATGTAAAAGGGGATTTTGATGTGGATTTAATATATAACTTATTTAAGAATATTCTAAACAAAGCACAGGAACATAGTATACCATACAAATTGATAGATCGAATACTAATGACCCAAAACAAATAATTTAAAGAACCTTATAGGTAAAAAGAGAGCTTGGTACAAAAGGATTAAGAATGGGGAAGTCAGTTTAGAACAGGAATTCATACAACTGGTTAGAAATGTTAAAAAACAGATTAGGAAAGCAAAAAGAAACTATGAAGTTGGCATAGCAGAGCAAGCAAAGTCAAATCCTAAAGGTTTTTTTCAGATATATCGAACTAAGACTAGGGAAAGGATAGGACCATTAAAATCTGAGACAGGTCAAATAACGGATAATGACAAGGAGATAAGTACCTGTAGTATTTTTAACAAATATTTTATATCTGTATTTACTAAAGAAGAACTTAACAATATGCCTTCAGCCGAACAAGTCTATGTGGGTGGGGATGAGAACAGGTTGACTAGTTTAGCAGTTACCAAGGAGGATATAATTAAACAATTAGAAAAACTAAAACCAAACAAATCCCCAGGGCCGGATGAAGTGTTTGCCAGGGTGCTTAAAGAATGCAAAGAGGAGCTTTCCGAGCCACTGTCTACCATATTTAATAAATCAATAGAGTCAGGCAGAATGCCAGAGGCATGGAAGGTAGCTAATGTGGTACCAATTTTTAAGAAAGGAGATAGATCACTTGCGTCAAACTATCGGCCAATTAGCCTAACATCTATTGTGGGAAAGTTACTTGAATCAATAATTGCAAATACAATTCGTCTCCATCTTGAAAAACATAAATTAATAAATGAGTCGCAACATGGTTTTACAAATGGCCGTTCATGTTTAACAAATTTGCTAACTTTTTATTCCAGCATAGTTGAGGCAGTTGATAGTGGTAAGGATTGTGATGTTGTGTACCTTGACAAAGCAAAGCTTTTGATACAGTGCCACATGAAAGACTAAAAAAATAGAAGCTGATGGTATTGGGGGTGCTATATTAAGTTGGATTAGGGCATATCTATTCCAAAGGAAACAGAGTTAATATAAATGGGGTTAAGTCAGAGTGGGATAATGTTGTTAGTGGAGTACCTCAGGGCTCTGTCCTGGGACCTCTGTTGTTTATAATATATATAAATGATTTAGATTCAGGTTTGAGTAGCAACATTTGCAAATTTGCCGATGATACGAAAATCGGTAGGGAAATTAATCCGGAGGAGGACTCACTATCACTTCAAGTTGATCTAGATAGGGTTTTGAAATGGTCAAAGGATTGGCAAATGCAGTTTAATGCTGATAAATGTAAAGTTCTGAGGCTAGGTAATGATGATAGAGTTACAAGATATGAGCTAGATGGTGTTGAGATTGCGAAGTCGGATTGCGAAAGGGATCTGGGAGTTATGATTAGTAAGAATTTAAAACAAAAGGATCAATGCATGAATGTTCGTAATAAGGCGAATAGGACACAGGGATTTATTAATCGAAGCGTTATTAACAAGACACCTGGTGTGGTTCATAAGCTATATCTTGCTCTGGTTAGGCCCCATTTAGATTATGCAGTTCAGTTTTGGTCGCCGTATTATAGAATGGATATAAATTCACTTGAACGTGTCCAACGTAGGATGACTAAGTTAATTCCCCAAATTAGAAATCTTTCATATGAAGAAAGACTAACAAAGCTTAAGTTGCATTCACTGGAAAGGCGAAGAGTTAGGCAAGGCGAGGAGTGTGTTCTGGGTGTGAGAGGGGAAGGGCCACGCGGTGCGAGCTCCGCGGAAAAAATATATATCTAGGGACATTTCAGTGATACAGGAACTAAACACAGTCAGATAACTTTTAAAGTGTGTCTCAACATATTAACCAATATATCATAGTGATTACCATCCGACCGTTTGTGTTCAAGGAAAAATAAGTGGAATTCGTGTGTAGTCAAGGCCTGCCCTCGTGGTGCCAGGAGGCGTTAGGCGATAGTTGGCAAGTCGTCAATAAATCACATCTCTCGCTATTGAAACATCAAGTAATCAGTGCCCATAGTGCTAAGCTCTCTATGCAAAACCTGTCTCTATTATAACAAAAATTAAGATAACATATTTTAATATCAAGTGAACAAATTATACACAAAATAATTCCATCGTGTGTATGTAAACAAGGGCCATTTGGAGGTAGGCCCACCCCAGTACCCTCTGTGTGTGTATTTTTTCAAATAGTGTAACGTACTCAGGTAACTAGTGCCCAGACACAGAAACTAGACGCCTCCGCTGTAAGATAACTAGCGGGAAAATGCAAGTAATGTAATCTAACAAGTGAACAAAACAAATTAAGAGTGCGACACGTGGTAGCAACACTGGCCGTCCATACAGCCTCCTCCAGGCCTGTCTCAAGTTGGTAAACACCCACGGTCAATACCCACGGTCAACCCCCAACGGTCAACACCCCACCTTGTAAGACCTTGTAAGACCATCACCACTGAACAGAAGTGTCCAAAAATGGCTTTGATAAAAACGTGCATAGAATGCAACATGAAGGTAGATTACCAACAGAGCTTTCAATGCCAACTCTGTTCAGCAGCCATACACAAAAAATGTGCCAACATGACTAACAATTCAAGGAGAACTGGTCCCAGTGATCACTCTGTGTACTGGCTCTGCAAAAAGGATGATGTAACTTTTTTGAAATTGATGGAAATCCTGGATAAAACTCCCGCTGAAAACAGAGAATTACTAATTAATGCCTGCATAGCAATTTCTAATGTCTTCAAACAAACTGTACATGACACCAAGGTACAACCAGATGTGGCACAGAGCTCGGTGGCAGCGGCGCCTGAGCAGGGCACGGAGTCGGGGATGCCTGAGCAGGGCGCGGAGTCGGGGATGCCTGAGCGGGGCGCGGAGTCGGCGACGCCTGAGCGGGGCGCGGAGTCGGCGACGCCTGAGCAGAGCGCGGAGTCGGGGACCCCCGAGCAGAGCGCGGTGTCACAGGCCCCAGAGCAGAGCGCGGTGTCACAGGCCCCGGAGCGGAGCGCGGTGTCACAGGCCCCAGAGCGGAGCGCGGTGTCACAGGCACCGGAGCAGAGCGCGGTGTCACAGACCCCGGAGCAGAGCGCGGTGTCACAGGCCCCGGAGCGGAGCGGGGTGTCACAGGCACCGGAGCAGAGCGCGGTGTCACAGGCACCAGAGCAAGGCACAGTGTCGGGGACGCCGCAGCAGAGTGCGGTCCCTGGCAAAGGGAAACAAACAAAACATGGCCCCAAAATTTGTTGGTATTACAAATGGGCTACCTGTAAGCATGGGGAATCGGGAAGAATAAATGGAACATGTACATACGATCACCCTAGAAAGTGCAGAAACCTCCTCAATACAGGTAAATGTACCAAAAGCTGTGAATTCTTTCACCCAGAAATTTTTTCACCCAGAAATTTGCAAGAACTCTTTGGACAGGAAAGAGTGCTTCAATGCTGAATGTCCAGCTTTTCATATAAGAGGTACGAGGCGAATAAAACAGACAGACTACCACTATGAAAACAGCCACTACTCCATCGACCGGGATAATTTTTTAGCAAGAGGAGGAGGAGAAGAATGGCTAAAAATGACCAGACTCTACCACCAACTCGGTCAAATGCTAGAGAGGACGCAAACACAGTGGCCTCCTTACCAGAGCCTCAGATATTAACACCAAGATATTATGATATTAACACCATGATATTAATGATATTAACATTAGCACTTCCACTAACACGATAACATCATTTATATTGGCCAACATCAAGGGTATAAAAACACGCAAATCCAACAAAGTCCACTTTATAGATGGTCTTCTTCATGAGGCAAATGCAGTGTTTGCAGCCCTAACGGAAACTCACACAAAGGACTACCTTGATGGTGAAATATGGATTATAGAATACAATCTCTTCAGATGTGATAGGAAACACCGGCTTCAGGGTGGGGTCAGCCTCTACATCAAAGACACACTCATCTGTACTGAGCTGCTAAACACCTCAAATGATATGGTGGAAGTGCTGATAGTCAAAATAGAGATCCTAAATGTAGTTGTTGTCCTTGTATATAAGTCACCGGAGGCAAACCCTCAGCAGTTTAAAGACCAACTAATGAAAATAGAGCACTGCTTGGAAAACCTCACAAATCCAGCTCCGAACATCATCCTGCTTGGGGACTTCAACCTACGGCACCTGAAATGGAAGCACCTGGCTAATACAGTAATATCAGAAAGAATACCAGGAAGTAGCCTAAATGAACAGGCACATGCAAATGACCTGCTACGGATGTGCGATAGAGTGCCTTAAACCAGCAAATAGTAGGACTAACTAGGAAGGAGAACACGCTGGACCTCATTTTCACAAATAATGATGAGTTGATCGGGAACATAATGATTACAAATACCTGTTACTCAGATCACAACTTAATTGAAGTTCTGACAACCATGGGGAATGGATCTTCAAAACCAGTCCAGATTCCCGGTGGAGGAGATTTCAGCAAATTCAACTTCAATAATAAACGGATAAACTGGGAGCAAATAAACCAGGACTTAACAGAAATAAACTGGGAAGAACAGCTAGGAAATGCAAACCTGAACCAGTGCCTGGAAAAAATAAGCTCAGTAGCACTAGAAATATGTTCAAACCGCATACCCCTAAGAAAAAAGAGAAAGAGATGCAGATTGAAACGGAAACCTCGTTCCCTATATAGGCGAAGAAAACGAATCGCGGAACAACTTGAGAGTCGCACCCTATCTCAAGAACGGCGAAGAAGGTTAGGTAGAGAAATAGAAACAATTGAACTCAAGCTACAAGAATCATACAAAACCCAGGAGAGGCAAAGAGAGCAAAAGGCCATCAGTGAAATAGAGAGAAATCCAAAATATTTTTTCTCCTATGCAAAATCAAGATAAAAAACCACATCTAGTATCGGGCCCCTGCGAAAGGGAGATGGAACTTTCACCGATGACAACAAAGAAATGAGCGAGTTACTGAGGAAGCAGTACGACTCTGTTTTCAGCGAGCCATTAAATGCAGTAAAGATTGATAACCCAAATGAATTTTTCATGGATATGATACCAACATCAAATCATATATCAGACGTCGCCCTATCCCCACTAGATTTTGAAGAAGCCATAAACAGTATGCCTATGCACTCTGCACCAGGCCTGGATTCTTGGAACTCCATATTCATAAAGAACTGTAAAAAACCACTATCGCAGGCCCTCCGCATTCTGTGGAGACAAAGCCTAGATACTGGCGTTATCCCTGACATACTAAAAACAGCAGAGATAGCACCACTCCATAAAGGAGGAAATAAGGCAGAGGCAAAAAATTACAGACCGATAGCACTAACATCGCACATCATAAAAAATTTTCATCTCCATAACCCCGGACAACATGGTTTGAGAACAGGGCGCTCTTGCCTGTCGCAGTTGCTGGACCACTATGATATGGCATTAGATGCTATGGAAGACAAACAAAACGCTGATGTAATTTACACAGATTTCGCAAAAGCTTTTGATAAATGTGACCATGGTGTTATTGCACATAAAATGCGTTCAAAAGGAATTACCGGGAAAATAGGCAGATGGACCTACAATTTCCTGACTAACAGAACCCAATGTGTAAAAGTCAACAAAATAAAATCCAGCCCATCAACCGTGAAGAGCTCAGTCCCCCAGGGTACTGTGCTTGCTCCAGTACTTTTTCTCATCCTCATATCGGACATAGACCAGAACACAACCTATAGCACTGTATCATCCTTTGCAGATGACACTAGGATTTTCATGAGAGTTGGCAACATAGAGGACACGGCAAACCTCCAATCAGATGTAGATCAGGTCTTTCTATGGGCTACAGAAAATAATATGGTGTTTAACGAGGATAAGTTCCAGCTCATGCGCTACGGAAAAATTGAAAATATAAAAACAGAAACCACGTACAAAACTCAGGCCAATCATAACATAGAACGAAAAGGCAATGTAAAGGATCTGGGTGTACTCATGTCGGAAGACCTTACCTTTAAAGAACACAATAAAGTAGCCGTCACAACTGCAAGAAAAAGACAGGTTGGATAACAAGAACTTTTCACACTAGAGATGCTATACCGATGATGATACTTTTCAAAACGCTTGTGCTCTTTAGAGTGGAGTACTGCTGCACAATGACAGCCCCTTTCAAAGCTGGAGAAATTGCTGACCTGGAGAGCGTGCAGAGATCCTTTACTGCTAGAATCCACTCAGTAAAACATCTAAATTACTGGGACCGACTAAAGAGCCTAAATCTGTACTCCCTTGAGCGCAGGCGGGAGAGATACATAATAATTTACACGTGGAAAATAATTGAGGGGCTGGTCCCAAACCTGCACACAGAAATAACATCACATGAGACCAGAAGACATGGCAGGATGTGCAGAATACCCCCGTTGAAAAGCAGAGGTGCAACAGGTACTCTGAGAGAGAACTCTATCAACATCAGAGGCCCGAGACTGTTCAACACGCTTCCACTACACATAAGGGGCATAACTGGCCGACCCCTCACAGTGTTCAAGAGAGAACTGGATAAGCACCTCCAAAGGATACCTGATCAACCAGGCTGTGACTCATACGTCAGGCTGCGAGCAGCCGCGTCTAACAGCCTGGTTGATCAGTCCAGCAACCAGGAGGCCTGGTCGACGACCGGGCCGCAGGGACACTAAGCCCCGGAAGCACCTCAAGGTAACCTCAAGGTAGGGGTGACATGATAAAGGTTTACAAGTGGATGAATGGACATAACAGGGGGGATATTAATAGGGTATTAAAAATATCAACACAAGACAGAACACGAAACAATGGGTATAAATTGGATAAGTTTAGATTTAGGAAAGACTTGGGTAAATACTGGTTCAGTAACAGGGTTGTTGATTTGTGGAACCAATTGCCGCGTAACGTGGTGGAGGTGGGGTCCCTCGATTGTTTCAAGGGTGGGTTGGACAAGTATATGAGTGGGATTGGGTGGTTATAGATAGGAGCTGTCTCGTATGGGCCAATAGGCCTTCTGCAGTTACCTTTGTTCTTATGTTCTTATGCTCTTATGATACATAGTATAGTAATTCCAATCTTGTAAAGCCACTAGTACGTGCAGCATTTTGGGCGGGTCCTTAATCTAAGAAAATTTTAAGTATGTAAATACTTGCAAAATTTATAAAAATGATAACAGTTACATAGCAAGAAAGAATAAAAGGAAAAGATGTGTGAAAATTGTAGGTATATTAAAGCACATAAGTAGCTCAGATTGATTGCAATGACAGCTTGAATGGTAGCTGACAAAAATTAGTAGGCACAGTACAGCATATGGCTAGCACTTAAAAGAAGACAGCAATGAACACAATGATAAAGATGTTTAGGTTAAGTACATACAGATTGGGAGATTGGGTAACACTAGATACAGAGCAAATTTAAAGCTCAGTGTAGGAAACTACGGAGATGAAATTAGGTACTTTTTGTTTTTGTTTTTAAATGAGGCAAAAGTTTGACAGCTTTTCAATTCACTAGGGAGTGAGTTCCATAGACTGGGTCCCTTAATTTGCATAGAGTGTTTACACAGATTAAGTTTGACCCTGGGGATATCAAAGAGATATTTATTTCTGGTGTGGTGATAATGATACACCATATAGTATATGGTGAATAGTACGAATAGTACTCCGATACACAGCAGGAAAGTGGAAGATCCGGACAACTTCTTTTTGCGTGATATCCAAACACCTGTAAATATAACTGATATCAAAACGAGCGTAGCAGATTTTAAAAGAGAAATTGACAATATGCCCATGCACTCAGCCCCGGGTCCAGACTTATGGAATTCAGT
This sequence comes from Procambarus clarkii, assembly GCF_040958095.1. Lineage (NCBI taxonomy): Eukaryota > Metazoa > Arthropoda > Malacostraca > Decapoda > Cambaridae > Procambarus > Procambarus clarkii. The sequence continues at coordinate 21,399,510 of NC_091170.1, forward strand.
ATTTATAAAGATATGCAAAGTGCCAGTAGCACAGGCACTCAGTAAAGTGTGGAGAAAGAGCTTGGACATGGGAGAGATACCAGATGCGCTGAAAGCAGCAGACATAGCCCCTCTACACAAGGGAGGGAGCAAAGCATTGGCAAAGAATTATAGACCACTTGCACTAACGTCCCGCATAAGAAAAGTATTTGAGAGAGTGATCAGGAGTCAGGTCACTAGATTCACAGAAACCAATGACCTCCACAATTCAGGTCAACATGGATTTAGAGAAGGAAGATCTTGCCTCTCACAGCTATTTGACCATTACGACAAAATCACTGAGGCATTAGAAGAAAAACAGAATTCAGATGTTGTATACACAGACTTTGCAAAGGCATTCAACAAATGTGACCATGGCGTGATAGCACACAAAATGAGGTCAATGGATATAACTGGTAAAGTAGGACGCTGCATACTCAGTTACCTGTTGAACAGAACACAAAGAGTAACAGTCAATCAAATAAAATCGAGTTCGAGCGCAGTTAAAAGCTCTGTACCTCAAGGTACAGTCCTTGCACCATTGGTGTTCCATATTCTCACATCATATATAGACAAGAATACAAGTCACAGCTTTGTGTCATCCTTTGCAGATGATACAAAAACAGCATGAAAAATACTTTTGCTGAAGACATTGAAAAACTACAAACAGATATTAACAAAGTTTTCAATTGGGCAGCAGAAAATAACATGATGTTTAACAGTGATAAATTCCAGGTACTCAGATATAGCAAAAATGAGTATCTGAAACATAATACTGGGTACAAAACACAATCATATTTGCCCATAGTAGGAAAACAGCATGTCAAGGATTTGGGAATAATGATGTCCGACGACCTAATGTTTAGGGAGCATAACCAAGCAAATATTGCATCAACCAGAAAAATGATAGGATGGATTACGAGAATCTTCAAATCTAGACATCCCATCACATTGGTTGTACTCTTCAAATCTTGTGTTATCCTGTCTTGAGTACTGCTCAGTACTCGCTTCCCCCCTTCAAAGCAGGAGAGATTGCTGAAATAGAGGGAATACAGAGAACATATACAGCACCCATAGACGAGATAAAGCACCTAAATTATTGGGATCACCTCAAAGCTCTCCGAATGTACTCACTACAAAGGAGACGAGAGAGATACCAAATAATATACACATGGAAAATACTGGAGGGCCAGGTCCCAAATCTACACAGTAACATAACAACGTATTGGAGTGAATGATATGGAAGAAAATGCAGAATAGAACCAGTGAAGAGCAGAGGTGCCATTGGCACAATCAGAGAACATGGTATAAATATCAGAGGTCCGCGATTGTTCAACGTCCTACCAGCGACTATCAGAAATATTGCCGGAACAACCGTGGATATTTTCAAGAGAAAACTAGACTGTTTTCTAGAAAAACTGCCAGACCAACTGGGTTATGGTGGGTATGTGGGCCTGTGGGCCGCTCCAAGCAACAGCCTGGTGGACCAAACTCTCACAAGTCAAGCCTGGCCTCGGGCCGGGATTGGGGAGTAGAAGAACTCCCAGAACCCCATCAAGCAGGTATGTGGAATTCCAGACACTGAAGATCCATCACCACCAACACTCTCCATCACCACCAACACTCTCCATCACCACTAACACTCTCCATAACAACCACCACCATTAAATTAAGGATTTAGGATTAAGAATTATGATTTACTTTAGGATTAAGAATGGGGAAGTCTGTTTAGAACAGGAATTCGTACAACTGGTTAGAAATGTTAAAAAAAGAGATAAGGAAAGCAAAAAGAAACTGTGAAGTTCACATAGCAGAGCAAGCAAAAACAAATCCTAAAGGATTTTTCCAGGTATACTGGACAAAGATAAGGGAAAGGATAGGTCCATTAAAAACTGAGACAGGTCAAATAACAGATAGTGATGAAGAGATGAGTAGTATTTTTAATAAATATTTTGTATCTATATTTACTAAAGAGGAACTTAACAATATGCCTTCAGCCGAACAAGTCTATGTGGGTGGGGACGAGGACAGGTTGACGAGTTTAGCAGTTACCAGGGAGGATGTTCTTAAACAAATAGTAAAACTCAAATCAAACAAATCCCCAGGGCCGGATGAAGTGTTTGCCAGGGTGCTTAAAGAATGCAAAGAGGAGCTTTGCAACCCACTGTCTACCATATTTAATAAATCAATAGAGCCAGGCAGAATGCCAGAGTTATGGAAAGTTGCTAATGTGATACCAGTTTTTAAGAAAGGAGATAGATCACTTGCGTCTAACTATCGACCAATTAGCCTAACGTCTATTGTGCTCGAATCTATAATTGCAAATAAAATTTGTCTCCATCTTGAAAAACATAAATTAATAATTGTGGTGCAACATGGTTTTATAAATGGCCGTTCATGTTTAACAAATTTGTTATCTTTTTATTAGCATAGTTGAGGCAGTTGATAGTGGTAAGGATTGTGATGTTGTGTACCTTGACTTTAGCAAAGCTTTTGATACAGTGCCACATGAAAGACTAATTAAAAAGATAGAGGCTCATGGTATTGGGGGCTCATGGTCAGAGTGGCAAAATGTTGTAAGTGGAGTGCCTCAAGGCTCTGTCCTGGGACCTCTGTTGTTTATAATAAATATAAATGATTTAGATTCAGGTTTGAGTAGCAACATTTGCAAATTTGCCGATGATACGAAAATCCGTAGGGAAATTAATTCGGAGGAGGACTCACTATCACTTCAAGTTGATCTAAATAGGGTTTTGAAATGGTCAAAGGATTGGCAAATGCAGTTTAATGCTGATAAATGTAAAGTTCTGAGGCTAGGTAATGATGATAGAGTTACAAGATATGAGCTAGATGGTGTTGAGATTGCGAAGTCGGATTGCGAAAGGGATCTGGGAGTTATGATTAGTAAGAATTTAAAACAAAAGGATCAATGCATGAATGTTCGTAATAAGGCGAATAGGACACAGGGATTTATTAATCGAAGCGTTATTAACAAGACACCTGGTGTGGTTCATAAGCTATATCTTGCTCTGGTTAGGCCCCATTTAGATTATGCAGTTCAGTTTTGGTCGCCGTATTATAGAATGGATATAAATTCACTTGAACGTGTCCAACGTAGGATGACTAAGTTAATTCCCCAAATTAGAAATCTTTCATATGAAGAAAGACTAACAAAGCTTAAGTTGCATTCACTGGAAAGGCGAAGAGTTAGGCAAGGCGAGGAGTGTGTTCTGGGTGTGAGAGGGGAAGGGCCACGCGGTGCGAGCTCCGCGGAAAAAATATATATCTAGGGACATTTCAGTGATACAGGAACTAAACACAGTCAGATAACTTTTAAAGTGTGTCTCAACATATTAACCAATATATCATAGTGATTACCATCCGACCGTTTGTGTTCAAGGAAAAATAAGTGGAATTCGTGTGTAGTCAAGGCCTGCCCTCGTGGTGCCAGGAGGCCTTAGGCGATAGTTGGCAAGTCGTCAATAAATCACATCTCTCGCTATTGAAACATCAAGTAATCAGTGCCCATAGTGCTAAGCTCTCTATGCAAAACCTGTCTCTATTATAACAAAAATTAAGATAACATATTTTAATATCAAGTGAACAAATTATACACAAAATAATTCCATCGTGTGTATGTAAACAAGGGCCATTTGGAGGTAGGCCCACCCCAGTACCCTCTGTGTGTGTATTTTTTCAAATAGTGTAACGTACTCAGGTAACTAGTGCCCAGACACAGAAACTAGACGCCTCCGCTGTAAGATAACTAGCGGGAAAATGCAAGTAATGTAATCTAACAAGTGAACAAAACAAATTAAGAGTGCGACACGTGGTAGCAACACTGGCCGTCCATACAGCCTCCTCCAGGCCTGTCTCAAGTTGGTAAACACCCACGGTCAATACCCACGGTCAACCCCCAACGGTCAACACCCCACCTTGTAAGACCTTGTAAGACCATCACCACTGAACAGAAGTGTCCAAAAATGGCTTTGATAAAAACGTGCATAGAATGCAACATGAAGGTAGATTACCAACAGAGCTTTCAATGCCAACTCTGTTCAGCAGCCATACACAAAAAATGTGCCAACATGACTAACAATTCAAGGAGAACTGGTCCCAGTGATCACTCTGTGTACTGGCTCTGCAAAAAGGATGATGTAACTTTTTTGAAATTGATGGAAATCCTGGATAAAACTCCCGCTGAAAACAGAGAATTACTAATTAATGCCTGCATAGCAATTTCTAATGTCTTCAAACAAACTGTACATGACACCAAGGTACAACCAGATGTGGCACAGAGCTCGGTGGCAGCGGCGCCTGAGCAGGGCACGGAGTCGGGGATGCCTGAGCAGGGCGCGGAGTCGGGGATGCCTGAGCGGGGCGCGGAGTCGGCGACGCCTGAGCGGGGCGCGGAGTCGGCGACGCCTGAGCAGAGCGCGGAGTCGGGGACCCCCGAGCAGAGCGCGGTGTCACAGGCCCCAGAGCAGAGCGCGGTGTCACAGGCCCCGGAGCGGAGCGCGGTGTCACAGGCCCCAGAGCGGAGCGCGGTGTCACAGGCACCGGAGCAGAGCGCGGTGTCACAGACCCCGGAGCAGAGCGCGGTGTCACAGGCCCCGGAGCGGAGCGGGGTGTCACAGGCACCGGAGCAGAGCGCGGTGTCACAGGCACCAGAGCAAGGCACAGTGTCGGGGACGCCGCAGCAGAGTGCGGTCCCTGGCAAAGGGAAACAAACAAAACATGGCCCCAAAATTTGTTGGTATTACAAATGGGCTACCTGTAAGCATGGGGAATCGGGAAGAATAAATGGAACATGTACATACGATCACCCTAGAAAGTGCAGAAACCTCCTCAATACAGGTAAATGTACCAAAAGCTGTGAATTCTTTCACCCAGAAATTTTTTCACCCAGAAATTTGCAAGAACTCTTTGGACAGGAAAGAGTGCTTCAATGCTGAATGTCCAGCTTTTCATATAAGAGGTACGAGGCGAATAAAACAGACAGACTACCACTATGAAAACAGCCACTACTCCATCGACCGGGATAATTTTTTAGCAAGAGGAGGAGGAGAAGAATGGCTAAAAATGACCAGACTCTACCACCAACTCGGTCAAATGCTAGAGAGGACGCAAACACAGTGGCCTCCTTACCAGAGCCTCAGATATTAACACCAAGATATTATGATATTAACACCATGATATTAATGATATTAACATTAGCACTTCCACTAACACGATAACATCATTTATATTGGCCAACATCAAGGGTATAAAAACACGCAAATCCAACAAAGTCCACTTTATAGATGGTCTTCTTCATGAGGCAAATGCAGTGTTTGCAGCCCTAACGGAAACTCACACAAAGGACTACCTTGATGGTGAAATATGGATTATAGAATACAATCTCTTCAGATGTGATAGGAAACACCGGCTTCAGGGTGGGGTCAGCCTCTACATCAAAGACACACTCATCTGTACTGAGCTGCTAAACACCTCAAATGATATGGTGGAAGTGCTGATAGTCAAAATAGAGATCCTAAATGTAGTTGTTGTCCTTGTATATAAGTCACCGGAGGCAAACCCTCAGCAGTTTAAAGACCAACTAATGAAAATAGAGCACTGCTTGGAAAACCTCACAAATCCAGCTCCGAACATCATCCTGCTTGGGGACTTCAACCTACGGCACCTGAAATGGAAGCACCTGGCTAATACAGTAATATCAGAAAGAATACCAGGAAGTAGCCTAAATGAACAGGCACATGCAAATGACCTGCTACGGATGTGCGATAGAGTGCCTTAAACCAGCAAATAGTAGGACTAACTAGGAAGGAGAACACGCTGGACCTCATTTTCACAAATAATGATGAGTTGATCGGGAACATAATGATTACAAATACCTGTTACTCAGATCACAACTTAATTGAAGTTCTGACAACCATGGGGAATGGATCTTCAAAACCAGTCCAGATTCCCGGTGGAGGAGATTTCAGCAAATTCAACTTCAATAATAAACGGATAAACTGGGAGCAAATAAACCAGGACTTAACAGAAATAAACTGGGAAGAACAGCTAGGAAATGCAAACCTGAACCAGTGCCTGGAAAAAATAAGCTCAGTAGCACTAGAAATATGTTCAAACCGCATACCCCTAAGAAAAAAGAGAAAGAGATGCAGATTGAAACGGAAACCTCGTTCCCTATATAGGCGAAGAAAACGAATCGCGGAACAACTTGAGAGTCGCACCCTATCTCAAGAACGGCGAAGAAGGTTAGGTAGAGAAATAGAAACAATTGAACTCAAGCTACAAGAATCATACAAAACCCAGGAGAGGCAAAGAGAGCAAAAGGCCATCAGTGAAATAGAGAGAAATCAAAAATATTTTTTCTCCTATGCAAAATCAAGATCAAAAACCACATCTAGTATCGGGCCCCTGCGAAAGGGAGATGGAACTTTCACAGATGACAACAAAGAAATGAGCGAGTTACTGAGGAAGCAGTACGACTCTGTTTTCAGCGAGCCATTAAATGCAGTAAAGATTGATAACCCAAATGAATTTTTCATGGATATGATACCAACATCAAATCATATATCAGACGTCGCCCTATCCCCACTAGATTTTGAAGAAGCCATAAACAGTATGCCTATGCACTCTGCACCAGGCCTGGATTCTTGGAACTCCATATTCATAAAGAACTGTAAAAAACCACTATCGCAGGCCCTCCGCATTCTGTGGAGACAAAGCCTAGATACTGGCATTATCCCTGACATACTAAAAACAGCAGAGATAGCACCACTCCATAAAGGAGGAAATAAGGCAGAGGCAAAAAATTACAGACCGATAGCACTAACATCGCACATCATAAAAAATTTTCATCTCCATAACCCCGGACAACATGGTTTGAGAACAGGGCGCTCTTGCCTGTCGCAGTTGCTGGACCACTATGATATGGCATTAGATGCTATGGAAGACAAACAAAACGCTGATGTAATTTACACAGATTTCGCAAAAGCTTTTGATAAATGTGACCATGGTGTTATTGCACATAAAATGCGTTCAAAAGGAATTACCGGGAAAATAGGCAGATGGACCTACAATTTCCTGACTAACAGAACCCAATGTGTAAAAGTCAACAAAATAAAATCCAGCCCATCAACCGTGAAGAGCTCAGTCCCCCAGGGTACTGTGCTTGCTCCAGTACTTTTTCTCATCCTCATATCGGACATAGACCAGAACACAACCTATAGCACTGTATCATCCTTTGCAGATGACACTAGGATTTTCATGAGAGTTGGCAACATAGAGGACACGGCAAACCTCCAATCAGATGTAGATCAGGTCTTTCTATGGGCTACAGAAAATAATATGGTGTTTAACGAGGATAAGTTCCAGCTCATGCGCTACGGAAAAATTGAAAATATAAAAACAGAAACCACGTACAAAACTCAGGCCAATCATAACATAGAACGAAAAGGCAATGTAAAGGATCTGGGTGTACTCATGTCGGAAGACCTTACCTTTAAAGAACACAATAAAGTAGCCGTCACAACTGCAAGAAAAAGACAGGTTGGATAACAAGAACTTTTCACACTAGAGATGCTATACCGATGATGATACTTTTCAAAACGCTTGTGCTCTTTAGAGTGGAGTACTGCTGCACAATGACAGCCCCTTTCAAAGCTGGAGAAATTGCTGACCTGGAGAGCGTGCAGAGATCCTTTACTGCTAGAATCCACTCAGTAAAACATCTAAATTACTGGGACCGACTAAAGAGCCTAAATCTGTACTCCCTTGAGCGCAGGCGGGAGAGATACATAATAATTTACACGTGGAAAATAATTGAGGGGCTGGTCCCAAACCTGCACACAGAAATAACATCACATGAGACCAGAAGACATGGCAGGATGTGCAGAATACCCCCGTTGAAAAGCAGAGGTGCAACAGGTACTCTGAGAGAGAACTCTATCAACATCAGAGGCCCGAGACTGTTCAACACGCTTCCACTACACATAAGGGGCATAACTGGCCGACCCCTCACAGTGTTCAAGAGAGAACTGGATAAGCACCTCCAAAGGATACCTGATCAACCAGGCTGTGACTCATACGTCAGGCTGCGAGCAGCCGCGTCTAACAGCCTGGTTGATCAGTCCAGCAACCAGGAGGCCTGGTCGACGACTGGGCCGCAGGGACACTAAGCCCCGGAAGCACCTCAAGGTAACCTCAAGGTAGGGGTGACATGATAAAGGTTTACAAGTGGATGAATGGACATAACAGGGGGGATATTAATAGGGTATTAAAAATATCAACACAAGACAGAACACGAAACAATGGGTATAAATTGGATAAGTTTAGATTTAGGAAAGACTTGGGTAAATACTGGTTCAGTAACAGGGTTGTTGATTTGTGGAACCAATTGCCGCGTAACGTGGTGGAGGTGGGGTCCCTCGATTGTTTCAAGGGTGGGTTGGACAAGTATATGAGTGGGATTGGGTGGTTATAGATAGGAGCTGTCTCGTATGGGCCAATAGGCCTTCTGCAGTTACCTTTGTTCTTATGTTCTTATGCTCTTATGATACATAGTATAGTAATTCCAATCTTGTAAAGCCACTAGTACGTGCAGCATTTTGGGCGGGTCCTTAATCTAAGAAAATTTTAAGTAGGTAAATACTTGCAAAATTTATAAAAATGATAACAGTTACATAGCAAGAAAGAATAAAAGGAAAAGATGTGTGAAAATTGTAGGTATATTAAAGCACATAAGTAGCTCAGATTGATTGCAATGACAGCTTGAATGGTAGCTGACAAAAATTAGTAGGCACAGTACAGCATATGGCTAGCACTTAAAAGAAGACAGCAATGAACACAATGATAAAGATGTTTAGGTTAAGTACATAAAGATTGGGAGATTGGGTAACACTAGATACAGAGCAAATTTAAAGCTCAGTGTAGGAAACTACGGAGATGAAATTAGGTACTTTTTGTTTTTGTTTTTAAATGAGGCAAAAGTTTGACAGCTTTTCAATTCACTAGGGAGTGAGTTCCATAGACTGGGTCCCTTAATTTGCATAGAGTGTTTACACAGATTAAGTTTGACCCTGGGGATATCAAAGAGATATTTATTTCTGGTGTGGTGATAATGATACACCATATAGTATATGGTGAATAGTACGAATAGTACTCCGATACACAGCAGGAAAGTGGAAGATCCGGACAACTTCTTTTTGCGTGATATCCAAACACCTGTAAATATAACTGATATCAAAACGAGCGTAGCAGATTTTAAAAGAGAAATTGACAATATGCCCATGCACTCAGCCCCGGGTCCAGACTTATGGAATTCAGTATTTATAAAGATATGCAAAGTGCCAGTAGCACAGGCACTCAGTAAAGTGTGGAGAAAGAGCTTGGACATGGGAGAGATACCAGATGCGCTGAAAGCAGCAGACATAGCCCCTCTACACAAGGGAGGGAGCAAAGCATTGGCAAAGAATTATAGACCACTTGCACTAACGTCCCGCATAAGAAAAGTATTTGAGAGAGTGATCAGGAGTCAGGTCACTAGATTCACAGAAACCAATGACCTCCACAATTCAGGTCAACATGGATTTAGAGAAGGAAGATCTTGCCTCTCACAGCTATTTGACCATTACGACAAAATCACTGAGGCATTAGAAGAAAAACAGAATTCAGATGTTGTATACACAGACTTTGCAAAGGCATTCAACAAATGTGACCATGGCGTGATAGCACACAAAATGAGGTCAATGGATATAACTGGTAAAGTAGGACGCTGCATACTCAGTTACCTGTTGAACAGAACACAAAGAGTAACAGTCAATCAAATAAAATCGAGTCCGAGCGCAGTTAAAAGCTCTGTACCTCAAGGTACAGTCCTTGCACCATTGGTGTTCCATATTCTCACATCATATATAGACAAGAATACAAGTCACAGCTTTGTGTCATCCTTTGCAGATGATACAAAAACAGCATGAAAAATACTTTTGCTGAAGACATTGAAAAACTACAAACAGATATTAACAAAGTTTTCAATTGGGCAGCAGAAAATAACATGATGTTTAACAGTGATAAATTCCAGGTACTCAGATATAGCAAAAATGAGTATCTGAAACATAATACTGGGTACAAAACACAATCATATTTGCCCATAGTAGGAAAACAGCATGTCAAGGATTTGGGAATAATGATGTCCGACGACCTAATGTTTAGGGAGCATAACCAAGCAAATATTGCATCAACCAGAAAAATGATAGGATGGATTACGAGAATCTTCAAATCTAGACATCCCATCACATTGGTTGTACTCTTCAAATCTTGTGTTATCCTGTCTTGAGTACTGCTCAGTACTCGCTTCCCCCCTTCAAAGCAGGAGAGATTGCTGAAATAGAGGGAATACAGAGAACATATACAGCACCCATAGACGAGATAAAGCACCTAAATTATTGGGATCACCTCAAAGCTCTCCGAATGTACTCACTACAAAGGAGACGAGAGAGATACCAAATAATATACACATGGAAAATACTGGAGGGCCAGGTCCCAAATCTACACAGTAACATAACAACGTATTGGAGTGAATGATATGGAAGAAAATGCAGAATAGAACCAGTGAAGAGCAGAGGTGCCATTGGCACAATCAGAGAACATGGTATAAATATCAGAGGTCCGCGATTGTTCAACGTCCTACCAGCGACTATCAGAAATATTGCCGGAACAACCGTGGATATTTTCAAGAGAAAACTAGACTGTTTTCTAGAAAAACTGCCAGACCAACTGGGTTATGGTGGGTATGTGGGCCTGTGGGCCGCTCCAAGCAACAGCCTGGTGGACCAAACTCTCACAAGTCAAGCCTGGCCTCGGGCCGGGATTGGGGAGTAGAAGAACTCCCAGAACCCCATCAAGCAGGTATCAAGCAGGTATGTGGAATTCCAGACACTGAAGATCCATCACCACCAACACTCTCCATCACCACCAACACTCTCCATCACCACTAACACTCTCCATAACAACCACCACCATTAAATTAAGGATTTAGGATTAAGAATTATGATTTACTTTAGGATTAAGAATGGGGAAGTCTGTTTAGAACAGGAATTCGTACAACTGGTTAGAAATGTTAAAAAAAGAGATAAGGAAAGCAAAAAGAAACTGTGAAGTTCACATAGCAGAGCAAGCAAAAACAAATCCTAAAGGATTTTTCCAGGTATACTGGACAAAGATAAGGGAAAGGATAGGTCCATTAAAAACTGAGACAGGTCAAATAACAGATAGTGATGAAGAGATGAGTAGTATTTTTAATAAATATTTTGTATCTATATTTACTAAAGAGGAACTTAACAATATGCCTTCAGCCGAACAAGTCTATGTGGGTGGGGACGAGGACAGGTTGACGAGTTTAGCAGTTACCAGGGAGGATGTTCTTAAACAAATAGTAAAACTCAAATCAAACAAATCCCCAGGGCCGGATGAAGTGTTTGCCAGGGTGCTTAAAGAATGCAAAGAGGAGCTTTGCAACCCACTGTCTACCATATTTAATAAATCAATAGAGCCAGGCAGAATGCCAGAGTTATGGAAAGTTGCTAATGTGATACCAGTTTTTAAGAAAGGAGATAGCTCACTTGCGTCTAACTATCGACCAATTAGCCTAACGTCTATTGTGCTCGAATCTATAATTGCAAATAAAATTTGTCTCCATCTTGAAAAACATAAATTAATAATTGTGGTGCAACATGGTTTTATAAATTGCCGTTCATGTTTAACAAATTTGTTATCTTTTTATTCTAGCATAGTTGAGGCAGTTGATAGTGGTAAGGATTGTGATGTTGTGTACCTTGACTTTAGCAAAGCTTTTGATACAGTGCCACATGAAAGACTAATTAAAAAGATAGAGGCTCATGGTATTGGGGGCTCATGGTCAGAGTGGCAAAATGTTGTAAGTGGAGTGCCTCAAGGCTCTGTCCTGGGACCTCTGTTGTTTATAATAAATATAAATGATTTAGATTCAGGTTTGAGTAGCAACATTTGCAAATTTTCCGATGATACGAAAATCCGTAGGGAAATTAATTCGGAGGAGGACTCACTATCACTTCAAGTTGATCTAAATAGGGTTTTGAAATGGTCAAAGGATTGGCAAATGCAGTTTAATGCTGATGAATGTAAAGTTCTGAGGCTAGGTAATGATGATAGAGTTACAAGATACGAGCTAGATGGTGTTGAGATTACGAAGTCGGATTGCGAAAGGCATCTGAGAGTTATGATTAGTAAGAATTTAAAACAAAATGATCAATGCATGAATGTTTGTAATAAGGCAAATCGAACACTCGAATTTATTAATCGCAGCATTAGTAACAAGACACCTGGTGTGGTTCTTAACCCTCAAACCACGCATATCATATATAAATGATATCAGTGACAAAACCGAAACCGCGCACATCATTTATATATGATTTCGTGTCTAGCGCTATAATTTAAATGCCCTGCCTGGGATAGGGGTAGTCATCGGCGAGCCTCGACCAAACATAAACAAACCCCGCCTGGGAAAAAAATCCAGCGTGGGTCCCCTTTGTGTACAGAGCTCAGTTACCCGGCGGACACCATGGCGAGCGCATCACGTTCCGACGACCGACCCCGCTCAGCGAGACGTTCCTCGAGACCTCTGACCGACTACGAAATTACTCGTAATTTGTTCCCGGATGGTGATGAGTCTGATATAGACGACTCAGACTTTGATCATGACTATACACAGCCCTCAGAGGTGGATACGACCGACGACGAGTGTGAACATGCTGGCTCCACCAGGGCTAGGCCTAGCATCTCGCCCATGCCTCCTCGCCCTCACTCCACCCCAATTTCAGCAAGACCACACAGTTCATGTGCTCCCTTGCAAGATATTGATGTTTTGCTCGACGATTCTGAAGAAGGTGAATCATTTTCCGGTTTTAGTGACTTAGAATCGGAAAATAGTTTTGCTAGTGCCAGTGGAGGAGTGTGTGGTGTTGCCAAGCGACAATTTGTCGCATCAGCAGCATCTGGCCGAGCCATGCGGCACCGCATGGCACCACAAGAACAAAGACCCTCAACATGGAGGAATTTTCCATCACCATCCCTGGCCGCCCCTACTGTTCCTAGACCTGCTTCAGCTCCTGGTACACGGTTTCCTCGCCATGGTGCCGCTATTAGCTCTAGAAAGACACCCGGTGTTTTTGTGTGGAGTGATGGGACAGATTTTGTTCCACAAATTCCTGTTTTTGATAATTCGGATGTTGGAATTACAGACATTTTCCCTGATAAAGGTGCAGATATGTGTGAAATGGACTATTTTACTGCATATTTTGATGAGCCACTAATGGAACATCTTGTTCAGGAGACGAACAAATATGCGAGTGATCTCATTGATGAGGAGGAGTTATCCGATTTTTCACGTTTGCAGCGATGGAAAGATACGACTGTAGGTGAAATGTGTGTGTTTTTGGCATTGTGTATGTTGATGAAACATTGTGTCAAACACGTAATCGATCATTATTGGAGCAAAGACCATACTGTTCCAACACCAATGCTTGGCAAATATATGTCTCGAGACCGATTTGCGATAATCCTCAGGTGTCTTCACTTTGCAAATGATGAAGACAGGAATGATGAAGATAGGCTTTGCAAGGTAAGGCACGTACTGAATGAACTTATCGGAAAGTACAGGGATTTCTACGTACCAGCTCAGAAGCTTGTGATTGACGAATCCCTTGTGCTTTTCAAAGGACGTCTTGCCTTCAAGCAGTATATTCCCTCCAAACGCCACCGATTTGGATTGAAATTCTTTGTACTCTGTGACTGTGAAACAGGAATTGTGTTACATATGATAATGTATACGGGTACAAATGTAGACATTCCTGCTAATGACCAACATGGCTTCTCAGGTAGTGTTGTGAAGTCACTGCTTGCACCATATCTGAACAAGGGCCACATTTTATACACAGATAACTATTATACCAGTCCCTTGCTAACTAGGTTCTTGCTTGATAATAGAACTGGTGTGTGTGGCACAGTGAAGGCAAAACGAAGGGAAATGCCAGTGTTTCCAGGTGCTATGCAGGTTGGTGATTGCGAGCTCAGAAAAACAGGTGGAATGCTTTCAGTGCGGTGGAAAGACAGGCGTGAAGTGAACATGTTGAGCACCATTCATGCTGGAACAATGCTGGACAGTGGCAAGGTGAACAGAACCACCAGAGAAATAATCTATAAGCCAGATTGTGTCTTGGACTATAACATCAACATGCGTTTGGTGGATAAATGTGATATGATGGTGGGGGCAGTGGAGTGTGTACGGAAAACAGTGAAGTGGACCAAGAAAATGTTTTTCCACCTTGTTGATGTAACAATGCTGAACAGTTACAATATGTATCTTGTCAAAACAGGTGGTAAACGTAATTTCCGTGCATTCAATTTTACTGTAGTAACACAATTACTACAGAAGTTTGGCAAAGTAATTCCTGGTGTACAGAGGCCCATTCTGAACCCGGTATTGCACCATGCTCCAACACCCAGGCTCGCTTTCAGGGATGCCTTTTTGACACACAATCTCAGGTTTTTACCACCAACTGGAAAGCGTGCAGTAGGCCAGCGTGTGTGTGTAGTATGCTGGTCAACAACCAAGAGGGAACAGAAAAGAAAAATGGTGATGACTTGGTGCACAGCGTGTCAGGTCCCTCTGTGCCATGTCCGATGTTTCAACGAGTATCACAGTCTTGATGACTTCTAAATGTCCAAGACTGGTGCCAAAACATGTAAATACAGAATAAGTGAGTGTATATAATGGAAATAAATCATAAGAAATAGTATATTTTATTGTGAAATAAGACATTTTTGTGCAAATACTTGTGACACTAATATGTGGATACAATATACATTGACAACAGTTTTATGTTTATAAATCATCTTGTGAGAACATATTGAACCACACCAGTGAAAAAAATGGGTGTAAAATACGCCATAGATACTGTAAATAATAACGCGAAAATAAATTCGCGGCAACTCGCGCTCCTTCTCCGTCGTGCCTGACTCACCCCGGGCGCACAGCGGTCCAGTGAAGATCAGGTGTGACGTCATCGACGATCTTCTCGGGTCATTTACGTCCACGGTAAGTGTAATTAAATTTTTTTATTATTTTTCCCGTGCTCAGGGAACACAAATAAAAAGATTAAAAAGAAAAAAAAAATTTTAGAATTTTTTTTTTTTTTGTGCGTGTGGGTGTTAATTCCATTTGGACCCCGAGCGGTTTGAGGGTTAAGCTATATCTTGCTCTGGTTAGGCCCCATTTAGATTATGCAGTTCAGTTTTGGTCGCCGTATTATAGAATGGATATAAATTCACTTGAACGTGTCCAGCGTAGAATGACTAAGTTAATTCCCCAAATTAGAAATCTTTCATATGAAGAAAGATTAACACTTTCGAGCATCAGTGGGGACCGTGGTTATCAGCTATTGTTCTTACGGTTACGCGCCGTTGCCAACTCATGTCGTCGAGACAAAAAATATTTGTATAAAACCCATTTATTATCCGATTAACTTGGGGATAGTTTACAAATGTTTGCCATGAAATTTACGTTTTCTCTAATAGCCGAACATCTTATTAAAGAGAACGGCGTGGCAGTGAATCATCGTGGTAAAACAATTGTATTATTGACACCACAAGTATAATCGACGTAGTTTTTATATATGTTGCCGGTCGAACGCATCCTTATGTGACCTTTAATACTTATGTTCTTATAGAACATTCTATTGTGAACACATTGGAACAAAAATGAAATACATACATCGAAAAATAATGTCAGGACAGTGAATTGAATATACACTTTTCAAAGCGAGTTTCGCCGATATGCCGCCACGGGTAACACTTCAGCCACTTCCCACACTGTTTTGAGTGGGCTATGACATTGAATCTATATTTATATGCATATGTCCGTGTAGAGAATTTTATTGCAATTTCAGTGATACCAAAATTAACGCTGTAGCACAACTGTGGGCTTCACAACTATTAAGAGAGTGGGAACATTTTGTTGCCGTTTGGCGCTCTCGGCAAGTGATCTGAATAGGTTTTTATTTGGTGTTGATATACCTTATGCTTTGGCGGCATTTTATACATATGTTCTTATAGACAATTCTATTGCGAACACAGTGATACCAAATTTAAATATGTATGCCTACAATTAGTGTCAGGACAATCAAAAGAGTATACACTTTTCGGTCTTACCGCATAAGCGCGCGAAACGCAGATATCACAAAGGGTAAGTTTTTTCAGAACGCAGTGAGCACGAAAGTGTTAACAAAGCTTAAGTTGCATTCACTGGAAAGGCGAAGAGTTAGGGGTGACATGATAGAGGTTTACAAGTGGATGAATGGACATAACAAAGGGGATATTAATAGGGTATTAAAAGTATCAACACAAGACAGAACACAAAACAATGGGTATAAATTGGATAAGTTTAGATTTAGGAAAGACTTGGGTAAATACTGATTCGGTAACAGGGTTGTTGATTTGTGGAACCAATTACCGCGTAACGTGGTGGAGGTGGGGTCCCTCGATTGTTTCAAGCATGGGTTGGACATGTATATGAGTGGGATTGGGTGGTTATAAATAGGAGCTGCCTCGCATGCCAGCCTGCCACCAATATATCATAGTGATTACCATCTGACCGTTTGTGTTAAAGGAAAAATAAATGAAATTTGTGTGTAGTCAAGGCCTGCCCTCGTGGTGCCAGGAGGCCTTAGGCGATAGTTACCAAGTCATCAATAAATCACATCTCTCGCTATTGAAACATCAAGTAATCAGTGCCCATAGTGCTAAGCTCTCTATGCAAAACCTGTGTATTATAACAAAAATTAAGATAACATTTAATATCAAGTGAACAAATTATACACAAAATAAGTCCGTCGTGTGTATGCACACAAGGGCCACTTGGAGGTAGGCCCACCCCAGTACCCTCTGTGTGTGTATTCTTTCAAATAGTGTAACGTACTCAGGTAACTAGTGGCCAGACACAGAAACTAGACGCATCCGCTGTAAGATAACTAGTGGGAAAATGCAAGTAATGTAACCTAACAAGTGAACAAAACAAATTAAGAGTGCGACATGTGGTAGCCACACTGGCCGTCCATACAGCCTCTTCCAGGCCTATCTCAACTTGGTAAACACCCACGGTCAACACCCACGGCCAGCTCCCACGGCCAGCACCCGCGGTCAACTCCCCCACCGGTCAACACCCCACCTTGTAAGACCATCACCACTGAACAGAAGTGTTCAAAAATGGCTTTGATAAAAACGTGCATAGAATGCAACATGAAGGTAGATTACCAACAGAGCTTTCAATGCCAACTCTGTTCAGCAGCCACACAAAAAATGTGCCAACATGACTAACAATTCAAGGAGAAATGGTCCCAGTGACCACTCTGTGTACTGGCTCTGCAAAAAGGATGATGTAACTTTTTTGAAATTGATGGAAATCCTGGATAAAACTCCCGCCGAAAACAGAGAATTACTAATTAATGCCTGCATAGCAATTTCTAATGTCTTCAAACAAACTGTACATGACACCAAGGTACAACCAGCTGTGGCACAGAGCTCTGTGGCAGCGGCGCCTGAGCAGGGCGCGGAGTCGGGGATGCCTGAGCAGGGCGCGGAGTCGGGGATGCCTGAGCAGGGCGCGGAGTCGGGGATGCCTGAGCAGGGCACGGAGTCGGGGATGCCTGAGCAGGGCACGGAGTCGGGGATGCCTGAGCAGGGCGCGGAGTCGGGGATGCCTGAGCAGGGCGCGGAGTCGGGGATGCCTGAGCATGGCACGGAGTCGCGGAGTCGGGGATGCCTGAGCAGGGCGCGGAGTCGGGGATGCCTGAGCAGGGCACGGAGTCGGGGACCCCTGAGCAGTGCGCGGTGTCACAGGCACCGGAGCAGAGCGCGGTGTCACAGGTCCCGGAGCAGGGCACAGTGTCACAGGCACCGGAGCAGGGTACAGTGTCGGGGGTGCCGCAGCAGAGTGCGGTCCCTGGCAGAGGGACACAAACAAAACAAGGCCCCAAAATCTGTTGGTATTACAGATGGGCTACCTGTAAGCATGGGGAATCGGGAAGAATAAATGGAACATGTACACACGATCATGCTAGAAAGTGCAGAAACCTTCTCAATACAGGTAAATGTACCAAAAGCTGTGAATTCTTTCACCCAGAAATTTGCAAGAACTCTTTGGACAGGAAAGAGTGCTTCAATGCTGAATGCCCAGCTTTTCATATAAGAGGTACCAGGTGAATAAAACCGACAGACTACCACTATGAAAACAGCCACTACTCCATCGACCGGGATAATTTTTTAGCAAGAGGAGGAGGAGAAGAATGGCTAAAAATGACCAGACTCTACCACCAACTCGGTCAAATGCTAGAGAGGACGCAAACACAGTGGCCTCCTTACCAGAGCCTCAGATATTAACACCAATTAAAGCATCCAGCACTTCCACTAACACGATAACATCATTTATATTTGCCAACATCCAGGGTATAAAAACACGCAACTCCAACAAAGTTCACTTTATAGATGGTCTCCTTCATGAGGCAAATGCAGTGTTTGCAGCCCTAACGGAAACTCACACAAAGGACTACCTTGATGGTGAAATATGGATCTCAGAATACAATCTCTTCAGATGTGATAGGAAACACTGGCTTCAGGGTGAGGTCAGCCTCTACATCAAAGACACACTCATCTGTACTGAGCTGCTAAACACCTCAAATGATATGGTGGAAGTGCTGATAGTCAAAATAGAGATCCTAAATGTAGTTGTTGTCCTTGTATATAAGTCACCGGAGGCAAACCCTCAGCAGTTTAAAGACCAACTAATGAAAATAGAGCACTGCTTGGAAAACCTCACAAATCCAGCTCCGAACATCATCCTGCTTGGGGACTTCAACCTACGGCACCTGAAATGGAAGCACCTGGCTAATACAGTAATATCAGAAAGAATACCAGGAAGTAGCCTAAACGAACAGGCACATGCAAATGACCTGCTACGGATGTGCGATAGGTTTGCCTTAAACCAGCAAATAGTAGAACCAACTAGGAAGGAGAACACGCTGGACCTCATTTTCACTAATAATGATGAGTTGATCGGGAACATAATGATTACAAATACCTGTTACTCAGATTACAACTTAATTGAAGTTCTGACAACCATGGGGAATGGACCTGCAAAACCAGTCCAGATTCCCGGTGGAGGAGATTTCAGCAAATTCAACTTCAATAATAAACGGATAAACTGGGAGCAAATAAACCAGGACTTAACAGAAATAAACTGGGAAGAACAGCTAGGAAATGCAAACCTGAACCAGTGCCTGGAAAAAATAAGCTCAGTAGCACTAGAAATATGTTCAAACCGCATACCCCTAAGAAAAAAGAGAAAGAGATGCAGATTGGAACGGGAACGTCGTTCCCTATATAGGCGAAGAAAACGAATCGCGGAACAACTTGAGAGTCGCACCCTATCTCAAGAACGGCGAAGAAGGTTAGGTAGAGAAATAGAAACAATTGAACTCAAGCTACAAGAATCATACAAAACCCAGGAGAGGCAAAGAGAGCAAAAGGCCATTAGTGAAATAGAGAGAAATCCAAAATATTTTTTCTCCTATGCAAAATCAAGATCAAAAACCACATCTAGTATCGGGCCCCTGAGAAAGGGAGATGGAACTTTCGCCGATGACAACAAGGAAATGGGCGAGTTACTGAGATAGCAGTACGACTCTGTTTTCAGCGAGCCATTAAATGCACTAAAGATTGATAACCCAAATGAATTTTTCATATATATGATACCAACATCAAATCATATATCAGATGTCGCCCTATCCCCACTAGATTTTGAAGAAGCCATAAACAGTATGCCTATGCACTCTGCACCAGGCCCGGATTCTTGGAACTCCATATTCATCAAGAACTGTAAAAAACCACTATCGCAGGCCCTTCACATTCTGTGGAGACAAAGCCTAGATACTGGCGTTATCCCTGACATACTAAAAACAGCAGAGATGGCACCACTCCATAAAGGAGGAAATAAGGCAGAGGCAAAAAATTACAGACCGATAGCACTAACATCGCACATCATAAAAAATTTTGAGAGAGTGCTAAGAAGTAAGATCACAAAATACATGGAATCACAGCATCTCCATAACCCCGGACAACATGGTTTCAGAACAGGGCGCTCTTGCCTGTCGCAGTTGCTGGACCACTATGATATGGCATTAGATGCTATGGAAGACAAACAAAACGCTGATGTAATTTACACAGATTTCGCAAAAGCTTTTGATAAATGTGACCATGGTGTTATTGCACATAAAATGCGTTCAAAAGGAATTACCGGGAAAATAGGCAGATGGATCTACAATTTCCTGACTAACAGAACCCAATGTGAAATAGTCAACAAAATAAAATCCAGCCCATCAACCGTGAAGAGCTCAGTCCCCCAGGGTACTGTGCTTGCTCCAGTACTTTTTCTCATCCTCATATCGGACATAGACCAGAACACAACCTATAGCACTGTATCATCCTTTGCAGATGACACTAGGATTTTCATGAGAGTTGGCAACATAGAGGACACGGCAAACCTCCAATCAGATGTAGATCAGGTCTTTCTATGGGCTATAGAAAATAATATGGTGTTTAACGAGGATAAGTTCCAGCTCATGCGCTACGGAAAAATTGAAAATATAAAAACAGAAACCACGTACAAAACTCAGGCAAATCATAACATAGAACGAAAAGGCAATGTAAAGGATCTGGGTGTACTCATGTCGGAAGACCTTACCTTTAAAGAACACAATAAAGTAGCCGTCACAACTGCAAGAAAAATGACAGGTTGGATAACAAGAACTTTCACACTAGAGATGCTATACCGATGATGATACTTTTCAAAACGCTTGTGCTCTCTAGAGTGGAGTACTGCTGCACAATGACAGCCCCTTTCAAAGCTGGAGAAATTGCTGACCTAGAGAGCGTGCAGAGATCCTTTACTGCTAGAATCCACTCAGTAAAACATCTAAATTACTGGGACCGACTAAAGAGCCTAAATCTGTACTCCCTTGAGCGCAGGCGGAAGAGATACATAATAATTTACACGTGGAAAATAATTGAGGGGCTGGTCCCAAACCTGCACACAGAAATAACACCACATGAGACCAGAAGACATGGCAGGATGTGCAGAATACCCCCGTTGAAAAGCAGAGGTGCAACAGGTACTCTGAGAGAGAACTCTATCAACATCAGAGGCCC
This sequence comes from Procambarus clarkii, assembly GCF_040958095.1. NCBI lineage: Eukaryota > Metazoa > Arthropoda > Malacostraca > Decapoda > Cambaridae > Procambarus > Procambarus clarkii. Next base: position 21,420,831 of record NC_091170.1, read on the forward strand.
GAGACTGTTCAACACGCTTCCACTACACATAAGGGGCATAACTGGCAAACCCGTCACAGTGTTCAAGAGAGAACTGGATAAGCACCTCCAAAGGATACCTGATCAACCAGGCTGTGACTCATTCGTCAGGCTGCGAGCAGCCGCATCTAACAGCCTGGTTGATCAGTCCAGCAACCAGGAGGCCTGGTCGACGACCGGGCCGCGGGGACACTAAGCCCCGGAAGCACCTCAAGGTAGCAAGGTAGCATGGGCCAATAGGCCTTCTGCAGTTGCCTTTGTTCTTATGTTCTTTTGTTCTTCAACTCCCTCACCACCACCACTCCCTCACCACCACTATAATTCTCCCTCACTACCACCACCAACACTCTCCCTCACCACCAACATCATTCTCCCTCACCACCACCACCAGCACTCTCCCTCACCACCACCACCAGCACTCTCCCTCACCACCACCACTTTCGCTCACAACCATCATCATCAAACTCCCTCAACACCACCACCACCAACACTTTCCCTCACCATCACCATCATTTTCCCTCACCAGCACCACCAACTCTCTCCCTCACCATCACCACTATCGCCTCACCACCACTTTCCCTCACAACCACCATCATCAAACTCCCTCAACACCACCACCACCAACACTCTCCCTCACCACCACCACCATTTTCCCTCACCAGCACCACCAACACTCTCCCTCACCACCACCACCAGCACTTTCCCTCACCACCACCATCATTCTCATTCACCACCACCACCAACACTCTACCTCACCACCATCACCAACACTATCCATCACCACCACTACCAACACTCTCCCTCACCACCACCACCACCACCAACACTTTTCATCACCGCCACCACCATCACTCTCCATCACTACCACCACTCTCCCTCACAACCACCACCACCAAACTCCCTCACCACCACCACCAATACTCTCCCTCACAACCACCACCATCAAACTCCCTCACCACCACCACCAATACTCTCCCTCACCACCACCATTATTCTCCCTCACCACCTCCACCAACACTCTCCCTCACCACCACCAACACTCTCCCTCACTGCCACCGTCATTCTCCCTCACCACCACCACCAACACTCTCCCTCACCACCATCATCATTATTCTACCTCACCACCACCACCGACACTCTCCCTCACCATCTCCACCAACACTCTCCCTCACCACCACCAGCAACACTCCCTCACCGCTTCTATCCCTCCCTGCCTCTCCCCTCAATGCCTTCCTAAATCAACAACTGCCTTCCATCCCTTCCTCAATGCCTTCGAGGTTGGGGCCTGTTACCATGTGAGAGCCCACCGATACCTAAACCGAACTTGGTTAGTGTAAGGTAACCCCAACCCCAGCCGGCGCGAGGCTTGGCGGACCGCTTCCTACCCGATCTTGGTTGGTTTAGCGTGATTCCCCAACCCCAATCGAAAAACTGGAATTTTCGGATAACTAAAGTTCAGACACCAAGTGATGATATTATATATATATATATATATATATATATATATATATATATATATATATATATATATATTAAATATGACCGAAAAAGTAAGATTAATAATTCTAACACGAATTTTCTCAATCTTTCGTACATTATGCTTCACTGTTGGAGGTAAATCAAAAATCACTTCTCCAAAATTCATTTTTATTTCTAGTCTGACGCGACACGGGCGCGTTTCGTAAAACTTATTACATTTTCAAAGACTTCACAAATACACAACTGATTGGAACTTGCGTTTCCCTGATTTTATATCTACATTTGAGTGAGGTGGGAAGGGTGATGTGGCATTACATTTGAGTGAGGTGGGAAGGATGATGTGGCATTAACACAAGACAGAACACTAGAGGATATTAATAGGGTATTAAAAGTATCAACACAAGACAGAACAGAAACAATGGGTATTGAATAGAAGTGTTTGTAGAAAGCCTATTGGTCCATATTTCTTGATGCTTCTATATTGGAGCGGAGTCTTGAGGTGGGTAGAATATAGTTGTGCAATAATTGGCTGTTGATTGCTGGTGTTGACTTCTTGATGTGTAGTGCCTCGCAAACGTCAAGCCGCCTGCTATCGCTGTATCTATCGATGATTTCTGTGTTGTTTACTAGGATTTCTCTGGCGATGGTTTGGTTATGGGAAGAGATTATATGTTCCTTAATGGAGCCCTGTTGTTTATGCATCGTTAAACGCCTAGAAAGAGATGTTGTTGTCTTGCCTATATACTGGGTTTTTTGGAGCTTACAGTCCCCAAGTGGGCATTTGAAGGCATAGACGACGTTAGTCTCTTTTAAAGCGTTCTGTTTCGTGTCTGGAGAGTTTCTCATGAGTAGGCTGGCCGTTTTTCTGGTTTTATAGTAAATCGTCAGTTGTATCCTCTGATTTTTGTCTGTAGGGATAACGTTTCTATTAACAATATCTTTCAGGACCCTTTCCTCTGTTTTATGAGCTGTGGAAAAGAAGTTCCTGTAAAATAGTCTAATAGGGGGTATAGGTGTTGTGTTAGTTGTCTCTTCGGAGGTTGCATGGCTTTTCACTTTCCTTCTTATGATGTCTTCGATGAAACCATTGGAGAAGCCGTTATTGACTAGAACCTGCCTTACCCTACAGAGTTCTTCGTCGACTTGCTTCCATTCTGAGCTGTGGCTGAGAGCACGGTCGACGTATGCGTTAACAACACTCCTCTTGTACCTGTCAGGGCAGTCGCTGTTGGCATTTAGGCACATTCCTATGTTTGTTTCCTTTCTGTAGACTGCAGTGTGGAAACCTCCGCCCTTTTCCATGACTGTTACATCTAGAAAAGGCAGCTTCCCATCCTTTTCCGTCTCGTAAGTGAAACGCAGCACGGAACTCTGCTCAAATGCCTCCTTCAGCTCCTGCAGATGTCTGACATCAGGTACCTGTGTAAAAATGTCGTCAACATACCTGCAGTATATGGCCGGTTTCAAGTTCATGTCGACTAAGACTTTTTGCTCGATGGTACCCATGTAGAAGTTTGCAAACAGGACACCTAGGGGAGAACCCATAGCGACCCCATCTACTTGCTTATACATGTGCCCATCCGGGCTCAAGAAGGGTGCCTCTTTAGTACAAGCTTGGAGTAGTTTCCTCAGAATACTTTCTGGCATGTCAAGAGGAGTACAGGCTGGATCACGATACACTCTGTCGGCTATCATTCCGATTGTCTCGTCCACAGGTACGTTGGTACCAACGTACCTGTGGACGAGACAATCGGAATGATAGCCGACAGAGTGTATCGTGATCCAGCCTGTACTCCTCTTGACATGCCAGAAAGTATTCTGAGGAAACTACTCCAAGCTTGTACTAAAGAGGCACCCTTCTTGAGCCCGGATGGGCACATGTATAAGCAAGTAGATGGGGTCGCCATGGGTTCTCCCCTAGGTGTCCTGTTTGCAAACTTCTACATGGGTACCATCGAGCAAAAAGTCTTAGTCGACATGAACTTGAAACCGGCCATATACTGCAGGTATGTTGACGACATTTTTACACAGGTACCTGATGTCAGACATCTGCAGGAGCTGAAGGAGGCATTTGAGCAGAGTTCCGTGCTGCGTTTCACTTACGAGACGGAAAAGGATGGGAAGCTGCCTTTTCTAGATGTAACAGTCATGGAAAAGGGCGGAGGTTTCCACACTGCAGTCTACAGAAAGGAAACAAACATAGGAATGTGCCTAAATGCCAACAGCGACTGCCCTGACAGGTACAAGAGGAGTGTTGTTAACGCATACGTCGACCGTGCTCTCAGCCACAGCTCAGAATGGAAGCAAGTCGACGAAGAACTCTGTAGGGTAAGGCAGGTTCTAGTCAATAACGGCTTCTCCAATGGTTTCATCGAAGACATCATAAGAAGGAAAGTGAAAAGCCATGCAACCTCCGAAGAGACAACTAACACAACACCTATACCCCCTATTAGACTATTTTACAGGAACTTCTTTTCCACAGCTCATAAAACAGAGGAAAGGGTCCTGAAAGATATTGTTAATAGAAACGTTATCCCTACAGACAAAAATCAGAGGATACAACTGACGATTTACTATAAAACCAGAAAAACGGCCAGCCTACTCATGAGAAACTCTCCAGACACGAAACAGAACGCTTTAAAAGAGACTAACGTCGTCTATGCCTTCAAATGCCCACTTGGGGACTGTAAGCTCCAAAAAACCCAGTATATAGGCAAGACAACAACATCTCTTTCTAGGCGTTTAACGATGCATAAACAACAGGGCTCCATTAAGGAACATATAATCTCTTCCCATAACCAAACCATCGCCAGAGAAATCCTAGTAAACAACACAGAAATCATCGATAGATACAGCGATAGCAGGCGGCTTGACGTTTGCGAGGCACTACACATCAAGAAGTCAACACCAGCAATCAACAGCCAATTATTGCACAACTATATTCTACCCACCTCAAGACTCCGCTCCAATATAGAAGCATCAAGAAATATGGACCAATAGGCTTTCTACAAACACTTCTATTCAATACCCATTGTTTCTGTTCTGTCTTGTGTTGATACTTTTAATACCCTATTAATATCCCCTAGTGTTCTGTCTTGTGTTAATGCCACATCACCCTTCCCACCTCACTCAAATGTAATGCCACATCACCCTTCCCACCTCACTCAAATGTAGATATAAAATCAGGGAAACGCAAGTTCTAATCAGTTGTGTATTTGTGAAGTCTTTGAAAATGTAATAAGTTTTACGAAACGCGCCCGTGTCGCGTCAGACTAGAAATAAAAATGAATTTTGGAGAAGTGATTTTTTATTTACCTCCAACAGTGAAGCGTAATGTACGAAAGATTGAGAAAATTCGTGTTAGAATTATTAATCTTACTTTTTCGGTCATATTTAATAATATATGTCTACAGGAAAGACTGCTACCAAAATATACTAATATATATAAATATATATATATATATATATATATATATATATATATATATGTTGTACCTAGTAGCCAGAACGCACTTCTCAGCCTATTATACAAGGCCTGATTTGCCTAATAAGCCAAATTTTACTGAATTAATATATTTTCTCTATTTTTTTTCTTATGAAATGATAAAGCTACCCATTTCATTATGTATGAGGTCAATTGCTTTTATTGGAGTTAAAATTAACGTAGATATATGACCGAACCTAACCAACCCTACCTAACCTAACCTAACTTATCTTTATAGGTTAGGTTAGGTTAGGTAGCCGAAAAAGTTAGGTTAGGTTAGGTACGTTAGGTAGTCGAAAAACAATTAATTCATGAAAACTTGGCTTATTAGGCAAATCGGGCCTTGCATAGTAGGCTGAGAAGTGCGTTCTGGCTACTAGGTACGACATTATATATATATATATATATATATATATATATATATATATATATATATATATATATATATATATATATATATATATATATATATATATATATGACAATGTCAGACCACGGAGGAAAAATGAAACAGGAAATTTCCTTAAGTACTTTCGTATATTAAATACATCTTCAGAAGGTCACAAATATACGAAAGTACTTAAGGAAATTTCCTGTTTCATTTTTCCTCCGTGGTCTGACATTGTCACATTCTTAATCACGTGTTTATTTTCGTGATATACACACATATATATATATATATATATATATTTATTTAATTTATTTTGTATATTTATTTATAAAAATTTTTGTATATTTATAAAATTTGTATAAAAATAAAATATTTATAAAAATTTGTATATTTATAAAAAATTTGTATATTTATATACATATATGTATATATATACATATATATATATATATATATATATATATATATATATATATATGACAATGTCAGACCACGGAGGAAAATGAAACAGGAATTTCCTTAAGTACTTTCGTATATTAAATACATCTTCAGAAGGAAGATGTATTTAATATACGTAATTTATGTATTTAATATTCAGATTCTTTCTGAAGATGTATTTAATATACGAAAGCACTTAAGGAAATTCCTGTTTCATTTTCCTCCGTGGTCTGACATTGTCACATTCTTAATCACGTGTTTATTTTCGTGATATACACACATATATATATATATATATATATATATATATATATATATATATATATATATATATATATATATATATATATATATATAATGTCGTACCTAGTAGCCAGAACGCAATTCTCAGCCTACTATGCAAGGCCCGATTTGCCTAATAAGCCAAGTTTTCATGAATTAATTGTTTTTCAACTACCTAACGTACCTAACCTAACCTAACTTTTTCGGCTACCTAACCTAACCTAACCTATAAAGATAAGTTACCTTAGGTTAGGTAGGGTTGGTTAGGTTCGGTCATATATCTAGGTTAATTTTAACTCCAATAAAAAAAAATTGACATACATAAAGAAATGGGTAGCTGTATCCTTTCATCAGAAAAAAATTAGAGAAAATATATTAATTCAGGAAAACTTGGCTTATTAGGCAAATCAAGCCTTGCTTAGCAGGCCGAGTATGACGTTCTGGCTACTAGGTACAACATTATATATATATATATATATATATATATATATATATATATATATATATATATATATATATATATATAAATAAATAACAAAAAATAGATACGTATGTTGTAAATATACATAAATGAACATGAAACATTGGTGTGAATAACTGTATGATGGGAGGAGCAATGTTGGCGAATACAATGTTGGAGGAATGAGGGGAGGGCTGGCTGGGTGTGGCAGCTCATACACGCGGTGTTCTGAATGTGTTGATGGTAAATGTATATAGTGTGTGACAGTGTATAGTCTGTAAATAGATTTGATATATACATAAATTAGCATGATACATGGTAAATATGTGCAACATATGTGTACACAAGTGTCATGCATGTAACACAGTGTCCTCGGACAGTACGGATGTTTTACTGCCATAATTTGGTGTACATGTTCATTATACATAGGATTAGAGCATAAAAACAAATAAAATGTATTTGGAACTGTGCACAAAAAGTGAACAAAAATATATTCGCAGCAACTCGCGCACCCCGCCCCGGGCACCCCACCGGCCCCGGGAGCTTACGGCACGGGGAATGATGACGTCACATGCCACCTTACGGACCCCGTAGCAGCCAAAGTAAGTACAATTTCGAAATTCCGTTGCTATAACCATATACAGGGAGGGGGTTTTTGACACTTTCAGAACTAAAAAGAATTTTTTCCCGAGAATTTATTTCTTGCGCACTGGGGGGTGTCATATTTATAGGCCGCGCAGTTAAAGGGTTAAGGGTTAAAAGAGATGGAAATTTCGGGGTATTTAACCTCCCCAAATATCACCACCTCCCAAGGGCACCAGAGCAAGTGAGAGGTCACTCACGTTTTTTCATCAAGCTCCTATTAATATGGGAGAACACTGTGTCTATGATTTTATACACTAACTTGCTTAAACTCACAAGTTTGAAGTTCAACCTACTTTAGACAATACTGTAACCCCCACCAGGAGACTCGAACTCGAGCCAGCACTGATGCTTCACTACACCTGGCATAGCTGGTACGCCTTTAACCCACTACACCACTCAGACCCTTAAAAGAGATGGAAATTTTGGGGTATTTAACCTCCCCAAATATCACCACCTCCCAAGGGCACCAGAGCAAGTGAGAGGTCACTTATGTTCTTTCACCAAGCTCCTGTTAATGTGGGAGAACACCGTGTCTATGGTCCTTGCACAATGTTCTTAATGTGGTCCTCAGGTGACAGCTTTCTATCTAGAACCACCCCTAGATCCCTTTCTTTGTCAGAATTCTTTAAAGATTTCTCACATAATTTATAGGTTGTGTGGGGGTCTATGTTCTCCAATTCTACATTCCATAACATGGCATTTATTTACATTAACGCTTAACATGCTCGGGGTTTAATATCCTGTCATCCCCACAGGCGCATGTCATTTTGAAAAAAAAAAAAATATTTTTTCTTCCTAACCTGTTAATTTGTGTTCACTGATCACGGGAAAAATAATAAAAAAATCGTAAGTGGCATATATTGCCCGCTATAGGGCGAGAAAGTCTGGCAAATTATAGGCGCTGACTCAGCATGCGTCCCAGACGGTCTGTTGCTCGCCAGCTGTCAGGCCGGAGTTGCCACAAAGAGATAATTACCTAATTATTTCAATGTCTCTGATTGATTTTTCATAGTTTTTTGCTGTAATATTATTCAATAGTGTGTAGTTTGATATATTTATATAATAAAATGAGTGAATCATTGCTGTACTCAAAAATATGGTGTGCATATTGTTGATTCAATTATGTTCATCAATCAGTGAACAAATATTTTGTCGGTTATTACACTATAAGCACAGGTTATATATAAGTATGTGCATGTTTTGTTCACTATAATGAACCACTAAGTAGCTATTATGAGTCAAAAAGTAATGAGGAGTGACCGCCGTGTACCAGCCAGCCACTCCCGCCCTCCCTCCAGTCATCTGACTCACCCAGATTCTCCTCCCACAATACTGTTTTTTCTATAATTCACTATATACAGACGTTATATATAAGTATCAACATGTTTTGTTAACCATAACTGTACATCTAAGCTTGTATGGTGAGTAAAGGCACAAAGAGTAGGACCTCACAGAGTCAGCTGATGGCTGCCGCCCTCAAGGTCAGACGCACTAATATTTCTCCTCCAACAATACTGTGTGGTGTTATTACGCTATATATCTTATATACAGACGTTATATATAAGTATCTACATGTTTTGTTCACCATAACTGTACATCTAAGCTTGTATGGTGAGTAAAGGCACAAAGAGTAGGACCTCACAGAGTCAGCTGATGGCTGCCGCCCTCAAGGTCAGACGCACTAATATTTCTCCTCCAACAATACTGCGTGGTGTTTTTACGCTATATATCTTATATACAGACGTTATATATAAGTATTTACATGTTTTGTTCACCATAACTGTACATCTAAGCTTGTATGGTGAGTAAAGGCACAAAGAGTAGGACCTCACAGAGTCAGCTGATGGCTGCCGCCCTCAAGGCCAGACGCACTAATATTTCTCCTCCAACAATACTGTGTGGTGTTATTACGCTATATACACACATTATATATAAATATCTACCCGTTTTATTCACCATACTTGTACAAATAAACTGGTATGGTGCCCAAAGACCATCGTGGTAACCAGTAAACAACACCGTCGTCTGCACGGTGGCGTCGTGCAGACGACGCCACCGCCCTCACCAAAATGGCGGCTCTAAACCTTCTCTTGCTGTTTATACCCTCTATACACACGTTATATATAAGTATCAACATTTGTGTTCACCATAGCGAACCACTAAGCTGGTATGCTGAGTGCAGTCAATAAAAGGTGGCCACACACAGTCAGAAGACATCGCCACCAGCCTCCCTCCCACAGCATTACTCCTCCCTCCATGGCGCACAGCACTAAATATCACCACAATCCTGCTATTATCAGAACCCTGGACAGTTTTATCACAGTCAGGGGTCTTCTGTAATAATATCATCGCTACATAATAGCATGAACAAGTATATTTTGGCATTTTTAGGCGATGCTGTGGTCACAAGCTGAACAGCAGTGCTGTTAGCTCATGCTGCGTGCGTCAGGCTTGGTTGCTCACTCAATACTGAGGCCAATAACACCCGAGAGTTTGGCCCACGATTTTTTTTAAAAATGGCGTCTGTTTACAAGAGCCCTGATGAAGGTGTGAACCCCGTGTATCCGCGGGCCGTTTAAATCTTGCGTAGTACTCCAACACATCATATGACGTGATGCGCAGTTGACTGGAACAACGTCCAACACGTCTTATGACGTGATGCGCACTTTAGGGTTAAATGCCAAGTCTTATTTTGTCCAGGTCTTCTTGAAGGCCATGACAATCATCTAGGTTTCTTATCTTCCCTATTATCTTAGCATCATCAGCAAACATGTTCATATAATTCAGTATTCCATCTGGTAGATTGTTCATGTAGACGATGAACATTACCAAAGCAAGAAATGAACTCTGTGGTACTCCACTTGTGACATTCCTACAATCTGATACATTGCCTCTGATTACGGCCCTCATTTTTCTATCAGAAAATTTTTCATTTATGTTAGAAGCTTACCTGTCACCCCTCCAATATGTTCCAGTTTCCAGAACAACCTCTTATGTGGAACTCCATCAAAAGCCTTTTTTAGGTTCAGATAGATGCAGTCAGCCCAACCATTTCTTTCCTATAAAATCTCTGTGGCTCAATCGTGGCCTGTGGCTTCCAGATCGAAAGATAATATCTTTCTTATATTATATCCTTTTTCTCCAGGTGTTCTACCCACTTAGTTTTAATAATTTTTTCTCCTATTTTGACAATTACACTTGTCAATGATACAGCTCTATAATTACAGGGGGTCTTCCTTGCTGTCACTTATGTAGTTTGGAACGATGTTAGCCTTTTTCCACACATCACCTACAACCTCTTTACACAGGGATGCCTGAAAAATCCGTTGAAGTGGAATGCTGAGCTCAGGTGCACATTCTCTCAAAACCCATGGTGAAACTCCATCTGGACCAACTGCTTTGTTCTTACATAGCTCCTTGAGCCTTTTTTCCACTTCGTCTCTAGACACCACTATGTGTTCTATGTTGTTGTCTGGAATTCTAATTGTGTCTGGTTCCCTGAAGATTTCATTTTGTACAAACACACTTTGGAACTGTTTGTTTAATGTTTCACACGTTTCTTTTTCATTTTCCGAAATCTATTTCCCATTTTCAATCTCTGATTATTATCTGCAATTTGTTCTTTATGGATTTATAGAATAGACCTGGTTCTGTTTTTCATTTGTCCGTAATCCCTTTTTAAAAATTTCTTTCTGCCTCTCTCCTTACTAACGTGGAGTTGTTTCTCGCATCTTTGTATCACTGGTATGTTTGGGGGGTTTGGCCTCTTCCTATATTGATTCCATTTTTGTGTCTTTTGGTCTCTGGCCCTCTTGCAATTTCTGTCGAACCAATCCCGTTTCCTAGTCCTGCATCTCTGCTTTGGTAAAAAATTTTTGTGCCCTTATCATATATTTCACAAAACTTAAAATACATTTCATTTACTTCCTTGCCTAGCAACTCAAATTATACTCACTTAAAAAAATTCTAAATGTTTCAGATTCAAAATTCAAATGTTTATTCAGGTAAAGTACATACATACAAGGTGTGATATAAATATTGATGAATTTATAGATAGAGCTAGTACATACAATGCCTAAAGCCACTATTACGCAAAGCGTTATGGGCAGGAAAAACACTAAAGACTTAAACTTAATACTAATTGAGATTAGAGTATAAAATGTGTTGAGAAAATATAATAATAAAAAAAGGGGGGAACATAGGAGAAAAACAGCAAAAAAATATATTTGGTCAACAAACAGCATTGTCTAAAAAATAGCAGACATGGGTTGACACTATTAGGGTAAGATAGGTTACAGGGAGTTAATTAGGCAGTGCTTAGTTTTTATCTTAAACTGGTTGAGAGAGGTACAGTCTTTAACATGATTGGGAAGGTCATTCCACATTCTGGGTCCCTTGATTTGTAGAGCATTTCTAGTTTGATTAAGTCGTACTCTTGGAATATCAAAATTGTATTTATTTCTGGTGTGGTGCTCATGGGTTCTGTTACAACCTTCAGTGAAGCTTTTAAGGTTAGGATTGACATTACAGTTCAGCATTTTATATATATATATATAGTGTGTATATATATATATATATATATATATATATATATATATATATATATATATATATATATATATATATATATATATGACAATGTCAGACCACGGAGGAAAAATGAAACAGGAAATTTCCTTAAGTACTTTCGTATATTAAATACATCTTCAGAAGGTCTGAAGATGTATTTAATATACGAAAGTACTTAAGGAAATTTCCTGTTTAATTTTTCCTCCGTGGTCTGACATTGTCACATTCTTAATCACGTGTTTATTTTCGTGATATACACACATATATATATATATATATATATATATATATATATATATATATATATATATATATATATATATATATATATATATATATATATATATTGTGACGATTATCTCTTTCTAGAGAGATTGAGCCTGTTCTTCCCTACTTCAAGTTACGTCAATTATACAGGTATAAGATGCTACATTCAAGATACGTCACCGGTACCACAAAACGTTTTGACCAGGAGGCAAAACGTACTCAAGATACCCCCACTCCACACACCCTCCACACGCCGGCTCGTCATCAAACCAGCTAACTACCCTTCACCAGCTTGCCTGCTCCTGATTGGTGACTCGCCGACCGCGCACCTGCACACCGCACCTCAGCGCCCTCTACCTGAGTCGATATCTGAGCCTGACCAGCTATCAACTTCAGAATATTCTTTGTGCTCTTAGAGTTGACATCTCTCTGGCATACTAGCTCATTGGCTTGTATACGAAGGGAGGTTTTAGCCATAGCCAATATTCTCAGCACCATTTTAACATTTCACTTTTGTAATATTGTGTCTCACATTGTCTTTGCATTTATCTTTATTATTTAACTGTACTTTTCATTCCCCCGAGATTTGTCTTTATTTTCATTTATGTTTAAAGTAAATATATTAAAGTTTCATTGTTCATACTTTGTGTTTTACGTGTTCCTCCCTCTCACTTACCACAGACAACAGGCAAACAGTCTATATTTTTGTTTTAAGTGTGACCAGGCTTTGACACCTGCCATTGGAGGACTGCCGAACATCAACACTCCAACACTTTCCCGTCACATTTAATGGGGGCCTGTCCTAGGAGCTTCACTCAGGTACTAGTACCAGAACGTCAATTTGTGGTAAGCGTACTTCGCTTTGCTAAAGTAGCTTTTCAATATTATCATTAATTTTCATATTTATATGGTGCTGTGTGTATTGTGCATTCCGAGAGTAGCATATGGTGAGTGTGAGATAACTTTGGATTACGTGGTGACTATAGGCCGCAGTCATTTTCTTAATTGGTCATCTCTCCCTCCGTGTTATTACTCTTGTTTACCACCTATTGTCCCTAGGATATTTCTCATATTTTCGGCAGATCATCATTGTGATACCCTGGTACTTTGGTTTGTCTCAGGGTCAAAGCACCCTATCTTTTGCAATCTGACCGAAGGAGGATAAGAGGGCCATAGTTCCTCAAGAACGGACTTCGTTGCTGAGTTGGGACCTCAGCAACAGTTCTCGTCACCAGTTGACACTCGCACCCCTACACGTCGGTCAGAGATGATGATATTTACTTAGGTAGGGAATTAGCTTTCTTTTTACAGAGCACTAAGTTCGCTAATTCTGTAAGTATCATATTCATTTAGTGGGAAACCCTTGCTTATGTCCTATAGAGACTCGGCAAGGTATGTCTACATTCTTGGACTACCTAATTCACTTTTGGAGCAATTAAAATGTTTCATTTGTTTTAGAAACTCAGTTTCACTTATTTAGTAGGATTTTCTTGCCCTTATTCTCTTATATTGAGTACCGGGTACAAGATTTCCTGCGACTTTGATTGACTAATCATTTACCATCCTATAATTAACGTTTATTGTTAAAGATTAAAATTCCACAGGATAGTTACCAGTTGCCACGTTATCCTGTTTCCGACATTTACCATATCACAACTATATTTGTGTACATTTATTTGCTATCTTTCACCATGTTTCGTCTCCAAGCTTTCCGTAACGATCCAGCTGGTGAAATAGGGACCTTATGTTGTGCCAAGAGAACTGAATTACAAACTCATGCACACGAGTATCAACTAGATGTTCCCCATGGAGCCAACAAAAATGAAATACATAACCTAATCATGGATTACCTCTTTGATGAAGGGAAGATTGACTCTGAAACTCACGAAACTTATTCTATTGCAGATAAAACAGATTTGGCAACTATGAAACTCAAACTTGAACTCGCCAAGCTCGAAAGAGAGCAGAGGAAAGAAGAAGCTGCCATCAGGAAAGAAGAACAAGAACGAGAGGCCGCCTTGAGGAAACAAGAACAAGAACGAGAGGCTGCCTTGAGGAAACAAGAACAAGAACGAGAGGTGACCCTCAAGGAACGTGAGATTGCAATACTCCGTGAGCGTGAACGAATACAGCTTGAAGCAAAACAACGTCACCTGGAGATACAACGCGAACATGACAAACAGCAAGCGGCAATGGCTATAGAATGTCGTCAACAAGAACTCACGTTGGAAACTACACACCTCACTCAACGCCTGCAAGCTACCGCCAGTCTTCCAGTAAGTTTTAATGTCTCTCATGCAAGTAAGTTAATGCCACCATTCGTTGAGACAGAGATTGATGTCTTTTTTACCACCTTTGAGGCCCTAGCTAATAAACTTAGCTGGCCTGCTGATCAATGGTCTACCCTTCTCAGAGTGCATCTTACAGGTAGAGCTGCAGTTACTCTCAGTACTTTAGCATCTGAGAATGACTACCAGACCCTGAAGCAAGCAGTGTTAGACGCCTACCTTCTCTCCACCGAAAGCTACAGACGAAAATTCTGTGACCATCTAAAGGCAAGTACCACCACCTTTCTAGAATTTGCCAATACCAAGAAAAGATATTTCATGAAATGGCTGGAAGCAGCACATGTCTCTACATTTGCAGAACTCATCAACCTCATGCTAGTTGAGGAATTCTTGAGACGTGTTCCCCCTTCCGTCCGTTTATATCTAGGAGATAAAGAAGAAACCGACTACATCAAATGTGCTAAGTCGGCTGACACCTACAGCCTCATCCACCGGCTGACACCAGAACCACCTTCCAGTAAGAAGTCTTGGTACAGTTACGATAAAGTGAGTACAGATCAAGCGAGCTCACAACTGTATTGTAAGTATTGCAAACTCTATGGACATACCATAGATAGATGTGGGAAGGCTCAATACAAGAGCAATGAATCTACTAAACCCAAACAGACTCCTCCTAAGTCCGGTAAGCCTGTGATGAATGTTGGTGTTCATGGTAATGATCTTTCTCTCTTCAGTAAACACCTGTATCCTGGAACTGTCTCTACCAACGGTACAGATTCAGAGGAAAGTTTCAAATTGAAGATCTTGAGGGACACAGCGGCTCTTCAGTCCATTATGTTGAAATCAGCTGTGTCTAACATCACCTACACCGGGGAAACCGTCCTTATCACTGACCTCACTGCTACCACTCCATATCCACTCGCCAGAGTCCACCTGGATTGTCCCTTCGTGACCGGTGAAGTCCAAGTTGCCATCAGGGAAAAGCCTTTTCCCATGCCTGGAGTGCAACTTCTCCTGGGCAACGACTTGGCAGAAGATCTGCAACCGCCCAACCTGATCATCACGGACAAACCCCAGGTGTGTACTTCTGTAATGGATAATCCCATCTTTGAATATGTTACAGCAGAGGTTCAAGAAAGTGATCAAGTTTCTCCTCCGGTTTTGGTGACCACCCGTGCACAAGCTGCACGATCGCAACCAGCTGACTCTACTACTAGCGCTGTCCCTCAAGACCCTCAGAATCTACCTCCAAATCTTACCAAGTTGGAGTTCCATAAGTTACAGAGGGAAGATCAATCATTAACACCATTATTCTTCCAGGCTGAGACTCAACCTGACAGTATCCCTGGGTTCTTCCAAGAGAATGAATTGCTCTACCACAGATACAGACCCAGCAAGCTGAAGGAGGATGACGATTGGGCCAATGTCGAACAACTAGTAATTCCCACCAGCATATGGCCCGATATTCTACACCTGGCACACGGAGCTCTTTCTCACTATGGTTTCAACAAAACCTACCATGGAATCAGACATGACTACTACTGGCCAGGTATAGTAAAAGACGTAAAGAAATACGTACAACAGTGTCATATATGTCAGATGGCAGGTAAACCTAACATCTCTATTCCTCAGGCTCCACTAAAACCCATCCAGGTGCCTGCGGAACCTTTCCACAGACTTGTCACAGACTGTGTTGGTCCTTTACCCCGGACCAGTTCTGGCAACACATACATATTAACTATCAAGTGTCCTACCACCAGGTTCCCCATAGCAGTTCCAGTAAAGAACATTACGGCTGCTACTGTGGTGAAACACCTATTGAAGATCTTCACCCAGTATGGATTTCCAAGAGAGGTTCAAAGCGACTGTGGCACCAACTTCACCAGTGATCTCTTCAAGAAGACACTGGATGAGTTCAACATCACACAGGTACTGTCCAGCCCCTATCATCCTGCTTCACAGGGTTCTCTTGAACGTAGTCATCAGACTATTAAAGCACTCCTAAAGAAATTCTGCAATGACACCTTGAAGGACTGGGATAAACAACTTGATCTCATTATGTGCCTTTTTCGAAGTCTCCCCAATGGGTCTCTAGGAGTATCTCCTTATGAGATGCTCTACGGACGTAAGTGCCGTACTCCTCTCAAAACTTTCAAGGACTCTCTACGTAATGCCACCTTCAGTGACCATCAGAATGTGCCTCAGTTTCTTCAAAACTTAAAACACATTCTAGAAAGAGTATGTAAATTTGCTAATGACAACCTATTGAAAGCCCAAGAGAGGATGAAGACTCATTTTGACCAAAGCAGCAAATTAAGGAAATTTAAACCAGGAGACTTCGTGTTGGCATATTTTCCCATCCCAGGTTGTCCATTGCAAAACAAGTTTTCAGGACCCTACCATATCAAGGAGTGCAGGAACAACCACAACTACATTCTTGAGACTCCAGATAGGCGGCGGAAGACCCAGTTGTGCCACGTCAACCTCCTGAAGCAGTATCAAGGTATTCCCCCACTGTGTTGGTATCAGTCCCTACATTTAAAGGTCCATACCTCCACAGTGAAACCTTCCCTGCTTCTCCCGAAAGCATTAACACCGAGACGGTGCTTTCCAAATCGGAAATCCTACCTGATCTTCATCCCCATTTACAGGACTATAATAGAGCTCCTTTGCCATGTTCTAATCCTATTCTCATCTCGCCAGATATCACGAAGCCTTTCATCTTCCATGTCGACGCCAGTGGTACCGGCATCGGGGGTGAACTAATGCAACAACGAGGCGAGGAGAATCTACCTGTTAACGACTACAGCTACAAGGAACTACAGCACGATCGAAAGGGAGCTACTCATCGTCCTGAACTTGCAGCACTTCGAACCATACCTGAAAAGTGCTCGGTCTACCACCATCTACTCGGACCACAACCCCCTACACTTCCTGCAGCAAGCCCAATTCAACAATCAATGGCTTCTACGATGGGCTTGATATCTGCAGAATTTCAACCTGGAGACATCTACATCAAGGGGTCTGACTACATCATAGCAGATGCCCTCTCCAGAGTCTATTAGGTAGAGGCTGCTCCACCTACCTCTCTACCTCCTGAAGATGTAACTTCACCGGAACCGCAGGCTTCGGGGGAGAGTTGTGACGATAATCTCTTTCTAGAGAGATTGAGCCTGCTCTTCCCTACTTCAAGTTACTTCAATTATACAAGTATAAGATGCTACATTCAAGATACGTCACCGGTACCACAAAACGTTTTGACCAGGAGGCAAAACGTACCCAAGATACCCCCACTCCACACGCCGGCTCGTCATCAAACCAGCTAACTACCCTTCACCAGCTTGCCTGCTCCTGATTGGTGACTCGCCAACCGCGCACCTGCACACCGCACCTCAGTGCCCTCTACCTGCGTCGACGTCTGAGCCAGACCAGCTATCAACTTCAGAATATTCTTTGTGTTCTTAGAGTTGACATCTCTCTCTGGCATACTAGCTCATTGGCTCGTATACGAAGGGAGGTTTCAGCCATAGCCGATATTCTCAGCACCATTTTAACATTTCACTTTTGTAATATTGTGTCTCACATTGTCTTTGCATTTATCTTTATTATTTAACTGTACTTTTCATTCCCCCGAGATTTGTCCTTATTTTCATTTATGTTTAAATTAAATATATTAAAGTTTCATTGTTCATACTTTGTGTTTTACGTGTTCCTCCCTCTCACTTACCACAGACAACAGGCAAGCAGTCTGTATTTTTGTTTTAAGTGTGACCAGGCTTTGACACCTGCCATTGGAGGACTGCCGACCATCAACACTTCAACACTTTCCCGTCACAATATATATATATATATATATATATATATATATATATATATATATATATATATATATATATATATATATATATATATATATATATTTTTCATTGAATATGACCGCATATTCTGTATTTATTATTTTCTGGTTTAGGACTTCTATCCCTCTAACTATTTTCTTAGCATCAGGGCTTAGTTGAAATAATAGTTCTCCAAAACTCATTTTCGTACTTTTAAGGTGAAGAAAAGAAGTGATTTACTATAGAGTGTATTACACTTATTTATACAATTTGCACAATGTTTCGGACGTTTTGAGGTTCGAAACGTTATGCAAATTGTATAAATAAGTGTAATACACTCTATAGTAAATCACTTCTTTTCTTCACCTTAAAAGTACGAAAATGAGTTTTGGAGAACTCCTATTTCAACTAAGCCCTGATGCTAAGAAAATAGTTAGAGGGATAGAAGCCCTAAACCAGAAAATAATAAATACAGAATATGCAGTCATATTCAATGAAACATGTTTGAAAGAAAACCTGCTGCCAGTATACACCAATATATATATATATATATATATATATATATATATATATATATATATATATATATATATATATATATATAATACACATGAGAGGATGTGCAGTGACTTAACACTTTCGTGCCATCTTCACTTGGATGTACGGGCGGTTTATTTAAGCGCTTGTCGGATCACGACGTACATTTACGGTCCGTGTTATAGTGGGTATATACTACTCGATCGACTTGGGGTTTGTATGAATATGTTTGCCATTAAATTAACGTTTTCTCTAATAGGCACAGTGCCTATTTGAGAAAACGGCAATGTATTGTAACTTAGAGGAGAGACTATTGAGTTGGTGACACAACGAGGGTAATCGCTCACTCCACACACTCTTGTGTTGGCCGCGATCATGATTCTACATTTATATGCATATGTCTGTGTAGAGAATATTATTGCGAGTTCAGTGATATAAAATTTAACGCTGTAGGACTAATGTGGAGCTGACAACAAACAAAAGAGTATGAACATTTTGTAGCTGTTTGGGCGTACAGCGAGACGGCAAGTGATCTACGTTTTTATTTATTTCGTGATGGAATAGCTAATGCTTTGGTTACATTTTATACATATGATCTTGTAGAGAATTTTATTGCCAACACATTGATACCAAAAGGAAATACGTAGCTCGAGAATTGGTGTCAGGAGAGTGAAAAGATTACACGCTGTTTGGTGTTTACGCTCATGAGAAAAAAACGCCGCGCACAATGCGCAGAGTTTTTTCGCGGGTGCCGGGAGCATCAAAGTGTTAAAATAATATCTAACATATTCAGAGATTTGAGGATGGGTACAGAGTGATGTCTAGGGCCAGAGTTGGATATTGTCCTAACAGCAGCTTTGTGTTGAGTAATTAGAGGACATAATGAATTTGGGTAGTATAACCCCAAGCACCAATACCATAGTTGAGATAAGGATAGATGAGAGAGTAATAGTGTGTCACCAGGGTAGGACGAGGTACATAATATCTGATCTTAGAAAGAATGCCAACAGTTTTTTAAACTTTTTTTTATATATTTAGAATGTGTAACTGGAAAGTTAGCTTGTGATCAATGAGAACACCAAGGAGTTTGCCATCTACTTTATTACAAATTTGGGTATTGTTTATCCTGAGATTTATTTGATTTTAGGATTTATTGCCAAACAAAATATAGAAAGTTTTGTCAATGTTGAGGGTGAGTTTGTTGGCAGTTAGCCAAAGATGGACTTTATTTAGCTCAGTATTCACTGTAACATTTAAAGTAAGGGGGTCAGAACTGGAGTAAATGACGGTTGTGTCATCAGCAAATAGAATTGGTTTGAGGTGTTGGGAGGCATTTGGAAGGTCATTAATGTAGACGAGAAAGAGGAGAGGGCCAAGTATACTGCCCTGAGGAACACCAATGTTGATGGGTAGGGTGGGCGAAATTGAATTATTCACAGAAACATACTGGAACCTGTCAGTAAGGTAAGATTTGAGATATTGCAGGAAGTGACCTGACTCCATAATGATGTAATTTAAGAAGAAGGTTTTGGTGGTTGACAGTGTCAAAAGCCTTATGCAAGTTCACAAATAACCCAACAGAGAACTCATTTTTATGAAGAGCTGCATGTTTCAAGTTAATCATACTAATAAGTGCACCGTTAATGTTTTTTTTGGATCTGAAGCCATATTGACACGAGCTAAGTATATTGTGTTTGGCTAGATAAGAGTAAAGCTGCTTGTAAATTAGTTTTTCAAATATTTTTGACAAGTTTGGCAGGATTGATATAGGTCTGTAGTTGTTAACATCAGTGAGATCACCACATTTGTGGACAGGGGTTACTCTCACTTTTTTTTAGAATATCTGGAAAGGTCTGAAGTTCAAGTAACTTGTTGAAGAGCAATGCAATAGCAGGAGCTAAAGATCTGGAGGCCTTTTTGTAAATTAAAGTTGGTATCTCCTCAAGGGCACTAGACTTGGTTTTAAGGGAAAGGATTATCTCATTAACGTCAGTGGAATTTGCAGGCATTAGGTACAGAGACTGTGGATAGTTACCTGTAAGATAGTCCTGAACATCAGTACTGAAAGATGGAATATCTTTTGCAAGTGATGACCCAATGGAAGAGAAGAACCTATTGAACTCAATAGCAGTATCAGAGGATGTAAGCTGACCATCGTTATTAGACAGGAGTATTCGTTCATTTAAAATCGGCTTTGATCCCAATATTTGTGAAATTGTACTCCATGTTTTCTTAATGTTGCCTTTGTTTGGGTAAATTTATCTTTGTAGTATTTAGTTTTGGCCCTTCTAATTATTTTAGATACCAATGATGAGTAATTCTTTGAAAATTCTTTGGAGACGATTCCTAACCTATACTTCTTCTCAAGTTCATGTTTTTTAT
Organism: Procambarus clarkii; assembly: GCF_040958095.1. Lineage (NCBI taxonomy): Eukaryota > Metazoa > Arthropoda > Malacostraca > Decapoda > Cambaridae > Procambarus > Procambarus clarkii. The sequence continues at coordinate 21,441,907 of NC_091170.1, forward strand.
TAATGGATTTAAGCATTCCCTTTGTAAGCCAAGGATTGTTTAGCCTTTTAGTTGTGACTTGTTTCGTTAGCATAGGACATTGGGTGTTATAAAGGCTGAGAGTTTTTTGAAGAAATGATTGCACTGCTAGGTTGATGTCCCCTATGTTACCTAATTCGGACTCCCAGTTGACATTAGCAGCAGCATCTACAAAATTGCCTATAGCAGTTTCATTGTACAGTCTAAACCTTATCTCCCTTGTCTCTAGAGGTGGTTTGTTAATGTTAGGAGAAATGAGGGGTAATGGTCTTTACTGCGATCGATGATTATCCCTGAAGTATGTGGAGAGGTTATGTTGGTCCAGATGTGATCAAGAGCCAATGGCAGTACTATCAGTGATTCTAGTAGGTCTAGTGATTAGCCCTCAAACCGCGCATATCATATATAAATGATATCAGTGACAAAACTGAAACCGCGCACATCATTTATATATGATTTCATGTCTAGCACTATAATTTAAACGCCCTGCCTGGGATTGGGGCAGCTATAGTACAGCCACGACCGATAGTTGCCAGATGCCACCTAGAAAAAAAATCCAGGCCAACATTCTTGGGTGTTACAGTGTCAGTATTGAGCAAGCCACCAAGGCTGGCGCACGCAGCACGAGCTACCAGCACCGCTGTTCAGCTTGTGACCACATCATCGCCTACAAATACCATAATATAAATGATACTGCTATTATTTAGCCGTGATATTATTACTGAAGCCCCCAGACTGTGATAAAACTGACCAGGATTCTGATAATAGCAGGATTGAGTTGATATTTAGCACTGTGCTCCATGGAGGGAGGAGTAATGGTGAACACAAATGTAGATTCTTATATATAACATGTGTATAGTGTGAGATAACAGCAAGAGTAGGAGGTTGGGAGCCGCCATTTTGGTGAGGGAGGAGCGTCGTCTGCACGACTTGGCATGTTGTTTACTGATGGCCACCATGGTCTTTGGGCACCATACCAGCTTATTTGTACAGGTATGGTGAATAAAATAGGTAGATACTTTTATATAATGTGTGTATATAGCGCAATAACACCACAAACAATATTGTTGGAGGACAAATATTAGTGCGTCTGGCCTTGAGGGCGGCCGGCGATCAGCTGACTATAATTACCTAAGTGTAGTTACAGGATGAGAGCTACGCTCATGGTGTCCCGTCTTCCCAGCACTCTTTGTCATATAACGCTTTGAAACTACTGACGGTCTTGGCCTCCACCACCTTCTCCCCTAACTTGTTCCAACCGTCTACCACTCTGTTTGCGAAAGTGAATTTTCTTATATTTCTTCGGCATCTGTGTTTAGCTAGTTTATATCTATGACCTTTTGTTCTTAACGTTCCAGGTCTCAAGAAATCTTTCCTATCGATTTTATCAATTCCAGTTACTATTTTGTATGTAGTGATCATATCACCTCTTTTTCTTCTGTCTTCTAGTTTTGACATATTTAATGCCTCTAACCTCTCCTCGTAGCCCTTGCCCTTCAGTTCTGGGAGCCACTTAGTAGCATGTCTTTGCACCTTTTCCAGTTTGTTGATGTGCTTCTTAAGATATGGGCACCACACAACTGCTGCATATTCTAGCTTTGGCCTAACAAAAGTCATGAACAATTTCTTTAGTATATCGCCATCCATGTACAGTATTTAAAAGCAATTCTGAAGTTAGAAAGCGTTGCATAGGCTCCTCACACAATATTCTTAATGTGGTCCTCAGGTGATAGGTTTCTATCTAGAACCACCCCTAGATCTCTTTCTTTATCAGAATTCTTTAAAGATTTCTCACATAATATATAGGTTGTATGGGGTCTATGTTCTCCTATTCCACATTCCATAACATGGCATTTATTAACATTAAATTCCATTTGCCAAGTGGCGCTCCATGTACTTATTTTGTCCAGGTCTTCTTGAAGGGCATGACAATCATCTAAGTTTCTTATCCTTCCTATTAACTTAGCATCATCAGCAAACATGTTCATATAATTCTGTATACCAACTGGTAGATCATTTATGTAGACAATAAACATCACTGGTGCAAGAACTGAACCCTGTGGTACTCCACTTGTGACATTTCTCTAGTCCGATACATTGCCTCTGATCACAGCCCTCATTTTTCTATCAGTCAGAAAATTTTTCATCCATGTTAGAAGCGTACCTGTCACTCCTCCAATATTTTCCAGTTTCCAGAACAACCTCTTATGTGGAACTCTGTCGAAAGCCTTTTTTAGGTCCAGATAGATGCAGTCAACCCAACCATCTCTTTCATGTAATATCTCTGTTGCTCGATCATAGAAACTGAGTAAATTCGATACACAGGATCTTCCAGATTGAAAACCATACTGTCTGTCTGATATTATATCATTTCTCTCCAGGTGTTCTACCCATTTAGTTTTAATTATTTTTTCCAATATTTTGACTATTACACTTGTCAATGATACCGGTCTATAATTAAGGGGGTCTCCCCTGCTTCCACTTTTGTAGATTGGAACTATGTTAGCCTTTTTCCACACATCAGCTACAACTCCTGTATACAGGGATGCCTGAAAAATCAGTTGAAGAGGAATGCTGAGCTCAGGTGCACATTCTCTCAGAACCCATGGTGAAACTCCATCTGCACCAACTACTTCGTTCTTATTTAGCTCCTTGAGCATTTTTTCCACTTCGTCTCTAGACACCTCTATGTGCTCTATGTTGTTCTCTGGAATTCTTGTTGTATCTGGTTCCCTGAAGATTTCATTTTGTACAAACACACTTTGGAACTTTTCGTTTAATGTTTCACACATTTCCTTTTCATTTTCCATGAATCTATTTCCCATTTTCAACCTCTGAATATTATCCTTTACCTGCAATTTGTTGTTTATGATTTTATAGAACAGACCTGGTTCTGTTTTGCATTTGTCTGCAATCCCTTTTTCAAAATTTCTTTCTGCCTCTCTCCTCACTGCTGTGTAGTTGTTTCTCGCATCTTTGTATCACTGGTATGTTTGGGGGTTCGGCCTCTTCCTGTATTGATTCCATTTTTGTGTCTTTTGGTCTCTGGCCCTCTCGCACTTTCTGTTGAACTAATCCTGTTTCCTAGTTCTGCTTCTCTGTTTTGGTATAAATTTTTTTGTGCCTTTATCATATATTTCACAAAACCTGACATACATCTCATTCACTTCCTTGCCTAGCAACAAGTCTGTCCAATTATACTCACTAAAAAATTTTCTAAGGTTGCCATAATGTCCTCTCCTAAAGTCAGGTTTTTCATTTGCATCGACCGTCATATTTTCTTCCAGATTATAACACATTGCATACTTTATTCCCAAAAAGACATGGTCACTTTTACCCAAGGGAGGAAGGTACTGAATGTCAAAAATTTCTTCCTCCTTCCTGGTAAATATCAAATCTAGCATGGAGGGGACGTCCCCTTCCCTCATCCTCGTAGCTTGTTTATCATGTTGATACAAGAATGTTTCCAGGATGAGGTCTACAAATTTACAGGTCCAGAAATCTTCTGTTTTAGCTTCACATGCTTCCCAGTCTATGGATTTTAAGTTGAAGTCGCCGACTATCAACAGTCATGAACTATCGTTATCCGCTCTCGCTATGATCTCTCTCATTATTGTTATAAGACCTTCTTGTTTACTATCTAGCTCCTCCTTTGACCATGTGCTGCTTAATGGTGGACTATATGCATTTATGATCATTAGTTTATCATCCTCATGGCAGATCTCTAGTGCTATTATGTCAACTTCTTGTGGATTGGTAGTCATTATTTCGTTCACCTTTAGGTGTTCTTTCACCAGCACAGCAATGCCACCGCCTTTCCTGATTTTTCTGTCCCGTCTCCAAATTGAGTAGCCCCTTGGGAATATGACCTCATTTAAAATAGCATCTTCAAGTTTTGTCTCCGTGAGTGCAACAATGTCTGGTGTCTGCAGCTGTATTATATCACTTAACTCCAGTATCTTTGATCTTACTCCATCTATGTTGGTGTATGCAATCTTGCGGAACTTGTTCCCCTTCATATTTTTCACTCCCCCTTTCTCTAATAATTTTGTTGGTTTGCCTTTATGTACCACTTTACTGGCCTGCCTACCCCTATCACTTTGTAGAAAAAAGAATTGATTTCTTCTTCATTCCTGCTCTCATTTAAACGTTTTGCCTCGGCGAGGTTCAGTTTCAGCTTCTCTCTATCTTCTTTTGAAAGATCTCGTCTTAACGACCACACTTTCCCATCCTCATCACTTTGTAATTTTCTAGCATTCCTTAATACTTCTTCCATTTGTTTGGTACCATTTAGGGTGATCCTCAAAGGTAGATCTTTCCCTTTTACATATCTGCCTATTCTCCTGTAGTCGCAGACATTCTCTATGGTTGTAAGACCTTCCACGAGGCCAACAATTTTATCTACTACTTTTTCTTCTTCTACAGCTCTTTCTGACCTAGATGTTATCTCCTTTTCCTTGCAGCCAAAAATGATCAGGGACTTATTCCGATCAACTGTGTTTTGCACTAACTTCGGGTTAGATGCCAATTCTTTCCTCGCTTCTAGCCTAATGTTTGTTTTATCTTGATTGCTGCAGTGTTTGACTTCCTTTACTGCTTCTTCTATTTTTTCCTTCTCCTTGGCCACTTGTGCATAAGTGAGTTGCATATCTTTCTTGCACTGTTCTATTCCCTGTGTAACTTCCTCCATCTGTGCTGACAAAAGCTGTTTCTCCTGTTGAAATTCCTTACCTAACCTATTGTAGTTATTTATGTTTAAATTTACTTTAACTTCTTCCAAAGCTATTTTTAAGAGTCTATTTTCTTCTTCCATGGCTTTGCAATTAGTTTCCAATTGAATCTTATCCTTGTGCAAGTCTTTCACTACACCCTCAAGACATACAACTTTGCTATTTAAATGGTCATTACTTTCTTTCAATTTACTAATTATTTCTACATGAGAGGTCACAATAGTATCTAATTTTACCACCTTGTTGTATAGACTGATTATCTCAATGCTTTCTTCACTGAATCCAGCAAAATCAAGCTCTGTTTTGTATTTCCTCTTGCAGGAGGCCATCTTGAAAGTTGTTCTCTGCACTGTAAACACTAGGAGTAACTTTTTCTCATCCACTATTTCACTTCCCTTGGCACATTCCTGTTATCTCACCTATTTTTCAAAAGCACTATACCTTTATGTTCTCTGGGACACCACTCACTATCATGAGTGTGATAGTGAGTAGCTACTCACTACTGTGTGAGTAGCTACGTCTTTGTGCCTTTACTCACCATACAAGCTTGATGTACAGTTATGGTGAACAAAACATGTAAATACGTATATATAACGTCTGTGTATAGTGACTAAATACAGAAACGGTATTGTGGGAAGTGAATGAGGGTGAGTGAGGTGGTGTTGAGGGAGTGGCAGTGAGTGGCTCGCTGGTGTTTGGCGGTCACTCCTCGTTGTTTTTTGACTCACAAGACCAACTTAGTAGTTCGTTATGGTGTACAAAACATGCAGATACTTATATATAACCTGTGTATATAGTGTAACAACAGCAAAACTATTTCTTTATTGTTTTATGAACATAATAATTGAATCAATAATATGCACACCATCAAATCTTATCTTACTGACAGGCTCCAATATGTTTCTGTGAATAATACAATTTCTCCCACCCTACCCATCAACATTGGTGTTCCTCAGGGCAGCATACTTGGCCCTCTCCTCTTTCTCATCTACATTAATGACCTTCCAAATGCCTCCCAACACCTCAAACCAATTCTATTTGCTGACGACACAACCTTCATTTACTCCAGTCCTGACCCCCTTGCTCTAAATGCCACAGTAAATACTGAGCTAGAGAAAGTCCATCTTTGGCTAACTGCCAACAAACTCACCCTTAACATTGACAAAACGTTTTATATTCTGTTTGGCAATAAACCCTCTAATCAGATAAATCTCAAAATAAACAATACCCAAATTTGTAACAAATTAGATGGCAAATTCCTTGGCATTCTCATTGACCACAAGCTGAATTTCCAGGGACACATTCTAAACATATCAAAAAAAGTTTCAAAAACTGTGGGCATTCTTTCTAAGATCAGATATTATGTACCACGCCCTGCCCTGGTGACTCTCTATTACTCCCTTATCTATCCATATCTCAACTACGGTATTTGTGCTTGGGGCTCTACTACCCAAAATCACTTACGTCCTCTAATTACTCAACACAAAGCTGCTATTAGGACAATATCCAATTCTGGCCCCAGACATCACTCGGTACCCCTATTCAAATCCCTGAATATGTTAGACATTAAGTCACTGCACATTCTCTCATGTGTACTATACATATACAAAACGCTAAATTGTAATGCCAATCCTGATCTCAAAAGCTTCATAGAAGGTTGTAACAGAACCCATGAGCACCACACCAGAAATAAATACAGTTTTGATATTCCTAGAGTACGACTTAATCAAACCAGAAATGCTCTACAAATCAAGGGGCCCAGGATGTGGAATGACCTTCCCAACCATGTTAAAGACAGTACCTCTCTCAACCAGTTTAAGTTAAAAACGAAGCTATACCTAATAAATTCCCTGTAACCTACCTTACCTCTCTATTGTCAACCCATGTATGTTTTTTGTTTTTTTTTTGTTTTACAAATCAACGCTGTTTTAATGTAATTTTCTGTAATAATTTGTAATTGTATTTGTGCTGTTTTTTCAACAATGTTCCCCCCTCTTTTACCTCTATTTTTATTTGTACTCAACGCATTTTTTTTCTTTTTACCCATTAGTTTTAAGCTTTAGTCAGTAGTGTTTTTTCCTGCCCGAAACGCTTTGCGTAATAGTGGCTTTAGGCATTGTATGTACTAGCTCCTATCTATAAAGCCAACAAACTTTGTAAAATCTCTTTATGTATGTACCTTTGCCTAAATAAAAATTATTATTATTATTATTATATAAATAACCAGGGTTGTGATAATTGCAGGATTGTTGTAATAATTAGCGCTGTGGGAGGAGTGATGCTGAGAGATGGAGGGAGACAGCATCGTTTACTGACTGTGTGGCTAGCTGTTATTGTTTGCATTCACCATACCAGGTCAGTGGTTCTCTATGGTGAACACAAATGTAGATACTTATATATAATGTGTGTATTAGTGTAATAACAGCAAAAGGATTATGCTGGGAGGAGCCAAATGGGTGACGTCGTCTGCACGATTTGTCTAGCTGTTTAGAGGGTGGCCACTATGCTCTTTGGGCGCACTACAAGCTTAGGTGTACAGTTACGGTGCATAAAACATGTAGATACTTATACTGTATATAATATGTGTATATAGGGTAATAACACTGCAAACAGTATTGTTGGGGGAGAAAGTTTAGTGCGTGTGACCTTGAATGAGTGAGGGAGCCGCCAGTCGCCATCTGTGTATAGCGACGACTCTTAGTGCCTGAACTAACTATATCAGCTTAGCTGTACAGTTGTGGTGAACAAAATATATACATACTTATATATAACGTCTGTATATAGTGTAATAACACCACAAAAGGTATTGTTGGGGAAGAAAGTTTAGTGCGTGTGTTGAGGGAGTGGCAGCGAGTGGCTGGCTGGTGTGTGGCGGTAACTCTTCATTGCTTTTCAACTCTCAATACCAACTTAGTGGTTCGTTAGGGTGACCAAAACATGCAGATACTTATATGTAACCTGTGTATAGAGTGTAATAGCTGCAAAACTATTTGTTTATTGTTTTATAAACATAATAATTGAATCACTAATATGCACATCATACTTTTGAGTATAGTGATTATTCACCAATTTTATTATATAAATATATTACAATACACACTATTGAGTAATATTACTGCTAAAAAACTAAGTAAAAATCAATCGGAGACATTGAAACAATTAGGTAATAATATCTTTGTGGCAACTCCCACCTGTCAGCGCGGGTGACACTGACCGGGTCTGACGACTGCTCTGTCCACGCCCACTTTTTGCCAGACTTCCTCGGTCAATTGCGCCCAAAATATGTCACCTACGATTTTTTTTTCCCGTGCTCAGGGGACATAAATTAACATGTTTAGAAGACAAACAAAATTTTTGAATGTTTTTTTTCTTGCGCACAGGAGTGTAAATGTCCCCAGGACCCCTGAGCAGTGTAAGGGCTAGAGAGAGGGCCAGGTAGGTAGCCAAGAACACCATGCATTGACTGATGCCAGAAAGTTATACATATCCATTCAGTCTGGATAGCTTCGGGGAGCCGACGGGGCTCCCCCTCAGAAAGAGGTGATATGATTACTACGTACAAAATAGTAACAGGAATCGATAAAATTGATAGGGAAGAATTCCTGAGACCCGGAACTTCAAGAACAAGTGGTCATAGATTTAAACTAACGAAACAAAGCTGCCAGAGAAATATAATAAAATTCACTTATGTAAACAGAATGGTAGACGGTTGGAACAAGTTAGGTGAGAAGGTGGTGGAGGCCAAAACCGTCGGTAATTTCAAAGCATTATATGACAAAGAGTGCTGGGAAGACAGGACACCATGAGCGTAGCTCTCATTGTGTAACTACACTTAGGTAATTACACACAGAGGCTGGCCAGCCACCTGCTCCCTTCCCTCTTGCTTCCCACGGAACATCTCCACACCAAAAGGACGTGCGCCACCCCAAGCAGATGCTCACCTGTGTAATTACTATCATCAATCATTCTCCTTCACCCCCTTATCATTTACCCTATCCTAACCATACACCCCATAAACACATGAGGACTACTACCGTGCAAGGGGACATCACTCACCGTGATGAGACGGATCACCCTGTGCTCACCTTGGACAGGTGTCATACCTGCCCAGGTGCTCGCGCACAGTCGTAGCCCTCAACTTCCCTACTCACCTCGCCCTAACATTATCTCAACCTCCCCCAACATTATCCCCACCATTCCCAACATTATCCCCCCACCTTCCTCAACATTATCCTCACCTTGCCCAACATTATCCCCACCATCCCTAATATTATCCTTATCTCCCCCAACATTATCCCCACCTTCCTAAACATTATCCTCCTACCTTCCTCAACATTATCCCCACCTCCCCAACACTATTCCCCACCATCCCTAACATTATCCCCTACCTCCCACAAAATTATCCCTACCTCCCCCAAAATTATCCCCACCTTCCCTAACATAATCCCTACCTTCCCCAACATTATCCCCACTGCCGACAACATTATCCCTTCGTCCAACATTATCCCCACCTCTCCCAACATTATCCCCACCTCCCACAACAGTATCCCCACCACCCTAACATTATCCCCATCTCCTCTAACATTATCCCCACCTCCTCAGACATTATCCCCACCTCTCCCAACATTATCCCCATCTCCCCCAACATTATCCCCTCCTCCCATAACATTATCCCCACCTCCCTCAACATTATCCCCTCCACCCTAACATTATCCTCACCCCCCACTTTCTTTCTGATCATCTCCACCTCCCTCAACTTCTCAAACATTAACCCTACTTCCCCCCAACATAAACTCCACCTCCCTCAACATTATCCCCCACCTCTCCCACCGTTCTTGTCGGTCTCTCCAACTTCTCCAAAAACTGTTGTCCGAGACTAAGGCAATTTACCTTTTTTCTCTTCCAGTGAAATTGGGTTTAGACTCAGGAATCAATACTCTGCAGAGGCTACAGTGGCAGGGCGCCAGTATACATGCTGTAATTGACCCTACAGTGCCAGGGTGCCTGGTATATATGGTATAACTGACACTACAGTGCCAGTGAGCCTGGTATATATGCTGTAACAGATGCTACAGTACCAGGGAGCCTGGTAAATATGTTGTAACGCACACTACAGTGCCAGTGAAACTGGTATTTATGTTGTAACTGACACTACAGTGTCAGTGAGACTGGAATATATGCTATAACTGACGCTACTGTGCCAGAGAGCCTTGTGCTTATGCTGTAACTGATGCTACAGTGCCAGGGACCCTGGCACTGTATATATATATATATATATATATATATATATATATATATATATATATATATATATATATATATATATATATATATATATATATATATATATGCGAACAAGCCTGAATGGTCCCCAGGACATATGCAACTGAAAACTCACACCCCAGAAGTGACTCGAACCCATACTCCCAGAAGCCACGCAACTGGTATGTACAAGACGCCTTAATCCACTTGACCATCACGACCGGACATAATGAGGTGATAGCCGAGGCTATATGAACCACCCCACCGCCGGCACTCGGATAGTTATCTTGGGCATAGCATTTTACCAAATCACCTCAAATTATTTTCAATAATTTAATCAAATTATTTGTGTTCCTCACGTGTGCCCCAAAGAATGAGGTGATTTGGTAAAATGCTATGCCCAAGATAACTATCCGAGTGCCGGCGGTGGGGTGGTTCATATAGCCTCGGCTATCACCTCATTATGTCCGGTCGTGATGGTCAAGTGGATTAAGGCGTCTTGTACATACCAGTTGCGTGGCTTCTGGGAGTATGGGTTCGAGTCACTTCTGGGGTGTGAGTTTTTAGTTATATATATATATATATATATGTTGTTAAATATGACCGAAAAAGTAAGATTAATAATTCTAACACGAATTTTCTCAATATTTCTTATGTTTCTTTTTACTGTCGATGGTAAATGAAAATCAATTCTCTAAAATTCAGTTTTATTTCTAGTCTGACGCGACGCTTGAACGCGTTTCATAATAACTTATTACATTTTCAAAGAATTTAGTTTACACACACACAACTGTAACCTGAGAAGACTAAACAGAGTTTTACTTATGCTAAACACTTAAACAGCTTGTCTTATATACTCGCATTTGGGTGAGGTGATATGTTGCAACAGTTTTGGATGAGGTGAACAAACTTTTGACCAACACAAGACAGAACACGGAACATTGGATATCAATTGGATAAATGAGATGGAAGAATGGAAGTAACTGCAAAGGGCCTATTGGCCCATACTTCCTCTTGATGCTTCTATATTGGTACAGAGTCTTGAAGTGGGTAGAATATAGTTGTGCATTAATTGGCTGTTGATTGCTGGTGTTGACTTCTTGATGTATAGTGCCTCGCAGATGTCAAGCCGCCTGCTATCGCTGTATCTATTGATGATTTCTGTGTTGTTTGTTTAGACTTATTTCTTAAAGTTTGTTCACCTCATCCAAAACTGTTGCAACATATCACCTCACCCAAATGCGAGTATATAAGACAAGCTGTTTAAGTGTTTAGCATAAGTAAAACTCTGTTTAGTGTTTTCAGGTTACAGATGTGTGTGTAAACTAAAGTTTTTGAAAATGTAATAAGTTATTAAGAAATGCGTTCAAGCGTCGCATCAGACTAGAAATAAAAATGAATTTTGGAGAATTGATTTTTCAATTACCATCGACAGTAAAAAGAAACATAAAAAATATTGAGAAAATTCGTGTTAGAATTATTAATCTTATTTTTTGGTCATATTTAACAACATATGTTTACAAGAAAGACTGCTACCAAAATATACTAATACTGTATATATATATATATATATATATATATATATATATATATATATATATATATATATATATATATATATATATATATATATATATATATATATATATATATGTTATATATATATATATATATATGTTATATATATATATATATATATATATATATATATATATATATATATATATATATATATATATATATATATATATATATATATATATTAGTATATTTTGGTAGCAGTCTTTCCTGTAGACATATATTATTAAATATGACCGAAAAAGTAAGATTAATAATTCTAACACGAATTTTCTCGATCTTTCGTACGTTTCTTTTCACTGTTGGTGGTAATTCAAAAATCAATTCTCCAATATTCATTTTTATTTCTAGTCTAGAAATAAAGACTAGAAATAAAAATGAATTTTGGAATATTGATTTTTGAATTACCACCAACAGTGAAAAGAAACGTACGAAAGATCGAGAAAATTCGTGTTAGAATTATTAATCTTACTTTTTCGGTCATATTTAATAATATATATATATATTAGTATATTTTGGTAGCAGTCTTTCCTGTAGACATATATTATTAAATATGACCGAAAAAGTAAGATTAATACTGTAATTCTAACACAAATTTTCTCAATATTTCTTATGTTTCTTTTCACTGTTGATGGTAATTGAAAAATCAATTCTCCAAAATTCATTTTTATTTCTAGTCTGACGCGACACTTGAACGTGTTTCGTAATAACTTATTACATTTTCAAAGACTTTTAGTTTACACACACACAACTATAACCTGCAAACACTAAACAGAGTTCTTACTATGCTATGATTTAAACAGCTTTCATTTTATTTTATACCCGCATTTTGGGTGAGGTGATATGTTACAACAGTTTTGGATGAGGTGAACAAAACTTTCAACACAGGACAGAACACGAAACAATGGGTATTGATTGGGTAAATTGAATGTAAGAATGGAAGTAACTGCAGAGGGCCTATTGGCCCATATTTCTTGACGCTTCTATATTGGAGCAGAGTCTTGAAGTGGGTAGAATATAGTTGTGCATTAATTGGCTGTTGATTGCTGGTGTTGACTTCTTGATGTGTAGTGCCTCGCAGATGTCAAGCCGCCTGCTATCGCTATATCTATCGATGATTTCTGTGTTGTTTGCTAAGATTTTTCTGGTGATGGTCTGGTTGTGGGAAGAGATTATATGTTCCTTAATGGAGCCCTGTTGCTTATGCATCATTAATTGCCTGGAAAGAGATGTTGTTGTCTTGCCTATGTACTGAGTTCTTTGAGGCTTATAGTCCCCAAGTGGACATTTGAAGGCATAGACAACGTTGGTCTCTTTTAAAGTGTTCTGCTTTGTGTCTGGAGAGTTTCTCATGAGTAGGCTGGCCGTTTTTTTGGTAAATCGTCAGTTGTATCTTCAGATTTTTGTCTGTAGGGATAACGTTTCTATTAACAATATCTTTCAGGACCCTTTCCTCTGTTTTATGAGCTGTGGAAAAGAAGTTTCTGTAAAATAGTCTAATAGGGAGTATAGGTGTTGTGTTAGTTGTCTCTTCAGAGCTTGCATGGAGTTTCACCTTCCTTCTTATGATGTCTTCAACGAAACCATTGGAGAAGCCGTTGTTGACTAGGACCTGCCTTACCCTACAGAGTTCTTCATCGACTTGCTTCCATCCTGAGCTGTGGCTGAGAACACGGTCGACATGGACAGGACACCTAGGGGAGAACCCATGGCGACCCCATCTACTTGCTTATACATGTGCCCATCCGGGCTCAAGAAGGGTGCCTCTTTAGTACAAGCTTGGAGTAGTTTCTGAATGCTCTTTGTTTTCTTCTTCGAGGATGTGGGTCCTTGCAATTGCACCAGAGGTGGTACCCCTAATGTGTGTGTGTATATATATATATATATATATATATATATATATATATATATATATATATATATATATATATATATATATATATATATATATATATATATACAGGCATACCTCAGTTTAAGAGTTTAATTGGTTCCTGGAGACGCCTCGTATTCCGAAAACTCGCATTCCGAAGTTAATTTCCCCATAAGAAATAAAGGGAAATGAATTAATCCGTTCCTGACTACCCCAAAAACCCCACATCAAACTAAATTTTTATACCTAATTCATCTAAATAAACCTACAAAACTATGTTCAAGTTATTACTTACCTTGCTGTTGATTGCTGTAGGCGTATGGAAGATGGTGAGGAGGTGGGAGGAAGAGAGGAGTTACTGTTTGGAAGGGGAGTCCCCTTCCATTATCACATCAGGCAGTGAGGACTTCACTGGTATGCACACTCTGGCACATTTTGCCTGCATACCACTAGGACTTGCTTGTTTTACTAAGAATTTGTCTAATGACACTTGTTTTTCCCTACATTTTAACACTTGTCTGTAGTAAGACATCACATTATCATTTAAAAGGTCAATGCAACGGCCTGCTACAGCTTTATCTGGGTGAGTTTTTTCAACAAAACTTTGCAGTTCTTCCCATACTTCACACATTTTCTTAATCAAGAAGGGACATCCTCTACTGCCTCTACTCACAGCTATTTTCTTAGGTTGAACCTTACCAATGGCTTTCTTGAGACCCATGGCAAGATATATAATGACAACTTTTATGCTCAAATGGCCAAAAAAACGATAAAAAACTGTAAATCCTTGTGAAGAATTCAGGTGGGATAGTCACTGGACACGAGACACTGGTAAACTGAGGCGCGATCGCCATGCCACCACACGCCAGTCGGCCTGTACACGTATCAACAAACTCGCGTCCCGAGGTAACCCTTGCCTTCCGAGACATATTTTTGGAGTAAATCCTGCTCGTCTTCCGAAAAACTCGCATACAGGGACACTCGCATTCCGAGGTACCACTGTATATACAGGCATACCTCAAGTTTACGAGTTTAATCCGTTCCTGGAGACGCCTCGTATTCCGAAAACTCGCATTCCGAAGCTAATTTCCCCATAAGAAATAAAGGGAAAATGAATTAATCCGTTCCTGACTACCCCAAAAACCCCACATCATACTAAATTTTTATACCTAATTTACCTAATTCATCTAAATAAACCTACAAAACTATGTTCCAGTTATTACTTACCTTGCTGTCGAGTGCTGTAGGCGTATGGAAGATGGTGAGGAGGGGGGAAGAGGAGAGGAGTTACTGTTTGGAAGGGGAGTCCCCTTCCATAATCACATCAGGCAGTGAGGACCTTTCTGGTGTGCTCTCCCTGGGACGTTTAACCTGAGTGCCACTAGGTCCTGGTTGAGGCTCACTGCTCGATTTCCTCACCACAAATCTGTCCATGGAAGCTTGCTTTTCCCTTCTTCGCAAGCTGTCTCTGTAGTAAGGCATCACATTGTCATTGAAAAGATTAAGACAACGGCCTACTACAGCTTTCTCTGGGTGAGTCTGTTCAACAGTTGTTTGAATCTCTTCCCACATGTGACACACCTTCTTAATTACTGCAGAAGGGACATTCGCTGGTGCTGCTGCCACCTCCTCCTCCACTGCAGAATCATTCGCTGCTGCGTTGGCTTGCTGTTCCTGTTGAAGGGCTAGGAGTTCTTCGGTGGTCAGTTCTTCGTTGTGTTCTTCCACCAACTCCTCCACATCATCACCATCCAATTCCAAGCCCATTTGCCGGCCTAGACTAACAATTTCCTCAACAATAGGCGCATCATTTATAGGCTCAAACCCCTCAAAGTCTAGTTCTCTCACACACTCAGGCCACAATTTTCTCCAGCCAGAGATCAGAGTTCTTTGAATCACTTCTTGCCAGGCTTTGTCAACGAGTTTTAAAGCACTACAAATGTGAAAATGCTCTCTCCAGAACTCTTTGAGGGTGAGGTTTGTGGCTTCAGTCACTTCAAAACATTTCCGGAAAAGTGCCCTTTCATAAAGTTTCTTAAAATTCGCTATGATTTTCTGGTCCATAGGCTGAATTAGAGGAGTGGTGTTAGGAGGAAGGAATTTAACTGTGAGGAATTTATTGTATCTAGGCAACAAATCATCTTCCAAGCCTGGAGGATGAGCAGGAGCATTGTCAAGGAGAAGCACGGCTTTGAGTGGCAATTGTTTCTCCTGCAGATATTTTTCTATGGCAGGGCACAGCACTTCATTCACCCACTCCGAAAAAATAAGCCTAGTCACCCATGCTTTTTTATTAGACTTCCACATCACACACAAATGGGTTTTCTGCACATTATACTGTTTGAAAACCCTTGGATTTTCAGAATGATACACTAGCAAGGGTTTAATTTTCAAATCGCCACTCGCATTTCCACACAGCACAAGCGTAAACCTATCTTTCATAGGCTTGTGTCCAGGCAAGGATTTTTCCTCCTGGGTAATGTATGTCCTCTTAGGCATTCTTTTCCAAAACAGTCCTGTTTCGTCACAATTAAACACTTGTTGCGGTAGGTATCCCTCAGCCTCTGCAAACTCTTTAAATTCGTCAATAAATCGTCCAGCGGCTGGTTTGTCTGAGCTGGCTGCCTCCCCATGCCTTGTAACACTATGGATACCACTTCTCTTTCTAAATTTTTCAAACCAGCCCCTGCTTGCCTTAAACTCTTTCGTATCTGCATCACTCATTGCAGGGGTATTCTTTAGAAGGTCTTCGTGCAACACCCTGGCTTTCTCACAAATAATAGCCTCCGAAACACTATCACCCCTCAACTCCTTGTCGTGTATCCAAATTAATAACAACTTTTCCACTTCTTCAAGTATTTGTGGTCTTTGTGCCGTTAATGTTCTTACTCCTTTTGCCACTTTAGCACCCATAATCTCATTTTTCTTCTTAAGTATAGTGCATATTGTTGATGTGGCTTTGTTGTACTGCCTACAAAGTTCAACAACACGTGTACCGTTCTCATGCTTCCGAATGATCTCTTGTTTCTCCTCTATTGTCATCCTCACATGACCTTTCTGGCCTTTATCCTTACCACTGGCTTTCTTGGGACCCATGGTGAGATATATAATAACAAATTGTATAGACAAATCACCAAAAATCCAACAAAACACTGAAAATCCGCGAGAAGAATTGATGTGGGGGTAGTCACTGAGCGCGAGACAATGGTAAACTGAGGGGCGGCGGGGCAGAAGGGCGACGATCGCCGAACCACCACGCGCTAGGTCGGCCTGTACGCGTATCAACAAACTCGCATCCCGAGGTAACCCTTGCCTTCCGAGACAAATTTTTGGAGTAAATACTGCTCGTCTTCCGAAAAACTCGCATACAGGGACACTCGCATTACGAGGTACCACTGTATATATATATATATATATATATATGTCGTACCTAGTAGCCAGAACTCACTTCTCAGCCTACTATTCAAGGCCCGATTTGCCTAATAAGCCAAGTTTTCCTGAATTAATATATTTACTATAATTTTTTTCTTATGAAATGATAAACCAACCCTTTTCTCTATGTATGAGGTCAATTTTTTTTTATTGGAGTTAAAATTAACGTAGATATATGACCGAACCTAACCAACCCTACCTAACCTAACCTAACCTATATTTATAGGTAAGGTTAGGTTAGGTAGCCAAAAAAAGCTAGGTTAGGTTAGGTTAGGTAGGTTAGGTAGACGAAAAAACATTAATTCATGAAAACTTGGCTTATTAGGCAAATCAGGCCTTGAATAGTAGGCTGAGAAGTGCGTTCTGGCTATTAGGTACGACATATATATATATATATATATATGTATATATATATATATATATATATATATATATATATATATATATATATATATATATATATATATGACAATGTCAGACCACGGAGGAAAAATGAAACAGGAATTTCCTTAAGTACTTTCGTGTATTAATACATCTTCAAAGCACTCCTTCTGAAGATGTACTAATATACGAAAGTACTTAAGGAAATTCCTGTTTCATTTTTCCTCCATGGTCTGACATTGTCACATTTTTAAATCACGTGTTTATTTTCGTGATATACACACACACACACACATATTATATATATATATATATATATATATATATATATATATATATATATATATATATATATATATATATATATATATATATATATATATATACACACATTTGTTGTTTACCTTCGTAATTCTAAGAGATACTGTTTAGCTGTCCTTGTTGCTCAGAAGATGCGCTGACAATTATTGTATATATTTACTGAATTTACCCAAGGGCCACTAACTATCTAGTGGCCTCGATGAGGACAGAAAGCCGGCGACTTGTTAACCCTCAAACCGCTAGGGGCCCAAATGGAATTCACACCCACAGGCGCAAAAAAAAAAAAAAATCCAAAAAATTCTTTCGTCTTATAGAAGTGTTCATTTTTGTTCCCTGATCACGGAAAAAATAACAAAAAAATCGTAGGTGGCATATTTTAGCCGCAATAGGGTAGGGAAGTGTGGCAAAAAAGAGGCGTTGGCAGAGCCTTCGCCAGATGAGGTCTACTTCGCCCGAGCTGTCAGACGGCAGTTGCCACAAATATATTATGACCTAATTATTTCAATGTCTCTGAATGATTTTTTCTTAGTTTTTTTGCAGTAATATTATTCCATACAGTGAATTGTGGTATATTTATATTATAAAATGTGTGAACCATCGCTGTACTCAAAATTATGGTGTGCATATTAGTGATTCAATTATTATGTTCATAAAACAATAAACAAATAGTTTTGCTGTTGTTACACTATATACACAGGTTATATATAAGTATTTGCATGTTTTGTACACCATAACGAACTACTAAGTTGGTCTTGTGAGTCAAAAAGCAACGAGGAGTGAAACACCAAACACCAGCGAGCCACTCACTGCCACTCCCTCCCTCAACACCACCTCACTCACCCTCATTCCCCTCCCACAATACTCTTTTGTATTTATTCACTATACACAGACGTTATATATACATATTTACATGTTTTGTTCACAATAACTGTACATCTAAGCTTGTATGGTGAGTAAAGGCACAAAGATGAAGCTACTCACACAGTCAGCTGATCGGCGGCCGCCCTCAAGGCCAAACGCACTAATATTTGTCCTCCAACAATATTGTTTGTGGTGTTATTACGCTTTATACACACATTATATATAAATATCTACCTGTTTTATTCACCATACCTGAACAAATAAGCTGGTATGGTGCCCAAAGACCATAGTGGCCATCAGTAAACACCATGCCAAGTCGTGCAGACGACGCTCCTCCCTCACCAAAATGGCGGCTCCCAACCTACTCCTCTCGCTGTTATCTCACACTATACACACGTTATATATAAGTATCTACATTTGTGTTCACCATGGCGAACCACTAAGCTGGTATGGTGAGTGCTGTCAATAAATGGTGGCCACACACAGTCAGAAGACGACGCCACAACCCTCCCTCCCACAGCCTTTCTCCTCCCTCCATGGAGCACAGCGCTAAATATCACCACAATCCTGCTATTATTAGAATCCTGGTCAGTTTTATCACAGTCAGGGGGCTTCAGTATTACTATCACTGCTAAATAATAGCAGTATCATTTATATTATGGTATTTGTAGGCGATGCTGTGGTCACAAGCTGAACAGCGGTGCTGTGAGCTCGTGCTGCGTGCGCCAGCCTTGGTGGCTTGCTCAATACTGACGCTGTAACACCCAAGAATGTTGGCCTGGATTTTTTTTCTACGTGGCATCTGGCAACTATCAGTCGTGGCTGTACTATAGCTGCCCCTATCCCAGGCGGGGCGTTTAAATTATAGCACTAGACACGAAATCATATATAAATGATGTGCGCGGTTTCGGTTTTGTCACTGATATCATTTATATATGATATGCGTGGTTTGAGGGTTAAAGGGCCCCGCCAATTGTCTTAATTATATTTTTTAGCTGGAATTTGGCATTTATAGCTTTAGCGGGTAGGCCGTTCCATGGGTTTATAACCCTCTTGGTGGAAAAAACATTTGTTTTCAGTCCTACTTGAGAAAACATACTCTCCAACACTATATCTATGATTGCCCTGTTAACAGTGACTTCATACCAAATGGTATGAGGTACCTTGAGCTCTGCAATTACTTCATTCACTCAGGAATATTGGAAGATATTCTTGTGCTGCACCCAGATTTTGCCAGTGGAGGCTAATAGATCAGCCAAGTATCTTGTTCCCTCCTGATTCCATGTATGACTGGCCATCCTGTGAGGTGAGGATGTTGGATGAGCTTGTATCTGGTTTTTGATCTACACTGTGTGGTCCTTCATACAAAATAGGGAAGCAGCACATTCCTGTGTATACCTAAACATGTTAAAAAATACATTGTTTGAGAGGAGTCTTGTAGAAACTGGTAAGAGTAATTATAATATAATGTTTCCATGATTCAGTGCTCAACTCTTGTGAAAATTGCAAAGAGTTGTTTAGTCGGAGTTGATTTGTTTTTTGTATTGAGGCTGGTATTTTCTACCTTAATTCCATGCATGTCTAACCATCCTGTGAGATGGAAGTATTAGATAAATTTATAGCTAGTTGTTTATCTACTCTGTGTAATATTCCATATAGAATAGGGTAGTAGTACATTGCTGTGTATACCAAATCTTCTTAACCCTTTAACTGCGCGGCCTATAAATATGACACCCCCCCCCCCCGTGCGCATGAAATAAATTCTCAGGAAAAAATCTTTTTTGTTCTGAAAGTGTCAAAAACCACTCCTTGTATATGGGTATAGCAACGGAATTTTGAAATTGTATGTACTTTGGCTGCTATGGGGCCCATAAGGTGGTGTGTGACGTCATCATTCCCCGTGTGCCCGTTCTGTAAGCTCCCAAGGCGGGGCGTGCGAGTTGCCGCGAATATATTTTTGTTCATTTTTTGCGCACAGTTCCAAATACATTTTATTTGTTTTTATGTGCTAATCCTATGTATAATGAACATGTACACTATATTATGGCAGTAAAACATCCATACTGTCCAAGGACACTGTTACGTGCATGACACTTGTGTACAAATATGTTGCACATATTTGCCATGTATCATTCTAATTTATGTATATATACAATCTATTTACAGACTATACACTGTCACACACTATATACATTCACCATCAACACATTCAGAACACCGTGAGTGTGAGCACCCACACCCACCCAGCCCTCCCTCACTCCTCCAACATTGTATTCGCCAACATTGCTCCTCCCATCATACAGTTATTCACATCAATGTTTCATGTTCATTTATGTATATTTACAACATATTTACACACTATACACTGTCACATACTATATACATTCACCATCAACACATTCAGAACACCGCAAGTGTGAGCAGCCACACCCAGCCAGCCCTCCCTCACTCCTCCAACATTGCATCCGCCAACATTGCTCCTCCCATCATACAGTTATTCACACCAATGTTTCATGTTCATTTATGTATATTTACAACATATGTACACACTATAAACTGTCACACACTATATACATTCACCATCAACACATTCAGAACACCGCGAGTGTGAGCAGCCACACCCAGACAGGCCCTTCCTCACTCCAACAACTTACTCGCCAACATTGCTCCTCCCACCATACTGTTATTGTTTTTATTACACTATTTACACATGTTATATATACTTATCTACATGTTTTATTTACCAGAACTATGCAAGTAAGCCGGTATTGTGTCCAAACAGTACAGTGGCCACCATACACTGCATGAGAAATCACACAGCAGACAGCAGACGATGCTACGATTACGACGTCACCTCTGTCACCAACATAGCTCCACTCAACATACTCCTGTTGCTGTTATTACACTATATACACACACACTGTATATACCATGTATATGTGTGTTCCCCATAGCGAACTACAAAGCTAGTATGGTGAGCAAAACAAGAGTGGCTGCCACACAGTGAGGCTACCTCAATTCTCTCCCTCCCTCCCTCACCAAAATTCCTCCTTCCACAATACTATGCACAACGCTACTTATAACCACAATCCTGGTCACTAATTTCCGTAAATGAATAATTAACCACAAGTTTATTTTGAAAAGGAACCTAAGAAGTCATTTAAAGATTCCTAGATGGACGAAATAATGCTGTGGTGCTGTGGCTAGCGCTGTGGACATCGTGACCAGCATTGAATCACTGATATTTGAACATTGTACTCAGTCATTATCACACTCAGGCTCTTCTATAATACTATCATGGATGGCTAAATAATACAGGTTATATATATATTTTGACATGATTAGGCGATGCTGTGGTCACACGCTGAACAGCAGAGCTGTGCGCCCTCCAAAGGATACCTGATCAACCAGGCTGTGCCTCCAAAGGATACCTGATCAACCAGGCTGTGACTCATACGTCAGGCTGCGAGCAGCCGCGTCCAACAGCCTGGTTGATCAGTCTGGCAACCAGGAGGCCTGGTCGATGACCGGGCCGCAGGGACGCTAAGCCCCGGAAGCACCTCAAGGTAACCTCAAGGTAGCCCATGCTGCGAGCGCCAGCCTTGGTTGCTCACTCACTACTGAGGCTCTCACACCCGGCAATGTGGACCATGATTTTTTTTAAAGATGGCGTCTGTTTACAAGAGCCCTGAGGAAGCTGATGTGAACCCCATGTAGCCACAGAAGTTTTGAATGGAACGTGAAAAATAAAAACACCTGGACGCGCATTGCGCACCCAAAGCCTGGGCCTGCAGGCACGTTGCACAGTTAAAGGGTTAATAAAAAAATTAGTGATAAAGATTTTAAATTATAGTTTGTATTATTACAAATACTGTATTATCCTTATTAAATCATGTTAACCATGGATCATTAAGATCTCATGTTGATATGTAATAGTCATATTTTTTTGAACTGCTAATAAATGCTAATCATTTATTAAATTGTGCATTATGTGTCAATTTTTCACTTCCTTGGATATACTGTACAGTACAAAAAGATAGGATAAAAATAAACCAGTAATATTTCTTTCATTATATTTTTTATTTAAATAACTACATCAATATTTTATCAGTTGACAGGATTTGTTTTACCATACAGGTGCATTATTTGTTAAAAAACAATTGGTTTATTGTTACACACAATGGTGCTACATAGCCTTCCCAGCTTGGTGCCTTCTTTTAATACATACTTACTGATTAATAAATATATAATAATAAATAAATTTTATTCAGGAAAAGTACATACAGTTGATTTACAAACATAATGTTGGATTTATAGACAGAGCTAGTACATACAATACCTAAAGCCACTAATACTCAGCATTTCGGGCATGGTGTGGGGAGAAAAAACACTTAGACTAAAACTTAATAGTAATCGGGATTAGGTATAAATTGTATTGAAAGAAAGAATAAAAAATAAAAAAAGGGGGTAACATAGCAGAAATCAGCAATTGTACATGTTGGTGAACAAACAGCACTGTTTAAAAAATAACAAGACATGGGTTGACATTTAGGGGGTAAGGTAGGTTACATGGCGTTAATTAGATAGTACTTGGTTTTACTCTTAAAACTGGTTGAGAGAGGTACAGCCTTTGACATGATTCGGGAGGTCATTCCACATTCTGGGTCCCTTGATTTGTAGAGCACTTCTAGTTTGGTTACACACAGCCAAATTGTGTAACAGGAAGAGGTCTTGGACACAACTTTGTTCCATGCTAAATGTAGAGGAATCAGCTGAGTATTCCTCAAATAAAATAAGTTGCCTCAGATTATAAGGTAAATAAAATAAGCATTTCTCAAATAAGTAGCTGCCTCACCTCACTGCCTTACTGCTACATAGCCTTCCCGGCATGGTGCTTTCTTTTGATAATTACTTCTTCCACACCAAAGTTGTGTAATAGGAAAAGGTCTTGGACCCCTACTTCCCTCTCTCTTTTTTAATAGTTCACATAGTCATAATTATAGCTTTAAGTATTCAATGAATAAAGTTTTTGACATTTTTACCCTTCTCCTTACCTAACATCATTTGTGCAGCATATTTTTATTTTATGTCTCACCCAGATTTAATTTCAAAATAAAACCAAACTAAATAAATTAGAAATAGGTATGTATAACTAAGGTACACCCTTACTACTAGGTGAACAGGAGCATTTGGTTATAGTAAATCATCCCATCGGGCAGGGCTCATCATCTTCTCTTATATTTCATGTTCACCAGTGTTCATTTACTTAACCCTTAAACTGCGCAACACGTCATATGACGTGTTGAGTAACTTACCAAAAAAGTGCGCATGACATCATAGGACGTGTTGGAGTACTACGCAAGTTTTAAACAGCCCGCGGATACACGGGGTTCACCACACCTTCATCAGGGCTCTTGTAAACAGACGCCATTTTTTTTTTAAATTGTGGGCCAAACTCCCGGGTGTTAGGGGCCTCAGTATAGAGTGAGGTACCAAGCCTGACGCACGCAGCATGAGCTCACAGCACTGCTGTTCAGCTTGTGACCACAGCATCGCCTAAAAATGCCATAATATACTTGTTCATGCTATTATGTAGCTATGATATTATTACAGAAGACCCCTGACTGTGATAAAACTGACCAGGGTTCTGATAATAGCAGGATTGTGGTGATATTTAGCGCTGTGCGCCATGGAGGGAGGAGTAATGCTGTGGGAGGGAGGGTGGTGGCGATGTCTTCTGACTGTTTGTAGCCACCTTTTATTGACTGCACTCACCATACCAGCTTACTGGTTCGCTATGGTGAACACAAATGTAGATACTTATATATAACGTGTGTATAGAGGGTATAAACAGCAAGAGGAGTAGGTTGGGAGCTGCCATTTTGGCGAGGGCGGTGGCGCCGTCTACACGACGCCACCGTGCAGACGACGGTGTTGTTTACTGGTTACCACGATGGTCTTTGGGCACCATACCAGTTTACTTGTACAAGTGTGGTGAATAAAACAGGTAGATATTTATATATAATGTGTGTATATAGCATAATAACACCACAAACAGTATTGTTGGAGGAGAAATATTCGTGTGTCTGGCCTTGAGGGCGGCAGCCATTAGCTGACTTTGTGAAGTCCTACGTCTTTGTGCCTTTACTCACCATACAAGCTTAGATGTACAGTTATGGTGAACAAAACATGTAAATACTTATATATAACGTCTGTATATAAAAGCAAAAACAATATGGTGGGTGGAGAATGGTGGCAAGTCAGGTGAGGTGAGGGAGGGAGTGGCAGCCAGTGGCGGGCTGCCACTGCCTGCCACTGCCACTGCCACTCAGCATACCAACTTAGTGGTTCGTTATGGTGAACACGAATGTAGATACTTATATATAGCGTCTGTATATAGTGAATAAAAGCAAAAACTGTATTGTGGGAGGAGAATGTGGGTGAGTCAGGTGACTTGAGGGAGGGCGTGAGTGGCTGGCTGGTACACGGCGGTCACTCCTCGTTACATTTTGACTCATAATAGCAACTTAGTGGTTCGTTATGGTGAACAAAACATGCAGATACTTATATATAACCTGTGTATATAGTGTAATAACCGACAAAGTATTTGTTCACTGATTGATGAACATAATTGAATCAACAATATGCACACCATATTTTTGAGTACAGCGATGATTCACTGATTTTATTATATAAATATATAAAACTACACACTATTGAATAATATTACAGCAAAAAAACTACGAAAAATCAATCGGAGACATTGAAATAATTAGGTAATTATCTCTTTGTGGCAACTCCGGCCTGACAGCTGGCGATCAACAGACCGCCTGGGACGCATGCTGAGTCAGCGCCTGTTTTTTGCCAGACTTTCCTGCTTTATAGCGGGCAATATATGCCACTTACGATTTTATTATTATTTTTCCCATGATCAGTGAACACAAATTAACAGATTAGCAAGAATTTTTTTTTTTTTCAAAATTACATGCACCTATGGGGAACAAAGGATATTATACCTCTAGCATGTTAAGGGTTAATAACTACTGGTATAATATCTTGCTATTATAAAACTAATTCTAATATCATAAAATACATATTTACTTCAAGTTTCAAGCAGAGAATGCATATATAACTAACACGAAGGACGCCTCTTTACGAGATTCACCAGCTTCTTCGCCATTTCTGCTTCAAGCTACCTTAGATACGCACTTGAAGAAGTCCAATAGCCCAAACAAGACAGAAATTAGTAAAAACTTGTATGTGGATAATTTTCAAGGAACAACCAACAGTGAGAGTAAACTGTTAAACATATACCATGAGGCCAATCGAGAATTAATGGGAGCCAATATGCCTCTCCAGTCGTGGGTCTCCAACAATGACAAATTAAACCAACTGATCGCAACTGAATTTCCTGACTACCAGGTTACCTTGAGGTTACCTTGAGGTGCTTCCGGGGCTTAGCGTCCCCGCGGCCCAGTTGTCGACCAGGCCTCCTGGTTGCTGGACTGATCAACCAGGCTGTTGGACGTGGCTGCTCGCAGCCTGACGTATGAGTCACAGCCTGATTGATCAGGTGTCCTTTGGAGGTGCTTATCCAGTTCTCTCTTGAACACTGTGAGGGGATTGCCAGTTATGCCCCTTATGTGTAGCGGAAGCGAGTTGAACAGTCTCGGGCCTCTGATGTTGATAGAGTTCTCTCTCAGAGTACCTGTTGCACCTCTGCTTTTCGACGGGGGTATTCTGCACATCCTGCCATGTCTTCTGGTCTCATGTGATGTTATTTCTGTGTGCAGGTTTGGGACCAGCCCCTCTAATATTTTCCAAGTGTAAATTATTATGTATCTCTCCCGCCTGCGCTCAAGGGAGTACAGATTTAGGCTCTTTAGTCGGTCCCAATAGTTTAGATGTTTTACTGAGTGGATTCTAGCAGTAAAGAATTTCTGCACGCTCTCCAAGTCAGCAATTTCTCCAGCTTTGAAAGGGGCTGTCATTGTGCAGCAGTACTCCACTCTAGAGAGTACAAGCGTTTTGAAAAGTATCATCATCAGTATAGCACCTCTAGTGTGAAAAGTTCTTGTTATCCAACCTGTCATTTTTCTTGCAGTTGTGACGGCTACTTTATTGTGTTCTTTAAAGGTAAGGTCTTCCGACATGAGTAAGATCCTTTACATTACCTTTTCGTTCTATGTTATGATTTGCCCAAGTTTTGTAAGTGGTTTCCGTTTTTATATTTTCATTTTTTCCATAGCGCATGAGCTGGAACTTATCTTCGTTAAACACCATATTATTTTCTGTAGCCCATAGAAAGACCTGATCTACATCTGATTGGAGGTTTGCCGTGTCCTCTATGTTGCCAACTCTCATGAAGATCCTAGTGTCATCTGCAAAGGATGATACAGTGCTATAGGTTGTGTTCTGGTCTATGTCCGATATGAGGATGAGAAAAAGTACTGGAGCAAGCACAGTACCCTGGGGGACTGAGCTCTTCACGGTTGATGGGCTGGATTTTATTTTGTTGACTATTACACATTGGGTTCTGTTGGTCAGGAAATTGTAGATCCATCTGCCTATTTTCCCGGTAATTCCTTTTGAACGCATTTTATGTGCAATAACACCATGGTCACATTTATCAAAAGCTTTTGCGAAATCTGTGTAAATTACATCAGCGTTTTGTTTGTCTTCCATAGCATCTAATGCCATATCATAGTGGTCCAGCAACTGCGACAGGCAAGAGCGCCCTGTTCTGAAACCATGTTGTCCGGGGTTATGGAGATGCTGTGATTCCATGTATTTTGTGATCTTACTTCTTAGCACTCTCTCAAAAATTTTTATGATGTGCGATGTTAGTGCTATCGGTCTGTAATTTTTTGCCTCTGCCTTATTTCCTCCTTTATGGAGTGGTGCTATCTCTGCTGTTTTTAGTATGTCAGGGATAACGCCAGTATCTAGGCTTTGTCTCCACAGAATGTGAAGGGCCTGCGATAGTGGTTTTTTACAGTTCTTGATGAATATGGAGTTCCAAGAATCCGGGCCTGGTGCAGAGTGCATAGGCATACCGTTTATGGCTTCTTCAAAATCTGGTGGGGATAGGGCGACGTCTGATATAGACGGAATCAATTTAGAAAATACCAGCCTCAATACAAAAAAACAAATCAACTCTGACTAAACAATTCTTTGCGATTTTCACAAGAGGTAAGCACTGAATCATGGAAATTTTATATTATAATTACTCTTACCAGTTTCTACAAGACTCCTATGAAACAATGTATTTTTTAACATGTTTAGGTATACACAGCAATGTGCTGCTTCCCTATTCTGTATAAAGGACCACACAGTGTAGATCAAAAACCAGCTACAAGCTCATCCAACATCCTCACCTCACAGGATGGCCAGTCATACACGTAATCAGGAGAGAACAAAATACTTAATGCTGATCTATTAGCCTCCACTGGCAAAATCTGGGTGCAGCACAAGAATATCTTCCAATATTCCTGAGTGTATGAAGTAATTACAGAGCTCAAAGTACCTCATACCATTTGGTATGAAGTCACTGATAACAGGGCAATCACAGATATAGTGTTGGAGAGTATGTTCTCTCAAGTAGGACTGAAAACAAATGTTTTTTCCACCAAGAGGGCCATGGAACCGCCTTCCCGCTGAAGCCGTAAATGCCAAATTCCAGCTAAAAAATATCATTAAGACAATTGGCGGGCCCTTTAACAAGCCGCTGGCTTTCTGTCCTCGTCAAGGCCACTAGATAGTTAGTGGCCCTTGGGTAAATTCAGTAAATATATACAATAATTGTCAGCGCATCTTCCGAGCAACAAGGACAGCTTCACAGTATCTCTCAGAATTACGTAGGTAAACACCAAATGTAACATATTTGTTTACTACAATGTCGGTGCTGCCTGTAGAAGTTGATAAAACATTGTTTTACTTCGAAATATACTAATTTTATAAGAAAATTCGACGTAAATAGGAGGCAGTAGAGCTCTGATAAGCCAGCGCTAAATCTTCAATATGAAGAATGTTGCTGCTCTCTGATTGGCCAAACGAAACACAGTAGTGACCTCTATCGGCACGCAGGTGAACCAACAAATATCTTCCTAAGTGGACGTACGTGAATTGCACCTAAGCATCTTTTTAGGGCATACTTAGGAACCTTCGTAGCAAACCTACTTACGAAGAAATACATGGAGCTTCGTGAATCTAGGTCCAGGCTGTGATTGATACGCCAGGCTGCGAGTAGCCGCATCAAACAGCTTTATTGACCGGGCCGGGGGATCTTGACCTCCCGGAATCACCGCAAAGGTAGGGTTATTGTTGTACAATAACAACCCCATTACAATCTGGCTAACGGGCTAACAACAATGAATAAAACTTAATAATCTACACATACAGAATATTATACACATATAATACAGGTATAACACATAATACATATAATATATTATGCACATATGTAATGCATATAATCTACACATGCACACAGGAACTTGTTACTGATAACCACATCAAAATAGTTTCTCAATAGACCAAGGTAGATTGCCCTAGGCAGTAAATATATTTTGGAGATTTACACTATAAAGTGAATAGACAACATTACATGACCATCAGGTTCAGGTTATGATTTGTTCGTCTGTTTCTTTATAGTTGAAGAAAAGTTTTATTTTTATTAGTATTACCTATGAATAAGATGTTGTCATGTAATTATGGATGAGAAAGTTATTATGCCATAGTGTCTACACTCTACGTGGTGCAGTGGTGCAGCTGGTCGTCACCAACACGTCCCCTGCAGCTGGTCGTCACCAACACCTCACCTGCAGCTGGTCGTCACCAACACCTCACCTGCAGCTGGTCGTCACCAACACCTCACCTGCAGCTGGTCGTCGCCAACACCTCACCTGCAGCTGGTCGTCACCAACACCTCACCTGCAGCTGGTCGTCACCAACACCTCACCTGCAGCTGGTCGTCACCAACACCTCACCTGCAGCTGGTCGTCACCAACACCTCACCTGCAGCTGGTCGTCACCAACACCTCACCTGCAGCTGGTCATCACCAACAACTCACCTGCAGCTGGTCGTCACCAACACCTCACCTGCTGCTGGTCGTCACCAACACCTCACCTGCAGCTGGTTGTCACCAACACGTCCCCTGACTTACTGATACAGACACCACTGCGTATACTCACACAGCACACTGGAGTCTTGTGAAGAACTTTCAGTCTATCTGGAAAGAAAAATCACACATTAGAAGTAAAAGAAACCTTATTCAAGACACGAAGAACAATCGCAAAAAACACTTAATTCGGAAATGCGCAAGTATCCACTAGGAAAAATGAAACGAAAATTCTGATAGTTTTCGATCAAAACATTATCAAGGAAATCCCGATTTCCTTGATTTGATTAATTCTATTGCTCTCAAGCTTTGTTATCCTCTGAGTTTTGTGGAAGTTTGCCGTAGCAAAGCACATCGTACATATTACAATAATATATGTTGTGAGAAAATTCGTTCAAAAAATGTGCTTTGTTTACCATTTCTTTCTGGGTTGGAAAATATTGTCAAATCCTTGAAACTTTTTTATATACATATTACCTGCTTGATGGGGTTCCGGGAGTTCTATTACTCCCCAAGCCCTGCCCGAGACCAGGCTTGACTTGTGAGAGTTTGGTCCACCGGGCTGTTGCTTGGAGCGGCCCACAGGCCCACATATACACCACAGCCCAGTTGATCCGGCACTCCTTGGAGAAATTTATTTAGTTTTCTTTTAAAGATGTCCAAGGTTGTTCCGGCAATATTTCTCATACTCGCTGGAAGAATATTGAACAACCGCAGACCTCTGATGTTTATAGTGTTCTCTGATTGTGTCTATGCCACCCCTGCTCTTCACTGGTTCTATTCTGCATTGAGCTTTGTGACGATCCCAATAATTTAGGTGCTTTATCGCGTGTATGGATGCCATATATGTTCTCTGCATTCCCTCTATGTCAGCAATCTCTCCTGCTTTGAAGAGGGAAGTGAGTACTGAGCAGTACTCAAGACGGGACAGTACAAGTGATTTGAAGAGTACAACCATTGTGATGGGATCCCTGCATTTGAAAGTTCTCGTAATCCATCCTATCATTTTTCTGGCTGACGCAATATTTGCTTGGTTATGCTCCCTAAACGTTAGGTAGTCAGACATCATTATTCCTAAATAATTAAAGACAGTTGGAAAACTATTAGTTAGGAGCAGTCTTCATAGTGATAATTATGTCGTTAACAAAATACCTTGTATAGACTGTAATATGTTCTATGTAGAACAAGCATCAAAAGATTTTAAATTTAGAATTTTGCAACATAAATATTCTAAATATTCAATTTCTTTCCCGTGGGCGGTGGTGTAAAGAATTACAGAGGCACATAATCGGTTTAGGAACTGAACCCTCTAGTTCGTTTAGCTAAGCAAATAACAATCTTTTGACGCTAGTTACAAAATTATTAATCATATATATACATGTACACATACTGATGCATACAAGTACATATACATACGTATACATATACTGTAACCCCGCGATTATCCAGGATTCGAACATCCGAAAAATGCCCTTATACGGCCAAAATCGTGAACGGATAAAGTTATCACAATATCCGGCCAAAATAGCCACAGGGACCGGATTAAAGCATGTTTTCTGCAGAAATTACACTATCCGGTCAGTCCCCCGGATAATCGTGCCTTTGTCCGTATATAAAAACACGAGGCGGGCCATACGGTATTAATCCCGTCTGCCTGAGACTCGAGGCGCATGGTGTAGGTGGGGGTGGGGGAGGGGTGGGTGGGGTGAGTGGGTGGTGTCGGGAGAGAGGGGAGCGTTGGGAGGGACCACCTGGGGGGATGGGGAGTGGCCTATACACTACAGTACAGTAATTACTATCAATTTTAGAACAATTCATCATAGCCAAAATCAAAAGAAATACTAGTAATTATGTAATAAAAAATCCCATACAAGTTTCCTAAAAACAATTTGCACAGGCTGAAGTTTCCTTCAAAAATATATTTTTTTTTCCTCCTGGCGGCCTACGTAACGTGCCTCCTTCCTGCCCCGAGTGGACCCGTCCAGGCCTGGTCAAGCCATGTGCTCTCTACCCTCGTGTTACACCACAGTGCCGCGCCATTAGTGAAATATTTTTTTAAATAACTTTTTTATTTTCATAGTAACTTTGAACATTTTTGGCCAAGACTATGTCTGGTAGCAGCATGAATCGTTCTGGAGGTGGAAAGAGGAAGAAGGTTGTCCTAACACTTAAGGACAAGCTACGTGTTATACAACTTTGTGAACATGGCCGGTCGACCTCAAGTGTTGCCAAGGAATATAATATAGGCACTAGTACTGTTTCTGATATAAGGAAACAAAAAGAGAAACTTATGCAATTCATTTCAACGTGTGAAAGTGAAGGTGCAAGCACTAGCAGAGGTTTTGTTAGAAAAACTATGAAAACTTCGACGCATGTGCAGTTGGATGAGGCTGTGTACAAGTGGTTTGCTCAGCACCGCACAGTTGGCGTGACAATTCGCGGCCCAGAAATACAAAATGCTGCAAGCCTTGGAATAAAGAATTTCGAAGCGAGTGAAGGGTGGGTTGCAAGGTTCAAGGGTAGGCACAATATTGTGAAGAGGAAAATTGTCGGTGAAAAACTGAGTGCAGATGAAAGCAGTGTAGAACCATTTAAACGTAAATTACGAGAATATATTGTGGCAAATAATATTTATTCGTATCAAATTTATAATGCAGATGAAACTGGGTTGTATTGGAGGAGTTTACCAGAAAAAACTCTAGCAATGAGGAGTGAGGGTTGTGTGCCAGGACGTAAGGTTTGCAAGGACAGGCTCTCAGCCATGATGTGTGCGAATGCCGACGGCACAGACAGAATCACGTGTGCAATTGTTGGCAAATCTAAGAAACCAAGAGCCTTGCAACATTGCATGGACAGACTGCCAGTGAAATATTATGACTCAAAAAATGCATGGTTTACACAGGAGATCTTTCTTTCCTGGTTTCATGACGTGTTCTGCAGGGAAGTTCGTGCCTATCAAATTAAGAAACTCAAAATAAGGCCAAGCGAAGTTCGGGCTTTACTGTTGCTTGATAATGCGCCTGCCCACCCCAGAATTGACACGTTAACCTCACATGATGGCAAGATAACGTGTATGGCACTTCCTCCTAACACAACCTCTCTCATTCAGCCTATGGATCAGGGAGTTATCTGTGCTACGAAGAGGTTGTACAGAGCACCACTTGGTTTCCGAACCCCTTGGGGACGAGACCCGTCGGTTAACATGTAAGTTCGTATACGAGAAATGGAGGAAAAAATAAAAAAATAATGTGAAAAAAATCTAAGGGAAAAAATCGACAGGTTCATAGCGTAAATGCGTGACCGTATTTTGTTTGTACTCACCAATAATTGAAGTCCTGATCCTCTTATGTTGATGATCGATGTTGATGAAGCATAGTTATTTACATGGAAGAGGTGGTGGTGGATGTTGATGGTGTTGGATTGACTGGGTCAACATGCGATGAGTCAGGTGCAGGTGATGCAATGCGAGCTTTCTTGGAAGCCATTGCAAAAGACTCTGTAATTGACATTTGTTTCATTCCCTTGGCTCTTGTTTTTAAAAACTTCATATACATATTGTACAGACTCATCATGTCCTTAGTTTCAAACTCGCTGTAACTCGTGTCCATAAATCCCAGAATGTATTCAAAATTTTGCTGAACTTTTTCCATATCAAATTTTTCCTTCAACGTTTCTTCATCCTCTTCCTCTTCCTCTTCCTCTCCATCTTCTTCACTGCACTCGTCTGGCTTTTTTGCTGTACATACTAATTCTATAATTTCATCATTAGTCATGTTTCGATTGTTTGGGGCTTCTTCATCAAAATCTATCCATCTATCTATGTCATCTTCGATTGTTTCAGTCACCAGTTCTGCTCTAATCTCAGGGGACTTAATCCCCTTGACATAGGCTAGGAGTTCCTCTCTTAATTTTTTCTTCTCGCTAACTTTCTTCACCGCAAATCCTTCAAAATCTGCCTCGTCATCTTCCTCAGGAAACAGACTTGACGCGGGCCAAAGTTTTTTCCAACCATTTCTTAGTGTTGTCTGCTTTACCTCATCCCACGCACTAGCAATAGTCCAGATAGCTGACTTTATTGTGAAGACTTTATAAAAGTCCTTAAGTGTTCCAAGCTGATTGTTAAGACGTCTGGCAAACATCCTCTTGTAGTGGTGTTTAAGGTTCTTAATTATTCCTTGATCCATGGGTTGGATCACTGAGGTTGTATTGGGTGGCAAGAACGTTCCAATAATATTGCCATTTATAAGCTCATCACCTCGTGGATGCGTTGAACTGTTATCTAGCAGCAGCACAACTTTGCTGTTTTGCGGGAGACCAACACTTTTCAGGTGCTCCTTCACCTCGGGTACAAAGTTCTTATTAAACCACTCGACAAATATTACTCGAGACATCCACGCACTTGGCTGGTCCTTATAAATCACAGGGAGGCACCTGGCTGACTTTAAAGCCCTGGGGTTTTTACTAATTCCAATCACAAGTAACTTTAATTTGTGCGTGCCAGCTGCATTTGCACAGCACAACAAAGAAATTCTCTGTTTGTTCTGTTTATAACCACCTGAAGGATCGTCCTCACCACTATGAGCCATCGTTTCTGTGGGAAGCATACGCCAGTACAAACCTGTCTCATCAGCATTATAAATTTGCTCTGGAGATAAATTTTGTTCCTGCACCATCTCCGCAAATTTACTCACATACTCATCAGCACCAACAATATCAGCAGATTGTCTTTCACCATGCACTTTAATAAACCTAATGCCATGACGGGTTTTAAAACTTCTGAGCCAACCATCACTGTATACACACTTTTGAGTAATTTTCATTGCTTGGTGAAATTCATGCGCCTTTTCCACGAGGAGCCAGCCTGCCACTGGCTTCTTCGTCACCTCACGTCTCTGTTTGTACCACTCCCACACTGCGTTATCAACACTCTCCACTTTTGCTTTACTTACTGCCTTTCTATTTCGTATTGCTTTATCACTTTCACTTCTAGAGAAATAGTCAAAAATGATAGGTTTAGCCTTAAGAAGATCAAAAACAGTACTTTTACTAATGCCATACTCAGCGCACACGACACTTCTCGGGACACCGCTTTCCACCTTCTTAATTATTTCAACTTTCTTTTCAAATGTCATCACTGACCTCTTTCTTTTACGTAACCCGCTTGTAGATGCTTTCACTGACACAATGCGTGCATTTGGAGCCGACATGGTGCACGGATGTTCCTTGATTGTGCTGATATGTAAAACAAAGTCACGGAATGAACACTCCAGTCTCGTGACAAATTCAAACAATGGGAACAATAGGCCGTGAGTCTGTGACGTCACAGGGTAGGCGGCGGCGCCCGACACGGTCAGTGAGCAAACTAAACCATCACCCACCCACCCACCACGGGCCGGCACGACGCTTGGCTGACCGCTTCCTTACCCGAGCCTGCCTGCCTGCCTCCTTCCCAGCCTGCCTGCCTGCCTGTCTGCCTGTGCCTGTCTGCCTGTGCCTGCCAGCCTGTGCCTGCCAGCCTGTGCCTGCCAGCTTGCCT
Organism: Procambarus clarkii; assembly: GCF_040958095.1. Classification (NCBI taxonomy): domain Eukaryota; kingdom Metazoa; phylum Arthropoda; class Malacostraca; order Decapoda; family Cambaridae; genus Procambarus; species Procambarus clarkii. The sequence goes on from NC_091170.1 coordinate 21,477,019, forward strand.
TTCCCTCCCTAATTCTCACTACTTCCGTCCCTTCCTGCCTACCTCCTAGCATCTCTCCCTACCTCCCCCCTCCCTCTTAGCATCTCTCCCTACCTCCTAACATCTCTCCCTACCTCCCCCTCCCTCTTAGCATCTCTCCCTACCTCCTAACATCTCTCCCTACCTCCCCCTCCCTCTTAGCATCTCTCCCTACCTCCTAACATCTCTCCCTACCTCCCCCTCCCTCTTAGCATCTCTCCCTACCTCCTAACATCTCTCCCTACCTCCCCCTCCCTCCTAGCATCTCTCCCTACCTCCTAACATCTCTCCCTACCTCCCCCTCCCTCTTAGCATCTCTCCCTACCTCCCCCTCCCTCTTAGCATCTCTCCCTACCTCCTAACATCTATCCCTACCTCCTAACATCTCTCCCTACCTCCCCCTCCCTCTTAGCATCTCTCCCTACCTCCTAACATCTCTCCCTACCTCCCCCTCCCTCCTAGCATCTCTCCCTACCTCCTAACATCTCTCCCTACCTCCCCCTCCCTCTTAGCATCTCTCCCTACCTCCCCCTCCCTCTTAGCATCTCTCCCTACCTCCTAACATCTCTCCCTACCTCCTAACATCTCTCCCTACCTCCTAACATCTCTCCCTACCTCCCCCTCCCTCTTAGCATCTCTCCCTACCTCCTAACATCTCTCCCTACCTCCCCCTCCCTCTTAGCATCTCTCCCTACCTCCTAACATCTCTCCCTACCTCCCCCTCCATCCTAGCATCTCTCTCTCCCTCCCTTTCTGACTAATTATCCCCCTCTCTCACTGATTCTCCCCCCCCCCCCTCTCATACTGCCTCCCACCTAAGCTCCATCCACCCACCAGTCAGCCATCACTGACGCAATGTGTCCATTTGGAGCCAACATGGTGCACAGATGTTTCTTGATTGTGCAGATATGTAAAACAAAAGCACAGAATGAACATTCCAGCCTTATGGCAATTCAAAATACTGTAATAGGAATAATAGGCCGTGAATCTGTGAAGTCACAGTGGGCACCCTGGACCATCTCCCACCCACCACCACAAGCCGGCGTGACGCTTGGCGGACCCCTTCCTACCCGAACTTTGTTCGGGTAGCATGACTCCCCAACCCCAATCGGGAAACTGGAAGTTTCGGATAACTAAAGTTCGGAAACCAAGTGGTGCTCTGTACACCAAAAAAATGCTAAACGAAGTTTTGGTGGTTTTGCCTCTTCCGGAAGATATTGAACTCGGTGTGGATAACAGGGCTAAAAAAACCCTTCAGAATTTGAAGAACTATACAATCAAGGAAGCCATCTATAACTGGGCCAAGGTATGGAGTGAAGTAAAGGAATCGACTTTGAAAAATTCATGGAAAAAACTCCTCACGTCTACGGTCAGAAATGATGAAGAAATGGATTTTGAAGGATTTACAGATGAAATCCATGGAATGTTTAGAAATGCCGGCAAAAACTTAGAAAGACAGGATGTGGTTGATTGGCTTGAACAAGATGCCAATGATCCAGGATATGGTGTGATGAGTGAAGACGAGATTCTACAGTCTGTTACTGGTGAGGTGGACGAAGAGGATGAAGAAGGCAGTGAAGAACCAACACCAATGACCACGAAATACAGTACACTCATGACGTATGTTGACGGATTAATAAATTTTTCATCAAATTGTGCTCATCCAGAGGTTGGAAACATGTATCCGTACCTTTGGCGAACAAAAGAGCTGATCATACAACTGGCCAGTGAACACAGAAGGCAAGCAACACTTGATTCATATATGGTACGAAAATCAAACCAAGCGCCTTCAACAAGTGAGGCGGCACGCGCAACCCAAGCGCCTTCAACAAGTGAGGCTGCACGCGCAACCCAAGAGCCTTCAACAAGTGAGGCGGCACACGCAACCCAAGTGCCTTCAACCAGTGAGGCATCCTCAGCAGACAGTGAGAACTAACTTTGCCTAATGAACTGTACAGTAATTTTAAGTGTTAATTTTAGTGTTGTGTTACTATAAGTTACGTAAATTGTCAAGAATTTTTAACTTCAAGATGAGTCATCAATCAAGAAGACGAACAACAAAAAGGTAAGTTGAGGTTTCTAGTTGAATATTTAATAATTATATGTTGCATGTCTGGCCACAGGAACCGGATAAAAGCTGGTTTGGCTGGATGAAAATACGGCCATACCGTATTAATCCCGTCTGTGGCTCTAGACGCATGGTGGAGGAGGGGGGTGGGGTGGGTGGGTGGTGTTGGGAGGGTGGGAGGGGTGCGTCAGGAGGGACCACCTGGGTACAGGAATTACCATTAATTTTAGAACAATTAATCATAGCCAAAAACAAATGAAATAACTACTAGTAATTATGTAATAACAAATAAATAAGTTTCCTAAAAGCATTGTGCACAGGCTGAAGTTTCCTTCAAAAATATTGTGAATTTTTTTCCTCCTGGCGGCCTACGTAAAGCGCTCTAGCTGCCCCATCCCAAGTGGACCCGTCCAACACGGGTCAACCCATGTGCGTCCGTCCCTCGTGTTATACACAGTGCTGCGCCATTAGTGAAATATTTTTTTAATTAACTTTTTTATTTTCATAGTAACTTTGAACATTTTTGGCCAAGACTATGTCTGGTAGCAGCATCAATCGTTCTGGAAGTGTTAAGAGGAAGAAGATTGTCCTAGCAATTAAAGACAAGTTACGTGTTGTTCAAACAGTGAGGCGTCACAGGCAGCCAAGCGCCTTCAACAAGTGAGGCGCCACAGGCAAGCCAAGCCCCTTCAACAAGTGAGGCATTACAGGCAAGCCAAGCGCTTTCAACAAGTGACGCGCCACAGGCAAGCCAAGCGCTTTCAACAAGTGAGGCGCAAGCAAGCGCCTTTAACAAGTGAGGCGTCACAGGCAAGCCAAGCGCCTTCAACAAGTGAGGGCATGCAAGCGCTTCAACAAGTGAGGTGCAAGCAAGCGCTTTCAACAAGTGAGGCCTCACAGGCAACCCAAATGCCCTCAACCAGTGAGGCTTCAGCAGCTGGCAGTCAAAACTAACTTAGCTTAATGAACTGTACAGTAATTTTAAGTGTTAATTTTAGTGTTGTGTTAGTATAGGTTACGTAAATTGTTAAGAATTTTTAACTTCAAGATGTGTGGCATCGATCAAGAAGACGAACACCAACAAGGTAAGTTGAGGTTTCTAGTTGAATATTTAATAATTGTATGTGGCAAGGCAATTCAAATTATGTTGTTTGTAGTATAAAAATAGTTGGAAATGGTCACTTTTGGACTCGTAGGTGAAAAAGTACCATTATCCGAAAAACGTGCTAATCCGGCTGGGGGTCCTTCCCATATAGTCCGGATGATCGAGTGGAGACAGTATACATACACATATATATTTAATCACCCACACAAATACACACATCAATAATCTTTTGTGTCACAAGTGACTCAACAAGAGGCTCACAACAGTCACTTTACAAGGCACTTTACATCTATGATGAGTTGCACAGTTACTAGTCTTGCTGCACACCCACCCAAATGGGCGGCAGTTTTACAGTCGTGTGCTCCACACCCAGCCAACTGGGCGGCAACTTTACAGTCATGTGCTGCACACCCACCCAACTGGGCGGCAGCTTTACAGTCATGTGCTCCACACCCACCCAACTGGGCGGCAGCGTTACAGTCATGTTCATGCATTACTTACAGTAAACAAATTTTGGATACTTCGCTAAGATTTCGGGCAGCACATCATTATGAATGAAGTACTTACACATTTCTTGGACACTATTGATGGTGTTATCTCTAAATTCCGCGATTTTTTCACATTCCATTATATAATGACGCAAATAGTTTATATAATGATGCGAATAGTTCTGCTGACAGAGTTTACATTTAGTCAAATCTACAACAGCAGATGTTACAAACTCCCAGAGGTACTTGTAGCCGAGCCTAAACCTAACAGTGGTAACATCTAGAAGTCTGCTAACCTTATTGGATGACCCATAGACGTCCAGTACTACCTGCATAATAGAATGATGATAGATGAAGTAGCTGGTGTGAATTTCACTTTGCCTCAAGTCTCCGAAATTTAGTCGATGTTCCCGGAATATTACTGCCCTCAGGCTGCTCAAATGCAGTCCGAGTTGGTAATCAAGACATGGTCAATTGTTTAATGTTTTGTTTGTTCATTTGTCAGAAAATTCTCATCAAACTGATTGGGAGAAGTCTTCAATAACGAATTGTAAAAGCATTTTTAATAGAAACATTATTGAAACTACTTAAATACAGATTAAAAAAAACATACAATTTGAACATGAGTAGTGGTTTGTATAATTTGGATCTATTTTTAATCGTCAATAAAAAACGATTTGAGTAAGATCATTAATACATAGTTATCTCAGTAATATATTATTAATATTTCCTTATCTCACTATTATCTTATTAACCCTTACACTGCTCAGGGGTCCTTGGGACATTTACACCCCTGTGCGAAAGAAAAAAAAAATTCAAAAATTTTTTTTCGTCTTCTAAACATGTTAATTTGTGTCCCCTGAGCACGGAAAAAAAAAAAAATCGTAGGTGACATATTTTGGGCGCAATTGACCGAGGAAGTCTGGCAAAAAGTGGGCGTTGACAGAGCAGTCGTCAGACCCGGTCAGCGTCACCCGCGTTGACAGATGGGAGTTGCCACAAAGATATTATTACCTAATTGTTTCAATGTCTCCGATTGATTTTTTCTTAGTTTTTTTGCAGTAATATTATTCAATAGTGTGTATTGTAATATATTTATATAATAAAAGTGGTTAATAAACGCTATACTCAAAAGTATGATGTGCATATTAGTGATTCAATTATTATGTTTATAAAACAATGAACAAATAGTTTTGCTGCTATTACACTCTATACACAGGTTATATATAAGTATTGGCATGTTTTGGTCACCATAACGAACCACTAAGTTGGTATTGAGAGTCGAAAAGCAACGAGGAGTTACCGCCACACACCAGCCAGCCACTCGCTGCCACTCCCTCAACACACGCACTAAACTTTCTCCCCCAACAATACCATTTGTGGTGTTATTACACTATATACAGATGTTATATATAAGTATGTGTATATTTTGTTCACCACAACTGTACAGCTAAGCTGATATAGTTAGTTCAGGCACTAAGAGTCGTCGCTATACACAGATGGCGGCTGGCGGCTCCCTCACTCATTCAAGGTCACACGCACTAAACTTTCTCCCCCAACAATACCATTTGTGGTGTTATTACACTATATACAGACGTTATATATAAGTATGTGTATATTTTGTTCACCACAATTGTACAGCTAAGCTGATATAGTTAGTTCAGGCACTAAGAGTCGTCGCTATACACAGATGGCGGCTCCCTAACTCATTCAAGGTCACACGCACTAAACTTTCATCCCCAACAATATCATTTGTGGTGTTATTACACTATATACAGACGTTATATATAAGTATGTGTATATTTTGTTCACCACAACTGTACAACCAAGCTGATATAGTTAGTTCAGGCACTAAGAGTCGTCGCTATACACAGATGGCGGCTCCCTCACTCTTTCAAGGTCACACGCACTAAACTTTCTCCCCCAACAATACCTTTTGCAGTGTTATTACCCTATATACACATATTATATATAAATATCTACATGTTTTATGCACCGTAACTGTACACCAATTTTGACACCTTCCAACTCAATTTTGTCACCTTCCAACTCAAATTTCAGTTGGAAGGTGACAAATTTGAGTTGGAAGGTGACAAAATTGAGTTGGAAGGTGACAAAATTGAGTTGGAAGGTGACAAAATTGAGTTGGAAAGTGACAAAATTGAGCTGGAAGGTGACAAATTTGAGTTGGAAGGTGACAATTGAGTTGGAAGGTGACAAATTTGTCACCTTCCAACTCAATTTTGTCACCTTCCAACTTCAAATCGACGTTGATTGAATGTTACTTGGGAACCTTTTGACCAAATGGATAAGAGAAAGAGAATAAGAGAATAAGAGAATAAGAGAATAAGAGAGAGAGAGAGAGAGAGAGAGAGAGAGAGAGAGAGAGAGAGAGAGAGAGAGACAGACAGACAGACAGACAGACAGACAGACAGACAGACAGACAGACAGACAGACAGACAGGCCCGGATCTAGTAGTTTAAGATAAAACTAAGTACCACCTAATTAACTCAATGCAACCTACCTCACCCCTAAATGTCAACCCATGTCTACGATTTTAAACAATGCTGTTTGTTGACCAAATTGTATTTTTGCTTTTTTTCTGTCATGTTTCCCCCCCCCCCCCTTTTTCATTTATTTCTTATTTTTTCTCAACACAATTTATACTTTACTCTCAATTAGTATTAAGTTTTAGTCTTAGTGTTTTTCCTGCCCGAAACGCTTTGCGTAATAGTAGCTTTAGGCATTGTATGTACTAGCTCTATCTATGAATCCATCAACTTTTCTATTTCACCTTGTATGTATGTAATTTACCTGAATAAATATTTGTATTTTTATTTGTATCTGTATATAATAAAACACTATATAATATTGGTTTACACAAATAGCACTAGGAGCGTTGGTAACTAGGACAGTGGGAGCGTTGGTATCCAGGGGCCGGATTCAGGAAGGTACTTACGAAGGTTTTTCCTCTTAGCTAAGAACGTTTTCCCTCTTAGTACCTTCGTGGCAGCTACGTCCGTATTCAAGTAGCTACACTAAGTGGAAAAACCTTCATAAGTTCATTCCGGGATTTAAGTGTGGTTTCGACCACTCGTAGCTTTACGTAAACTGGATATAAGTCATTTTTCTCTACTACATAACTCTGGGATTGATTTATGATATTGGAACATAACCAAAATATTATAGCTGGTGAATCTAGTGAAGAGGAGTCCTTCGTGTTAGTTATATATGCATTCTCTGCTTGAAACTTGAAGTAAATATGTGTTTGATGATAGTAGAATTAGTTTTATAATAGCAAGATATTATACCCGTAGTTATTAATAAACACTGGTGAACGTGAAATGAGAGAGAAGGTGATGAGCCCTGCCTGATGGGATCATTTACTATCACCAAATGCCCCTGTTCACCTAGTAGTAACGGTGTACCTTAGCTATACATACCCATTTCTAATTTATTTAGTTTGGTTTTATTTTGAAATTAAATCTGGGTGAGATATAAAATAAAAAAAAAGCTGCACAAATGATGTTAGGTAAGGAGAAGGGTAAAAATGTCAAAAACTTAATTCATTGAATACTTAAAGCTATAATTATGACTATATAGATTATTAAAAAAGAGAGAGGGAAATAGGGGTCCAAGACCTCTTCCTGTTATACAATTTGGGTGTGGAACAAGTAATTATCAAAAGAAGGCACCATGCCGGGAAGGCTATGTAGCAGTAAGGCAGTGAGGTGAGGCAGCTACTTATTTGAGAAATGCTTATTTTATTTACCTTATAAGCTGAGGCAACTTATTTTATTTGAGGAATACTCAGCTGATTCCTCTACATTTAGCATGGAACAAATTTGTGTCCAAGACCTCTTCCTGTTACCCAATTTGGCTGTGTGTAACCAAACTAGAAGTGCTCTACAAATCAAGGGACCCAGAATGTGGAATGACCTCCCGAATCATGTCAAAGGCTGTACCTCTCAACCAGTTTAAGAATTAAACCAAGTACTGCCTAATTAACTCCATGTAACCTAACTTACCTCCTAAATGTCAACCCATGTCTTGCTATTTTTTAAACAACACTATTCACCAACATGTGCAATTGCTGATTTATGCTATGTTAACCCCCCTTTTTGTATTTTTTATTCCTTCTTTCAACACAATTTATACCTAATCCCGATTACTATAAAGTTTTAGTCTGTGTTTTTTTCCCCACACCTTACCCGAAATGCTATGAGTATTAGTGCCATTAGGTATTGTATGTACTAGCTCTGTCTATAAATCCAACATTATGTTTGTAAATCAACTGTATGTACTTTTCCTGAATAAAATGTATTTATTATTTATTTTTTAATCAGTAAGTATTAAAAGAAGGCACCAAGCTGGGAAGGCTATGTAGCACCATTGTGTGTAACAATAAACCAAAAATTTTTTTAACAAATAATGCACCTGTATGGTAAAACAAATCCTGTCAGCTGTAAAAATATTGATGCAGTTATTTAAATGACAAATATAATGAAAGAAATATTACTGGTTTATTTTTATCCTATCTTTTTGTACTGTACAGTATATCCAAGGAAGTGAAAAATTGAGACATAATGCACAATTTAATGAATGATTAGCATGGATTAGCAGTTCAAAAGAAATATGACTATTACATATCAACATGAGATCTTAATGATCCATGGTCAACATGATTTAATAAGGATAATAGAGTACTGAATTTGTAATAATACAAACTATAATTTAAAATCTTTATTACTGATTTTTTTATTAAGAAGATTAGGTATACACAGCAATGTACTACTACCCTATTCTATATGGAATATTACACAGTGTAGATAAAAAACTAGCTATAAGTTTATCTAATACTCCCATCTCACAGGATGGTTAGACATACTGTACATGGAATCAATTTAGAAAATACCAGCCTCAATACAAAAAACAAATCAACTCTGACTAAACAACTCTAAGCAATTTTCACAAGAGGTAGCACTGAATCATGGAAACATTATATTATAATTACTCTTACCAGTTTCTACCAGACTCCTCTCAAATAATGTATTTTTAAACATGTTTAGGTATACACAGCAATGTGCTGCTTCCCTATTCTGTATAAAGGACCACACAGTGTAGATCAAAAACCAGCTACAAGCTCATCCAACATCCTCACCTCACAGGATGGCCAGTCATACATGGAAATAGGAGAGAACAAAATACTTAATGCTGATCTATTAGCCTCCACTGGCAAAATCTGGGTGCAGCACAAGAATATCTTCCAATGTTCCTGAGTGTATGAAGTAATTACAGAGCCCAAATACCTCATACCATTTGGTATGAAGTCACTGATAACAGGACAATCACAGATACAGTGTTGGAGAGTATGTTCTCTTAAGTAGGACTGAAAACAGATGTTTTTTTTCCACCAAGAGGGTTATAAACCCATGGAACCGCCTACCCGCTGAAGCCGTAAATGCCAAATTCCAGCTAAAAAATATCATTAAGACAATTGGTGGGCCCTTTAACAAGCCGCCGGCTTTCTGTCCTCTTCGAGGCCACTAGATAGTTAGTGGCCCTTGGGTACATTCAGTAAATATATACAATAATTGTCAGCACATCTTCCGAGCAACAAGGACAGCTGCACAGTATCTCTTAGAATTACGTAGGTAAACAACAAATGTAACATATTTTTTACTACAATGTTGGTGCTGGCTGTAGAAGTTGAAAAAACATTGTTTTACTTCGAAATATACTAATTTTATAAGAAAATTCGACGTAAATAGGAGGCAGTAGAGCTCCGATAAACCATCTTCAATATGAAGAATGTTGCTGCTCTCTGATTGGCCAAACGAAACACAGTAGTGACCTCTATCGGCACACAGGTGAACCAACAATTTTCTTCCTAAGTGGACCTTATTGAATCGCACCTAAGCATCTTCTTAGGGCGCACTTAGGAACCTTCGTAGCAAACCCACTTACGAAGAAATACACAAAGCTTCCTGAATCTAGGTCCAGGACAGTGGGAGCTGGAAGCCAGGACAGTGGGAGGGTTAGTAGTCAGGACAGTGGGAGGGTTGGTAGCCAGGACAGTGGGAGGGTTGGTAGTCAGGACAGTGGGAGGGTTGGTAGCCAGGACCTAGATTCAGGAAGCTCTGTGTATTTCTTTGTAAGTGGGTTTGCTACGAAGGTTCCTAAGTGACACGACAGTCTCCGTGGTGCAGTGGTAAGACACTCGCCTGGCGTTCCGCGAGCGCTATGTCATGGGTTCGTATCCTGGCCAGGGAGGATTTACTGGGCGCAAATCCTTAACTGTAGCCTCTGTTTAACGCAACAGTAAAATGTGTACTTGGTTGTAAAAACGATTCTTCACGGCGGGGATCGTATTCCAGGGACCTGCCCGAAACGCTACGCGTACTAGTGGCTGTACAAGAATGTAACAACTCTTGTATATATCTCTCAAAAAAAAAAAAAAAAAAAAAAAAAAAAAAAAAAAAAAAGTGCGCCCTAAGAAGATGCTTAGGTGCGATTCAATAAGGTATACTTAGGAAGAAAATTGTTGGTTCACCTGCGTGTCGATAGAGGTCACTACTGTGTTTCGTTTGGCCAATCATTCAGCAGCAACATTCTTCATATTGATGATTTAGCGCTGGCTTATCGGAGCTCTACTGCCTCCTATTTACGTCGAATTTTCTTATAAAAATAGTATATTTCGAAGTAAAACAATGTTTTTTCAACTTCTACAGCCAGCACCGACATTGTAGTAAACAAATATGTTATATTTGTTGTTTACCTACGCAATTCTAAGAGATACTGTGTAGCTGTCCTTGTTGCTCGGAAGATGCGCTGACAATTATTGTATATATTTACTGAATTTACCCAAGGGCCACTAACTATCTAGTGACCTCGAAGAGGACAGAAAGCCGGCGGCTTGTTAAAGGGCCCGCCAATTGTCTTAATGATATTTTTTAGCTGGAATTTGGCATTTACGGCTTCAGCGGGTAGGCGGTTCCATGGGTTTATAGCCCTCTTGGTGGGAAAAAAAATCTGTTTTCAGTCCTACTTGAGAGAACATACTCTCCAACACTATACAGAGCACCACTTGGTTTCCGAACTTTAGTTATCCGAAACTTCCAGTTTCCCGATTGGGGTTGGGGAGTCATGCTACCCGAACAAAGTTCGGGTAGGAAGTGGTCCGCCCAGCGTCACGACGGCTTGTGGTGGTGGGTGGAGATGGTCCAGGGTGCCCACTGTGACTTCACAGATTCACGGCCTATTATTCCTATTACAGTATTTTGAATTGCCATAAGGCTGGAATGTTCATTCTGTGCTTTTGTTTTACATATCTGCACAATCAAGAAACATCTGTGCACCATGTTGGCTCCAAATGGACGCATTGCGTCATTGATGGCTGACTGGTGGGTGGATGGACGATGGAGCTCAGGTGGGAGGCAGTATGAGAGGGGGGGGGGGGAGAATCAGTGAGAGAGGGGGATAATTAGTCAGAAAGGGAGGGAGAGAGAGATGCTAGGAGGGAGGGGGAGGTAGGGAGAGATGCTGAGAGGGAGGGGGAGGGAGGGAGAGATGCTAGGAGGGAGGGGGAGGTAGGGAGAGATGTTAGGAGGTAGGGAGAGATGCTAAGAAGGAGGGGGAGGTAGGGAGAGATGCTAAGAGGGAGGGGGAGGGAGGGAGAGATGCTAGGAGGGAGGGGGAGGTAGGGAGAGATGTTAGGAGGTAGGGAGAGATGCTAAGAGGCAGGGGGAGGTAGGGAGAGATGCTAAGAGGGAGGGGGAGGTAGGGAGAGATGTTAGGAGGTAGGGAGAGATGCTAAGAGGGAGGGGGAGGTAGGGAGAGATGCTAAGAGGGAGGGGGAGGTAGGGAGAGATGCTAAGAGGGAGGGGGAGGTAGGGAGAGATGCTAGGAGGTAGGCAGGAAGGGACGGAAGTAGTGAGAATTAGGGAGGGAAAGGCAAGCTGGCAGGCACAGGCAGACAGGCACAGGCGGACAGGCTGGGAAGGAGGCAGGCAGGCAGGCTCGGGTAAGGAAGCGGTCAGCCAAGCGTCGTGCCGGCCCGTGGTGGGTGGGTGGGGGGGTGGGTGATGGTTTAGTTTGCTCACTGACCGTGTCGGGCGCTGCCTGCTACCCTGTGACGTCACAGACTCACGGCCTATTGTTCCCATTGTTTGAATTTGTCACGAGACTTGAGTGTTCATTCCGTGACTTTGTTTTACATATCAGCACAATCAAGGAACATCCATGCACCATGTCGGCTCCAAATGCACGCATTGTGTCAGTGAAAGCATCTACAAGCGGGTTACGTAAAAGAAAGAGGTCAGTGATGACATTTGAAAAGAAAGTTGAAATAATTAAGAAGGTCGAAAGCGGTGTCCCGAGAAGTGTCGTGTGCGCTGAGTATGGCATTAGTAAAAGTACTGTTTTTGATCTTCTTAAGGCTAAACCTATCATTTTTGACTATTTCTCTAGAAGTGAAAGTGATAAAGCAATACGAAATAGAAAGGTAGTAAGTAAAGCAAAAGTGGAGAGTGTTGATAACGCAGTGTGGGAGTGGTACAAACAGAGACGTGAAGTGACGAAGAAGCCAGTGGCAGGCTGAACTCCTAGCCTATGTCAAGGGGATTAAGTCCCCTGAGATTAGAGCAGAACTGGTGACTGAAACAATCGAAGATGACATAGATGGATAGATTTTGATGAAGAAGCCCCAAACAATCGAAACATGACTAATGATGAAATTATAGAATTAGTATGTACAGCAAAAAAGCCAGACGAGTGCAATGAAGAAGATGGAGAGGAAGAGGAAGAGGAAGAGGATGAAGAAACGTTAAAGGAAAAATATGATATGGAAAAAGTTCAGCAAAATTTTGAATACATTCTGGCATTTATGGACACGAGTTACAGCGAGTTTGAAATTAAGGACATGATGACTCAGTACAATTTGTATATGAAGTTTTTAAAAACAAGAGCCAAGGGAATGAAACAAATGTCAATTACAGTCTTTTGCAATGGCTTCCAAGAAAGCTCGCATTGCATCACCAGCACCTGACTCATCGCATGTTGACCCAGTCAACCCAACAACTTCAGTCAATCCAACACCATCAATATCCACCACCACCTCTTCCATGTAAATAACTATGCTTCATCAACATCGATCATCAACATAAGCGGATCAGGACTTCAATTATTGGTGAGTACAAACAAAATACGGTCACGCATTTACGCTATGAACCTGTCGATTTTTTCCCCTAGATTTTTTCAAATTATTTTTTTTATTTTTTCCTCCATTTCTCGTATACGAACTTACATGTTAACCGACGGGTCTCGTCCCCAAGGGGTTCGGAAACCAAGTGGTGCTCTGTATCTGTGATTGTCCTGTTATCAGTGACTTCATACCAAATGGTATGAGGTATTTTGAGCTCTGTAATTACTTCATACACTCAGGAATATTGGAAGATATTCTTGTGCTGCACCCAGATTTTGCCAGTGGAGGCTAATAGATCAGCATTAAGTATTTTGTTCTCTCCTAATTCCATGTATGACTGGCCATCCTGTGAGGTGAGGATGTTGGGTGAGCTTATATTGGAAGATACAAATATTGGAAGATATTCTTGTGCTGCACCCAGATTTTGCCAGTGGAGGCTAATAGATCAGCATTAAGTATTTTGTTCTCTCCTAATTCCATGTATGACTGGCCATCCTGTGAGGTGAGGATGTTGGGTGAGCTTGTAGCTGGTTTTTGATCTACACTGTGTGGTCCTTTATACAGAATAGGGAAGCAGCACATTGGTGTGTATACCTAAACATGTTTAAAAATACATTGTTTGAGAGGAGTTTTGTAGAAACTGGTAAGAGTAATTATAATATAATGTTTCCATGATTCAGTGCTTACCTCTTGTGAAAATTGCTTAGAGTTGTTTAGTCAGAGTTGATTTGTTTTTTGTATTGAGGCTGGTATTTTCTAAATTGATTCCATGTACAGCATGTCTAACCATCCTGTGAGATGGGAGTATTAGATAAACTTATAGCTAGTTTTTTATCTACACTGTGTAATATTCCATATAGAATAGGGTAGCAGCACATTGCTGTGTATACCTAATCTTCTTAATAAAAAAAATCAGTAATAAAGATTTTAAATTATAGTTTGTATTATTACAAATACAGTACTGTATTATCCTTATTAAATCCTGTTGACCATGGATCATTAAGATCTCATGTTGATATGTAATACAAGTCATATTTCTTTTGAACTGCTAATCCATGCTAATCATTCATTAAATTGTGCATTATGTCTCAATTTTTCACTTCCTTGGATATACTGTACAGTACAAAAAGATAGGATAAAAATAAACCAGTAATATTTCTTTCATTATATTTTTCATTTAAATAACTGCATCAATATTTTTACAGCTGACAGGATTTGTTTTACCATACAGGTGCATTATTTGTTAAAACAATTTTGGTTTATTGTTACACACAATGGTGCTACATAGCCTTCCCAGCTTGGTGCCTTCTTTTAATACTTACTGATTAAAAAATAAATAATAAATACATTTTATTCAGGAAAAGTACATACAGTTGATTTACAAACATAATGTTGGATTTATAGGCAGAGCTAGTACATACAATACCTAAAGCCACTAATACTCATAGCATTTCGGGCAAAGTGTGGGGGGAAAAAACACAGACTAAAACTTAATAGTAATCGGGATTAGGTATAAATTGTGTTGAAAGAAGGAATAAAAAATACAAAAAGTGGGTTAACATAGCATAAATCAGCAATTGCACATTTTTTTTTTTTTTTTTTTTTGAGATATATACAAGAGTTGTTACATTCTTTTACAGCCACTAGTACGCGTAGCGTTTCGGGCAGGTCCCTGGAATACGATCCCCGCCGCGAAGAATCGTTTTTTCATCCAAGTACTCATTTTACTGTTGCGTTAAACAGAGGCTACAGTTAAGGAATTGCTCCCAGTAAATCCTCCCCGGCCAGGATACGAACCCATGACAGCGCTCGCGGAACGATGTTGGTGAACAGCGTTGTTTGAAACCTGCAAGGCTCATTGTTATCTTTGCAGAATGAAGTTGTAGATTTACACAAGAACAATCAAGATCTAGCTACCAAAGTCGTCAACCTCGAACAAGAATTAAGCATTCTCAAGAACACAGTTACAAACTTTAATCCAGATGCAACCACTTAAAAACAGGAAGAAATATTGCAACTGTTTGAGAACCATCTGAACAACCTACAACAACAACACACTGTTACCCAAGACGAGACAGACCAACATAAACTACTTGAGTCTGTAATTATCTCTTCATGGGATTTTCCCCAAGAAACTGATGGTGAAGACTGTGCTGCCATCGTGATCAAAGTATTGCAGGATAAGTTAAGTTATTCGATCCAAAAAAATGACAACAAAGCAGCTTATAGAGTGGGTACCAAATCATCTGGTACTAATAATAGGCGAATTCGATTAAAATTAGATAGCTGCTCCCGCAAGACTGATCTTATCTCATCTGCAGTTGCTAGTAAATCCACTGTTTATGTGAATGAATGTCTGACCAGGTGCAGGCAAAATCTCTTTTTTAAACTGCGTGGCTTCTGCAAAAATTCCCCTATAATAAAACACTGTTTTGTGCGAGATGGTAAAATTATAGCTAGGAGGACTGACACTGGAAAAACCTATTCAATAACCACAGAAGCTCACCTTAATTCTTTCCTCAGTGACTGTGGGATATCTGCTGTATAGCCTGAATTCAAATTATAATCTCATTTAACTACCTTTGTGTACTCTAGCTCTGCCTTTCCCTTCAAAAGGTTTTAACTTTAGTTAAATAAAAAGAAGAATAATATTGTCATCTATATTATTGTCTTTTTTCTTTTTACTCCCATGTTCCATAGTACACTGGCTTTGCCTGTGTCCTCTAGTACTAACTTCATTATCTAGTGTTCCTGAGTGTATCTCTATTTAAACTACCTCAGTTTGTTTTAGTGTAACTTTAGTATTCAACTATAATGTACTTATAATAGTATAGTAAGCAAGCTTTTCATCTTACAGATTTCATAATTGTTTTTTTTTTTTTTTTACTTTTTTGGTCATCTATTGTTATTAATTATTCTAGTTAATTTTTTACATTCCTAGTTCCCATTAAGTTTTTTTTCTTTTTACTTAAAATTACCATTAAGATTATTTTACTTTAGAATTTTTAATCTACTTTTTTCTTTGTTTTCTATTTTGTAATTTGCCATTCTTGCCTTGTTTTCCTGCAAACTGCCTTTTTATGCAGACAAGTATAGACCCAGAACTAAACCTCTTATCCACTATCTATGACAATCATCACTTCAATGATCAAAATTGCAGATATTTTACAGCACATGATGTAAACAATGTATTAACAGATAATCACAATATCTCTGTAATCAACTTGAACGTTAGATCCCTAGGTAAACACTTCGATGATGTTAGTGCCTTGATTGAAACTATTGACAACAAATTCTCTTTTATTATACTTACTGAAACGTGGTTGAAAGAGGATAATACTCAACTCTTTAACATGCCTAACTACTCGGCAATTCACAACTGTCGTCAAATGCAGAGAGGTGGTGGTACTGCTCTTTACTACCACCAAGAACTAACATGCTTAAAAATAATTAGAACTAGAGACTGCTGTGGGGAGTATATCTTCGCCAGTTTCAGAGTCAAGGGGGCCGAGTCTGTCCTGTCTGTGGGTGCAGTCTATAGAATTCCTAACACTGATGTGTCTGAATTCAACTCAAACCTTAGAAATCTAATACTAGATAACAGATTGAACAAAAACCATCTAATTATCGCAGGGGACTTTAATATTGACCTCTGCGAGCCTGAACACCCTACTGCTGTTAGCTTCCTCAACTGTATGAATTCCTGCTTCCTCATACCCTTAATCACTAGACCAACTAAAATCACTGATAGTACTGCCACGACTCTAGATCACATCTGGACCAACATAACCTCTCCGCTTACTTCAGGTATAATCACCGATAGCACTACAGACCATTACCCCACATTTGTCTTAACTAACATTAGCAAACCACCTCTAGAGACAAGGGAGTTAAGCTTTAGGCTGCACAATGAAACAGCTATAAACAATTTTATAACTGCTGCTGATAATGTCAACTGGGAGTCCGAGTTAGGTAACATAGGGGACATCAACCTAGCAGTGCAATCTTTTCTTCAAACAGCTCTTAGCCTTTATAACACCCACTGTCCTATGCTTACAAAACAAGTCACAAGCAAAAGACTTAACAATCCTTGGCTTACAAAGGGAATACTTAAATCCATTAACAAAAAACACGACCTTGAGAAGAAGTATAGGCTAGAAACAGTCTCCAAAGAATTCTCAAAGAATTACTCGTTATTGCTATCTAAAATAATTAGACGAGCCAAAACTAAATACTATGAAGATAAATTTACCCAAGTAAAGAGCAACATTAAAAAAACTTGGAGCACAATTTCACAAATATTGGGATCAAAGAAGATTTTAAATAACAAACCAACACTCCTTTCCAATAACGCTGGTCAGCTTTCAGCCTCTGATTCTGCTATTGAGTTCAATAGGTTCTTCTCTTCCATTGGGTCATCCCTTGCAAATGATATTCCATCTTCCTGTACTGATGTTAAGGAGTATCTTACAGGTAACTATCCACAGTCTCTGTACCTAAAGCCTTCTAGTTCCACTGATGTCAATGAAATAATCCTTTCCCTTAAAACCAAGTCTAGTGCCCTCGAGGAGATACCAACTTTAATTTACAAAAAAGCCTCCAGATCTCTAGCCCCTGCTATTGCATTGCTCTTCAACAAGTCACTTGAACTCCAAACCTTTCCTGACATTCTAAAAAAAGCAAGAGTAACCCCTGTCCACAAATGTGGTGATCTCACAGATGTTAACAACTACAGACCTATATCAATCCTGCCTAACTTGTTAAAAATATTCGAAAACTAATCTACAAGCAGCTTTACTCTTTTCTAGCCAAATCACAATATACTTAGCTCTTGTCAATATGGCTTCAGACCCAAAAAAAGCACTAACAATGCACTTATTAGTATGATTAACTTAATTCACGCAGCTCTTGATAAAAAGGAGTTTCCTGTTGGGTTATTTGTGGACCTGCGTAAGGCTTTTGACACTGTCAACCATCAAAACCTTCTTCTTAAATTACATCATTATGGAGTCAGAGGACACTCCCTGCAATACCTCAAATCTTATCTTACTGACAGGCTCCAGTATGTTTCTGTGAATAATACAATTTCTCCCACCCTACCCATCAACATTGGTGTTCCTCAGGGCAGCATACTTGGCCCTCTCCTCTTTCTCATCTACATTAATGACCTTCCAAATGCCTCCCAACACCTCAAACCAATTCTATTTGCTGACGACACAACCTTCATTTACTCCAGTCCTGACCCCTTGCTCTAAATGCCACAGTAAATACTGAGCTAGAGAAAGTCCATCTTTGGCTAACCGCCAACAAACTCACCCTTAACATTGACAAAACGTTTTATATTCTGTTTGGCAATAAGTCCTCTAATCAGATAAATCTCAAAATAAACAATACCCAAATTTGTAACAAATTAGATGGCAAATTCCTTGGCGTTCTCATCGGCCACAAGCTGAATTTCCAGGGTCACATTCTAAATATATCAAAAAAAGTTTCAAAAACTGTTGGCATTCTTTCTAAGATCAGATATTATGTACCCCGCCCTGCCCTGGTTACTCTCTATTACTCCCTCATCTATCCATACCTCAACTATGGTATTTGTGCTTGGGGTTCTACTACCCAAAATCATTTACGTCCTCTTATTACCCAACACAAAGCTGCTATTAGGACAATATCCAACTCTGGCCCCAGACATCACTCGGTACCCTTACTCAAATCTCTGAATATGTTAGATATTAAATCACTGCACATTCTCTCTTGTGTATTATACATATATAAAACGCTGAACTGTAATGCCAATCCTGACCTCAAAAGCTTCATTGAAGGTTGTAACAGAACCCATGAGCACCACACCAGAAATAAATACAGTTTTCATATTCCTAGAGTACGACTTAATCAAACTAGAAATGCTCTACAAATCAAGGGACCCAGAATGTGGAATGACCTTCCCAGCCATGTTAAAGACTGTACCTCTCTCAACCAGTTTAAGATAAAAACTAAACACTACCTAATAAATTCCCTGTAACCTACCTCACTCCTCTATTGTCAACCCATGTCTGTAATTTTTTTTGTTTTTTTTTGTTTAATCAACACTGTTTGTCAACCTATTGTATTTGTGCTGATTTTTCAGTCATGTTCTCCCTTTTTTTTTTATCTTTATTTGTATTTGTTCTCAACACTTTTTATTCTTTATGCTCAATTAGTATTAAGTTCTAGATATTAATGTTTTTCTTGCCCGAAACGCATTGCGTAATAGTGGCTTTAGGCATTGTATGTACTAGCTCTATCTATATATCAATCCATTAATGTAACATCACTTGTATGTATGTATGTACCTTACCTGAATAAACATATTTATTTATTTATTTATATTTATTTATTTAAAAATAGCAAGACATGGTTGACATTTAAGAGGTAAGTTAGGTTACATGGAGTTAATTAGGCAGTACTTGGTTTAACTCTTAAACTGGTTGAGAGAGGTACAGCCTTTGACATGATTCTGGAGGTCATTCCACATTCTGGGTCCCTTGATTTGTAGAGCACTTCTAGTTTGGTTACACACAGCCAAATTGAGTAACAGGAAGAGGTCTTGGACACAAATTTGTTCCATGCTAAATGTAGAGCAATCAGCTGAGTATTCCTCAAATAAAATAAGTTGCCTCAGCTTACAAGGTAAATAAAATAAGCATTTCTCAAATAAGTAGCTGCCTCACCTCACTGCCTTACTGCTACATAGCCTTCCCGGCATGGTGCCTTCTTTTGATAATTACTTGTTCCACACCCAAATTGTATAACAGGAAGAGGTCTTGGACCCCTATTTCCCTCTCTCTTTTTTAATAATCTATATAGTCATTATTATAGCTTTAAGTATTCAATGAATAAAGTTTTTGACATTTTTACCTTTTTCCTTACCTAACATCATTTGTGCAGCATATTTTTATTTTATGCCTCACCCAGATTTAATTTCAAAATAAAACCAAACTAAATAAATTAGAAATGGGTATGTATAGCTAAGGTACACCCTTACTACTAGGTGAACAGGGGCATTTGGTGATAGTAAATGATCCCATCAGGCAGGGCTCATCACCTTCTCTCATATTTCATGTTCACCAGTGTTTATTTACTTAATAACTACTGGTATAATATCTTGCTATTATAAAACTAATTCTACTATCATCAAACACATATTTACTTCAAGTTTCAAGCAGAGAATGTATATATAACTAACACGAAGGATTACTCTTCCCTAGATTCACCAGCTATAATATTTTGGTTATGTTCCAATATCATAAATCGATCCCAGTGTTATGTAGTAGAGAAAAAATGACTTATATCCAGTTTACGTAAAGCTACGAGTGGTCGAAACCACACTTAAATCCCGGAATGAACTTACGAAGGTTTTTCCACTTAGGGTAGTTAATTGAATACGGACGTAGCCGCCACGAAGGCGCTAAGACGGAAAACGCTCTTAGCTAAGAGGAAAAACCTTCGTAAGTACCTTCCTGAATCCGGCCCCAAGACAGTGGGAGGGTTGGTAGCCAGGACAGTGGGATGGTTAGTAGCCAGGACAGTGGGAGGGTTGGTAGCCAGGACAGTGAGAGGGTTGGTAGCCAGGACAGTGAGTGGGTTGGTAGGCAGGACAGTGGGGGGGGGGGTGGTAGCCAGGACAGTGGGAGGGTTGGTAGCCAGGACAGTGGCATGGTTAGTAGCCAGGACAGTGGGGGGGTTGGTAGCCAGGACAGTGGGAGGGTTGGTAGCCAGGACAGTGGGAGGGTTGGTAGCCAGGACAGTGGGAAGGTTGGTAGCCAGGACAGTGGGAAAGTTGGTAGCTAGGACAGTGGGAGGGTTAGTAGCCAGGACAGTGGGAGGGTTGGTAGCCAGGACAATGAGTGGGTTGGTAGCCAGGACAGTGGGAGGGTTGGTAGCCAGGACAGTGGGAGGGTTGGTAGCCAGGACAGTGGGAGGGTTGGTAGCCAGGACAGTGGGAGGGTTGGTAGCCAGGACAGTGGGAGGGTTGGTAGCCAGGACAGTGGGAGCTGGAAGCCAGGACAGTGGGAGGGTTGGTAGCCAGGACAGTGGGATGGTTAGTAGCCAGGACAGTGGGGGGGTTGGTAGCCAGGACAGTGGGATGGTTAGTAGCCAGGACAGTGGGAGGGTTGGTGGCCAGGACAGTGGGAGGGTTGGTAGCCAGGATAGTGGGGGGGTTGGTTGCCAGGACAGTGGGAGGGTTGGTAGCCAGGACAGTGGGATGGTTAGTAGCCAGGACAGTGGGAGGGTTGGTAGCCAGGACAGTGGGAGGGTTGGTAGCCAGGACAGTGGGGGGGTTGGTGGCCAGGACAGTGGGAGGGTTGGTAGCCAGGACAGTTGGATGGTTAGTAGCCAGGACAGTGGGGGGGTTGGTAGCCAGGACAGTGGGGGGGGTTGGTGGCCAGGACAGTGGGAGGGTTGGTAGCCAGGACAGTGAGAGGGATGGTAGCCAGGACAGTGGGGGGGTTGGTGGCCAGGACAGTGCGAGGGTTGGTAGCCAGGACAGTGGGAGGGTTGGTAGCCAGGACAGTGGGAGGGTTGGTAGCCAGGACAGTGGGATGGTTGGTAGCCAGGACAGTGGGAGGGTTGGTAGCCAGGACAGTGGGAGTGTTGGTAGCCAGGACAGTGGGAGTGTTGGTAGCCAGGACAGTGGGAGCTGGAAGCCAGGACAGTGGGAGGGTTGGTAGCCAGGACAGTGGGAGTGTTGGTAGCCAGGACAGTGGGAGTGTTGGTAGCCAGGACAGTGGGAGCTGGAAGCCAGGACAGTGGGAGGGTTGGTAACCAGGACAGTGGGAGGGTTGGTAGCCAGGACAGTGGGAGGGTTGGTAGCCAGGACAGTGGGAGGGTTGGTAGCCAGGACAGTGGGAGGGTTGGTAGCCAGGACAGTGGGAGGGTTGGTAGCCAGGACAGTGGGAGGGTTGGTAGCCAGGACAGTGGGAGCTGGAAGCCAGGACAGTGGGAGGGTTGGTAGCCAGGACAGTGAGAGGGTTGGTAGCCAGGACAGTGGGGGGGGGGTTGGTAGCCAGGACAGTGGGATGGTTAGTAGCCAGGACAGTGGGAGGGTTGGTGGCCAGGACAGTGGGAGGGTTGGTAGCCAGGACAGTGGGGGGGTTGGTTGCCAGGACAGTGGGAGTGTTGGTAGCCAGGACAGTGGGAGTGTTGGTAGCCAGGACAGTGGGATGGTTAGTAGCCAGGACAGTGGGAGGGTTGGTAGCCAGGACAGTGGGAGGGTTGGTAGCCAGGACAGTGGGGGGGTTGGTGGCCAGGACAGTGGGAGGGTTGGTAGCCAGGACAGTGGGATGGTTAGTAGCCAGGACAGTGGGGGGTTGGTAGCCAGGACAGTGGGGGGTTGGTAGCCAGGACAGTGGGAGGGTTGGTAGCCAGGACAGTGGAGGGTTGGTAGCCAGGACAGTGGGGGGTTGGTAGCCAGGACAGTGGGAGGGTTGGTAGCCAGGACAGTGGGAGGGTTGGTAGCCAGGACAGTGGGAGGGTTGGTAGCCAGGACAGTGGGAGGGTTGGTAGCCAGGACAGTGGGAGGGTTGGTAGCCAGGACAGGGGGGGTTGGTAGCCAGGACAGTGGGGGGTTGGTAGCCAGGACAGTGGGAGGGTTGGTAGCCAGGACAGTGGGAGGGTTGGTAGCCAAGGACAGTGGGAGGGTTGGTAGCCAGGACAGTGGGAGGTTGGTAGCCAGGACAGTGGGAGCTGGAAGCCAGGACAGTGGGAGGGTTGGTAGCCAAGGACAGTGGGAGGTTGGTAGCCAGGACAGTGGGAGGTCTGGTAGCCAGGACAGTGGGAGGGTTGGTAGCCAGGACAGTGGGAGGGTTGGTAGCCAGGACAGTGGGAGGGTTGGTAGCCAGGACAGTGGGAGGGTTGGTAGCCAGTGTTACAGTGGGAGGGTTGGTAGCCAGGACAGTGAGGGTTGGTAGCCAGGACAGTGGGAGGGTTGGTAGCCAGGACAGTGGGAGGGTTGGTAGCCAGGACAGTGGGAGGGTTGGGTAGCCAGGGACAGTGGGAGGGTTGGTAGCCAGGAACAGTGGGAGGGTTGGTAAGCCAGGACAGTGGGAGGGTGGTAGCCAGGACAGTGGGAGGGTTGGTAGCCAGGACAGTGGGAGGGTTGGTAGCCAGGACAGTGGGAGGGTTGGTAGCCAGGACAAGGTGGGAGGGTTGGTAGCCAGGACAGTGGGAGGGGTTGGTAGCCAGGACAGTGGGGAGGGTTGGTAGCCAGGACAGTGGGAGGGTTGGTAGCCAGGACAGTGGGAGGGTTGGTAGCCAGGACAGTGGGAGGGTTGGTAGCCAGGACAGTGGGAGGGTTGGTAGCCAGGACAGTGGGAGGGTTGGTAGCCAGGACAGTGGGAGGGTTGGTAGCCAGGACAGTGGGAGGGTTGGTAGCCAGGACAGTGGGAGGGTTGGTAGCCAGGACAGTGGGAGGGTTGGTAGCCAGGACAGTGGGAGGGTTGGTAGCCAGGACAGTGGGAGGGTTGGTAGCCAGGACAGTGGGAGGGTTGGTAGCCAGGACAGTGGGAGGGTTGGTAGCCAGGACAGTGGGAGTGTTGGTAGCCAGGACAGTGGGAGGGTTGGTAGCCAGGACAGTGGGAGGGTTGGTAGCCAGGACAGTGGGAGGGTTGGTAGCCAGGACAGTGGGAGGGTTGGTAGCCAGGACAGTGGGAGGGTTGGTAGCCAGGACAGTGGGAGGGTTGGTAGCCAGGACAGTGGGAGGGTTGGTAGCCAGGACAGTGGGAGGGTTGGTAGCCAGGACAGTGGGAGGGTTGGTAGCCAGGACAGTGGGAGGGTTGGTAGCCAGGACAGTGGGAGGGTTGGTAGCCAGGACAGTGGGAGGGTTGGTAGCCAGGACAGTGGGAGGGTTGGTAGCCAGGACAGTGGGAGGGTTGGTAGCCAGGACAGTGGGAGGGTTGGTAGCCAGGACAGTGGGAGGGTTGGTAGCCAGGACAGTGGGAGGGTTGGTAGCCAGGACAGTGGGAGGGTTGGTAGCCAGGACAGTGGGAGGGTTGGTAGCCAGGACAGTGGGAGGGTTGGTAGCCAGGACAGTGGGAGGGTTGGTAGCCAGGACAGTGGGAGGGTTGGTAGCCAGGACAGTGGGAGGGTTGGTAGCCAGGACAGTGGGAGGGTTGGTAGCCAGGACAGTGGGAGGGTTGGTAGCCAGGACAGTGGGAGGGTTGGTAGCCAGGACAGTGGGAGGGTTGGTAGCCAGGACAGTGGGAGGGTTGGTAGCCAGGACAGTGGGAGGGTTGGTAGCCAGGACAGTGGGAGGGATGGTAGCCAGGACAGTGGAGGGTTGGTAGCCCGGACAGTGGGAGGGTTGGTAGCCGGACAGTGGGAGGGTTTGGTACCAGGACAATGAGTGTTGGTACCAGGACAGTGGGAAGGTTGTAGCCAGGACAGTGGGAGGTTTGGGTACAGCCGGGACCATGAGTGGGGTTGGTAGCCAGGACAGTGGGAGGGTTGGTAGCCAGGACAGTGGGAGGGTTGGTACCAGGAAAGTGGAGGGTTGGTAGCCAGGACAGTGGGAGGGTTGGGTAGCCAGGACAGTGGGAGTGTGGTTAGCCAGGACAGTGGGATGGTTGGTAAGCCAGGACAGTGGGAGGGTTGGTAGCCAGGACAGTGGGAGGGTTGGTAGCCAGGACAGTTGGGAGGGTTGGGTAGCCAGGACAATGAGTGGGTTGGTAGCCAGGACAGTGGGAGGGATTGGTAGCCAGGACAGTGGGAGGGTTGGTAGCCAGGACAGTGGGAGGGTTGGTAGCCAAGGACAGTGGGGAGGGTCATGGTAAAGGCCCAGGACAGATGAGGAGGGTTGGTAGCCAGGACAGTGGGAGCTGGAAGCCAGGACAGTGGGAGGGTTGGTAGCCAGGACAGTGGGAGGGTTGGTAGCCAGGACAGTGGGAGCTGGAAGCCAGGACAGTGGGAGGGTTGGTAGCCAGGACAGTGGGAGGGTTGGTAGCCAGGACAGTGGGAGGGTTGGTAGCCAGGACAGTGGGAGGGTTGGTAGCCAGGACAGTGGGAGGGTTGGTAGCCAGGACAGTGGGAGGGTTGGTAGCCAGGACAGTGGGAGGGTTGGTAGCCAGGACAGTGGGAGGGTTGGTAGCCAGGACAGTGGGAGGGTTGGTAGCCAGGACAGTGGGAGGGTTGGTAGCCAGGACAGTGGGAGTGTTGGTAGCCAGGACAGTGGGAGCTGGAAGCCAGGACAGTGGGAGGGTTGGTAGCCAGGACAGTGGGAGGGTTGGTAGCCAGGACAGTGGGAGGGTTGGTAGCCAGGACAGTGGGAGTGTTGGTAGCCAGGACAGTGGGAGGGTT
This sequence comes from Procambarus clarkii, assembly GCF_040958095.1. NCBI lineage: Eukaryota > Metazoa > Arthropoda > Malacostraca > Decapoda > Cambaridae > Procambarus > Procambarus clarkii. The sequence goes on from NC_091170.1 coordinate 21,502,233, forward strand.
GGTAGCCAGGACAGTGGGAGGGTTGGTAGCCAGGACAGTGGGAGGGTTGGTAGCCAGGACAGTGGGAGTGTTGGTAGCCAGGACAGTGGGGGGGTTGGTAGCCAGGACAGTGGGAGGGTTGGTAGCCAGGGCAGTGGGAGGGTTGGTAGCCAGGACAGTGGGAGTGTTGGTAGCCAGGACAGTGGGGGGGTTGGTAGCCAGGACAGTGGGAGGGTTGGTAGCCAGGACAGTGGGAGGGTTGGTAGCCAGGACAGTGGGAGTGTTGGTGGCCAGGACAGTGGGAGGGTTGGTAGCCAGGACAGTGGGAGGGTTGGTAGCCAGGACAGTGGGAGGGTTGGTAGCCAGGACAGTAGGAGGGTTGGTAGCCAGGACAGTGGGAGGGTTGGTAGCCAGGACAGTGGGAGGGTTGGTAGCCAGGACAGTGGGAGGGTTGGTAGCTAGGACAGTGGGAGGGTTGGTAGCCAGGACAGTGGGAGGGTTGGTAGCCAGGACAGTGGGAGTGTTGGTAGCCAGGACAGTGGGAGTGTTGGTAGCCAGGACAGTGGGGGGGTTGGTAGCCAGGACAGTCGGAGGGTTGGTAGCCAGGACAGTGGGAGGGTTGGTAGCCAGGACAGTGGGAGGGTTGGTAGCCAGGACAGTGGGAGTGTTGGTAGCCAGGACAGTGGGAGTGTTGGTAGCCAGGACAGTGGGGGGGTTGGTAGCCAGGACAGTCGGAGGGTTGGTAGCCAGGACAGTGGGATGGTTGGTAGCCAGGACAGTGGGAGGGTTGGTAGCCAGGACAGTGGGAGGGATGGTAGCCAGGACAGTGGGAGGGTTGGTAGCCAGGACAGTGGGAGGGTTGGTAGCCAGGACAGTGGGGGGGTTTGGTAGCCAGGACAGTGGGAGGGTTGGTAGCCAGGACAGTGGGAGGGTTGGTAGCCAGGACAGTGGGAGGGTTGGTAGCCAGGACAGTGGGAGGGTTGGTAGCCAGGACAGTGGGGGGGTTTGGTAGCCAGGACAGTGGGAGGGTTGGTAGCCAGGACAGTGGGAGGGTTGGTAGCCAGGACAGTGGGAGGGTTGGTAGCCAGGACAGTGGGAGGGTTGGTAGCCAGGACAGTGGGAGGGTTGGTAGCCAGGACAGTGGGAGTGTTGGTAGCCAGGACAGTGGGAGTGTTGGTAGCCAGGACAGTGGGGGGGTTGGTAGCCAGGACAGTGGGAGGGTTGGTAGCCAGGACAGTGGGAGGGTTGGTAGCCAGGACAGTGGGAGGGTTGGTAGCCAGGACAGTGGGAGGGTTGGTAGCCAGGACAGTGGGAGGGTTGGTAGCCAGGACAGTGGGAGGGTTGGTAGCCAGGACAGTGGGAGGGTTGGTAGCCAGGACAGTGGGAGGGTTGGTAGTCAGGACAGTGGGAGGGTTGGTAGCCAGGACAGTGGGAGGGTTGGTAGCCAGGACAGTGGGAGGGTTGGTGGCCAGGACAGTGGGAGGGTTGGTAGCCAGGACAGTGGGAGGGTTGGTGGCCAGGACAGTGGGAGGGTTGGTAGCCAGGACAGTGGGAGGGTTGGTAGCCAGGACAGTGGGAGGGTTGGTAGCCAGGACAGTGGGAGGGTTGGTAGCCAGGACAGTGGGAGGGTTGGTAGCCAGGACAGTGGGAGGGTTGGTAGCCCGGCGCCCTCAGTTCCCATGGTAATGGTCGCAGGGCTTCTTGCCTTGGTCTTTGTGGCGGCTGGCCGCGCTAATGGTCAAGATGAAGATGGATGGATACACTCAACTATTACTGTCTGCAGCCGCCTTCTGGCTGATTATGTTCCCTCTACAGTGTTGCCTCTATATTATCGACCCAGCTGCCTCTCTCTCTCTAGTACAGATGGTCGACCCAGCTGCCTCTCTAGTACAGATGGTCGACCCAGCTGCCTCTCTAGTACAGTTGGTCGACCCAGCTGCCTCTCTCTAGTACAGATGGTCGACCCAGCTGCTTCTCTCTAGTACAGTTGGTCGACCCAGCTGCTTCTCTCTAGTACAGTTGGTCGACCCAGCTGCTTCTCTCTAGTACAGTTGGTCGACCCAGCTGCCTCTCTCTCGTACAGATGGTCGACCCAGCTGCCTCTCTCTAGTACAGATGGTCGACCCAGCTGCCTCTCTCTAGTACAGATGGTCGACCCAGCTGCCTCTCTCTAGTACAGTTGGTCGACCCAGCTGCCTCTCTCTAGTACAGTTGGTCGACCCAGCTGCCTCTCTCTAGTACAGTTGGTCGACCCAGCTGCCTCTCTCTAGTACAGATGGTCGACCCAGCTGCCTCTCTCTAGTACAGATGGTCGACCCAGCTGCCTCTCTCTAGTACAGATGGTCGACCCAGCTGCCTCTCTCGTACAGATGGTCGACCCAGCTGCCTCTCTCTCGTACAGATGGTCGACCCAGCTGCCTCTCTCTAGTACAGATGGTCGACCCAGCTGCCTCTCTCTAGTACAGATGGTCGACCCAGCTGCCTCTCTCTAGTACAGATGGTCGACCCAGCTGCCTCTCTCTAGTACAGATGGTCGACCCAGCTGCCTCTCTCGTACAGATGGTCGACCCAGCTGCCTCTCTCGTACAGATGGTCGACCCAGCTGCCTCTCTCTCGTACAGATGGTCGACCCAGCTGCCTCTCTCTAGTACAGATGGTCGACCCAGCTGCCTCTGTAGTACAGTTGGTCGACCCAGCTGCCTCTCTCGTACAGATGGTTGACCCAGCTGCCTCTCTCGTACAGATAGTCGACCCAGCTGCCTCTCTAGTACAGTTGGTCGACCCAGCTGCCTCTCTAGTACAGTTGGTCGACCCAGCTGCCTCTCTAGTACAGTTGGTCGACCCAGCTGCCTCTCTCTAGTACAGATAGTCGACCCAGCTGCCTCTCACTAGTACAGTTGGTCGACCCAGCTGCCTCTCTCGTACAGATGGTCGACCCAGCTGCCTCTCTAGTACATTTGGTCGACCCAGCTGCCTCTCTCTAGTACAGTTGGTCGACCCAGCTGCCTCTCTAGTACAGTTGGTCGACCCAGCTGCCTCTCTGCAGTACTTTATTTTGAGCATACCTGCTTTATGGGGTTCTGGAAGATCTTCTACTCTCCAAGCACGGCCTGAGGCCAGGCTCGACTTGTGATAACTTTATCCAACAGACTGCTGCTTGGAGCGGCCCGCAGGCCCACATATCCACTACAGCCTGGTTGGTCCGGCACTTCTTGCAAGAACTTGTCTAAGTGCTTCTTGAATACATCTATTTTTGTTCCAGCAATATTTCTAATGCTTGCTGGGAGAGTGTTGAACAGCTGTGGACCTCTGATGTTTATATAGTGTTCTCTGATTGTGCCTATGGCACCCGTGCTCTTCACTGGTTATATTTGGCATTTTCTTCCATATCGTTCACTCCAGTACGTTGTTATTTTACTGTGCAGATTTGGGACCTGTCCCTCCAGTATTCTTGACGTGTATATTATGAAGCCATTAAAAAACAGGAGGAAGCTCTCAGCAAAATGACTGCATGTATCAGTACATTTTCAGCCCAACGTTCTGTCTCCCAGGATGAACAAGACCAGCAAAAGCTGCTAGACTCTGTTATAGTGTCGTCCCAAGATATACCTGTGGAACATGAAGGTGAAAACTGTGTCGAAATAGCTAAGGATCTCTTAAAAGACAAATTGCAGCTCATTCTAAACAAATCTGACGTTATTGCTGCCTACAGAGTAGGCAAAAAGAATCCATCAGGTCAAAACCAACGGAAAATTCGCCTGAAGCTGTCTTCCCAGTTCACGAAATCCAATCTAGTCCGGACAGCTGCAACGCAACGGAAGGGATTATACATCAACGAGTGCTTGACTAGGAACAGACAGCACCTCCTCTACCGCCTGCGTCAAATCCGTCAAAAAAACCCAGATGCGATTCATCAGTGCTTCGTTAGAGATGGACTGATAAAGGTGAGAAAAACCGCAGAGGGCGAAATGTTCACAATTACTAAAGAAGAGAACCTCAACACTTTCCTCTCCCAATGTGGTCTGTAATTACAGTCTTGTAAAGCCACTAGTACGCGCAGCGTTTCGGGCAGGTCCTTAATCTAAGAAAATTTTAAGGAGGTAAATACTTGCAAAATTATAGACAAAAAATGATAACAGATTACATGAAATGAAAAAAAGATGAGAGAAAATTGTAGGTACAGTATATTAAAGCACATAGGTAGCTAAGATTGATTGCAATGACAGCTTGAATGGTAGTTGACAAAAAAATTGGTAGGCACAATACAGCAGAAACAATATAAGATTGGTTGCAATGACAGCTTGAATGGTAGTTGACAAAAATTGGTAGTCACAATACAGCATATGGCTAGCACATAAAAGAAGACAGCAATGAACACAATGATAAGGTTGTTTGATATTACATAAAAATTAGGAGATTGGGTAACACTAGGTACAGAGCAAATTTAAAGCTCAGTGTAGGAAACTAAGAAGATGAAGTTAGGTACTTTTTGGTTTTGCTTTTAAATAAGGCAAAAGTTTTACAGTTTTTCAATTCACTAGGGAGTGAGTTCCATAGACTAGGTCCCTTAATTTGCATAGAGTGTTTACACAGATTAAGTTTGACCCTGGGGATATCAAAGAGATATTTATTTCTGGTGTGGTGATAATGGGTCCTATTACATTTGTCCAGGGAGAGTTTCAGAGCATGGTTTGCATTTAAGAACAGGGTTTTGTAAATGTAGTTGACACAAGAGAATGTGTGGAGGGAGTTAATATTTAGCAAGTTTACTCTTAACTAGTCATTTACTGAAATTATTTAATTGAGTGCATTAATAGTTCTTCAGGTCTTATTAATTATACAGTCATAACTGAACTATTTATAGTTAATAATCATTAGCTTAAATTTGCCTATGCTTATTATTCAACTTTTCTTTGATTCCATTTATTACCTAGGTTGCCTAGCCTCGCCATGCTCCCTTACTCCATTGTACCCCTGGCTTTGCCTGCATCTCAAATTGCAAATTGTTACTTACAGTGTACCTGAGAGTACTTGTAAGCAATCTACCTCATTTTTCATTTTTGCTCAATTTGTTTTTGTATTGCTTAGTCTTGTTTATATTTTTGTTTTGTATTTCTATATCTTGTGTTTTGTATAGTCCATGTTTATATGTTTTTTCTTTAATCTCATTTATTACCTAGGTTGCCTAGCCTAGCCATACTCCCTTACTCCATTGTACCCCTGTAAGCCCCTTTTGTGTTTGTTTTGTACAGTATTGTGTACATTTTTTTCCCTATTTTATAGCTTATTTCTACCTTGTAATTTGCCTTTCTTTCCTTGTTTTTCCTGCAGTCAGCTTTTTTTATGCAGACAAGTATAGACCCAGAACTTAACCTCTTATCCACTATCTATGACAATTATCACTTTAATGATCTAAATTGCAGATATTTTGCAGCACATGACGTAAACAATGTATTAACTCATAATCACAATATCTCTGTAATCAATTTGAACGTTAGATCCCTAGGTAAACACTTCGATGATGTTAGTGCCTTGATTGAAGCTATTGACAACAAATTCTCTTTTATTATACTTACTGAAACATGGTTGAAAGAGGATACTACTCAGCTCTTTAACATGCCTAACTACTCAGCAATTCACAACTGTCGTCAACTTCAGAGAGGTGGTGGCACTGCTCTTTACTACCACCAAGAACTAACATGCTTAAAAGAAATTAGAACCAGAGACTGCTATGGGGAGTATATCTTCGCCAGCTTCAGAGTCAAGGGTGCCGAGTCTGTCCTGTCTGTGGGTGCAGTCTATAGAATTCCTAACACTGATGTGTCCGAATTCAACTCAAACCTTAGAAATCTAATACTTGATAACAGACTGAACAAAAACCACCTAATTATCGCAGGGGACTTTAATATTGACCTCTGCGAGCCTGAACACCCTACTGCTGTTAGCTTCCTCAACTGTATGAATTCCTGCTTCCTCATACCCTTAATCACTAGACCTACTAGAATCACTGATAGCACTGCCACGACTCTAGATCACATCTGGACAAACATAACCTCTCCGCTTACTTCAGGTATAATCACCGATAGCACTACAGACCATTACCCCACATTTCTCTTAACTAACATTAGCAAACCACCTCTTGAGTCAAGAGTGATACGTTTTAGACTACACAATGAAACTGCTATAGACAATTTTATAACTGCTACTGATAATGTCAACTGGGAGTCCGAGTTAGGTAACATAGTGGACATCAACCTAGCAGTGCAATCTTTTCTTCAAAAAACTCTTAGCCTTTATAATACCCACTGTCCTATGCTTACAAAACAAGTCACAACCAAAAGGCTTAACAATCCCTGGCTTACAAAGGGAATACTTAAATCTATTAATAAAAAACATGACCTTGAGAAGAAGTATAGGTTAGGAATTGTCTCCAAAGAATTCTCAAAGAATTACTCATTATTGCTGTCTAAGATAATTAGACGAGCCAAAACTAAATACTACGAAGATAAATTTACCCAAATAAAGAGCAACATTAAACAAACTTGGAGAACAATTTCACAAATATTGGGATCAAAGAAGTCTTTAAATAACAAACCGACTCTCCTGTCTAATACCGATGGTCAGCTTTCAGCCTCTGATTCTGCTATTGAGTTCAATAGGTTCTTCTCTTCCATTGGTTCATCCCTTGCAAATGATATTCCATCTTCCAGTACTGACATTAAGGACTATCTTACAGGTAACTATCCACAGTCTCTGTACCTAAAGCCTATTAATTCCACTGACGTCAATGAGATAATCCTTTCCCTTAAAACCAAGTCTGGTGCCCTTGAGGAGATACCAACTTTAATTTACAAAAAAGCCTCCAGATCTTTAGCCCCTGCTATTGCATTGCTCTTCAACAAGTCACTTGAACTCCAAACCTTCCCAGATATTCTAAAAAAAAGCGAGAGTAACGCCTGTCCACAAATGTGGTGATCTCACAGATGTTAACAACTACAGACCTATATCTATCCTGCCAAACTTGTCAAAAATTTTTGAAAAACTAATCTATAAGCAGCTTTACTCATATCTAGCCAAACTCAATATACTTAGCCCTTGCCAATATGGCTTCAGACCCAAAAAAAGCACTAACGATGCACTTATTAGTATGCTTAACTCGATTCATACAGCTCTTGATAAAAATGAGTTCCCTGTTGGGTTGTTTGTGGACCTGCGTAAAGCTTTTGATACTGTCAACCACCAAAACCTTCTTCTTAAATTACATCATTATGGAGTCAGAGGACCCTCCCTACAATACCTCAAATCCTACCTTACTGACAGGCTCCAATATGTTTCTGTGAATAATACAATTTCTCCCACCCTACCCATCAACATTGGTGTTCCCCAGGGCAGCATACTTGGCCCTCTCCTCTTTCTCATCTACATTAATGACCTTCCAAATGCCTCCCAACACCTCAAACCAATTCTATTTGCTGACGACACAACCTTCATTTACTCCAGTCCTGACCCCCTTGCTCTAAATGACACAGTAAATACTGAGCTAAATAAAGTCCATCTGTGGCTAACTGCCAACAAACTCACCCTTAACATTGACAAAACTTTCTATATTCTGTTTGGCAATAAATCCTCCAATCAAATAAATCTCAAAATAAACAATACCCAAATTTGTAACAAATTAGATGGCAAATTCCTTGGCATTCTCATTGACCACAAGCTGAATTTCCAGGGACACATTCTAAACATATCAAAAAAAGTTTCAAAAACTGTGGGCATTCTTTCTAAGATCAGATATTATGTACCACGCCCTGCCCTGGTGACTCTCTATTACTCCCTTATCTATCCATATCTCAACTACGGTATTTGTGCTTGGGGCTCTACTACCCAAAATCACTTACGTCCTCTAATTACTCAACACAAAGCTGCTATTAGGACAATATCCAATTCTGGCCCCAGACATCACTCGGTACCCCTACTCAAATCTCTGAATATGTTAGACATTAAGTCACTGTACATTCTCTCATGTGTATTATACATATATAAAACGCTAAACTATAATGCCAATCCTGATCTCAAAAGCTTCATAGAAGGTTGTAACAGAACCCATGAGCACCACTGTTACGAACCCGGATCCAGCGTTCGAGCCTGGAGCAGTGACAAACACGCCATCTGTGGGTCAGCTCCCGAAACCCCCGCCAAACGAACGACGACACCTAGTGAGGACAGCGTGTACTGGCCTCGAGGACCAGTTTCCAGTCTGGTTCAGCGCTCAACACCGTCGCTCCTGACCTCTGGTGAGGTGGTGCTCCGACGACAGCGCCATCTAGGGAGTGGATATGTCGGGCGTTTGTATCTGAGCCTGTGAGTGTGGTGTATTAGTGTCCCGGTTATTAATGACGTGTCTGCTTACAGAGCCGACCTGGGACCACTGTGTTGAAGGTGGAGTCAGTCTACCCGAGGCAGCCAGTCTCCATACAGTGAAGTTTGCTGCAGCTGTCGTGACGTCGTCCCCCCGGAAGAACACTGTGGTGTGTTAGCCTGCCATTGGAGTGGCAGTTAAAGGATTTACCCGGGACCGACGGTTGGAGACGATAATCCACTGGGGTATTGAGGACAGGAGGGTGATTGGTGATATCACACGAGACTCCTGTCTAGGGCGTACCCCTTTTATCGTTCGTGGAGTGGCCGTACCAGCCTTGGTGGCTCAGTACCTGCCAGCAGACCTGCTGGACGTGTGGTTGACGGCCTCCACGACGGTGCCCCCAGTGGACCTGTGTTGTGGCTGACCTGTGGCCAGGGTAGGCTCGGCGTTCTCCGAGGACACGTCTTGAGGCCACGAAGAAAGCACCGCGGACTCAGCACCTAGCTTCGAGGATCCATAGTCTCCAGCAGAAGACTACAGTGTTGATCCCCTTTGTAAAGTGTTAATACCCTTCCCCCTTGTGTACGTTTTACTTTTATATATTTAAATGGTGAAGGTTATATTATATTATATTAAGTTCTTACCTTTCTTTCCCTACTCCCTTTAAGTTACTTGCGTCACGGATCGCATCTCTTGATAGCCTCTACTGGCTTGGGGCCGGATATATATCTTCCTCTAACTACATCAGAGTAAGAACCCCGTTGCGTCCCGAGAGGGCCGTAACATAATTGGCATCCCCAGCGGGATCCGTCCCCTTGTTAAGTATGTTTGACAGGGGTGGTGAAGTGGCGTAATCCCTGTATATAATTCCCCCTGTGTGACGATTGTGACGTTATACGTCCTGTGCGGTGCTCAGTGACTAAGTGCGATATTGTGCAGTGCGGTGCTCGCTGTGATTAAGCGATTAAGTGCAATATTGACTAGTGCGGTGCTCGGTGATTCAGTGCAATATTGTAGAGCGAAGTGTTCGCTTGGACTCGGTGCAATATTGGGTAGTGTGGTGCCCGAAGTGATTACGTGCAATATTGGCAAGTGCAGTGTTTGGTGCGATAAAGTGCAATATTGACATAGAACAGTGCTCGGTGCGTGAAGTGCTAACGTGAAAGCGGTGTGTCAAGTGCTAGTTGAGTGTTCCATCTGTGACAATGGCAGAAAAAGCTACCATCGATGATCTGGACGATGTTCAGGCTTTTCTGAATAGAGTGGACTGTCTTGCCAGATTAAAGTATCTGAGCAAACCAGAACTTGTACTAGTGAGCGCCTACCTGGAGATCAAGATCCGTGCCAGTGATTCCCGTGTGGAGATCTTGTCCAAGGTTCACCGGCACCTGAAGGCAGAAGAGAAACAGGAAGGCGAGACTCCTAGTACAAGGGAAGGTGAGGAAATAGCTTCCACAGAAAAGGAAGATAAGGGCAGTGACATTGACAGTGATGCAGGTGAGCTTAATATCAGCTTCCTAACAGTCAAAATGCGTGCCCTAGAGATCAATCGCGAGATAGAGTGGAAGAAGTTAGAATTAGAACGAGAATTAAAAGATAAAGAAATGGAGATGAAAGAAAAGGAATTGGCGATGAGGCGTTTAGAATTAGAAAGAGAAGAGAAACGAGAGAGAGAAGAAAGAGAAAGAGAAGAAAGAAGAGAAGAACGAGAAAGAGAACGAGAAGAACGAGAAAGAGAACGAGAAAGAGAAGAGAGACGAGAGAGAGAAGAACGAGAAAGAGAAGAAAAAGAAAGACAGAGACAACATGAACTAGAAGTATTACGACTAGGCGCTGGACAGAGACAAACTGGAGTAAGCGGTTTCGATCCGGTAAGGAATATCAAAATGGTCCCCAAATTCAACGAGAGAGAGGTTTCGAAGTTCTTCGCAGCCTTCGAGAAAGTCGCTGCCTCTTTGGAGTGGCCAAGGGAGAATTGGGCCATCATGATACAGTCAGTTTTGACTGGGAAGGCCCAAATCGCCTACTCTACGTTATCCCTTGACGACTCCGGCGATTACGATATGGTGAAGAAAGTGGTGCTCATGGCGTACCAATTGGTACCTGAGGCATATAGGCAAAAGTTCCGAAACCTGAAGAAGACCTCAGAGCACACTTTCACCGAATTCGCCACCATCAAGGAGCGACTTTTTCAAGAATGGTGCGCCTCTCGGAAGGTGGAGACCAAGGAAGACCTCGAGCAGCTGATTCTGCTCGAGGACTTCAAGGATTGTTTGTCTGGAGACCTGAAGACGTACCTAGAGGAACAGCAGGTAGAGACCTTGAGTGCAGCAGCCACCATGGCTGAAGAGTACATCCTGACTCATAGGCCGTCTGCTAAGTACGTCCCGAGGAATTACCAGCGCCGGTTTGACAGACCTCATGAAGAAGAAAGACCCGTCCCACAAAGTGCTAAGAAGACTCCCCCAGGTAGCCCCCGAAGAACAAGTCCTAGCAGTCCGAAACACCGGAGCCCCAGGAGGAATATGGTGTGCTGGACTTGTGGGCAGAAAGGGCATATAGCTGCTAGGTGCCGAGGCAGAAGAGGTGGCAGCGCACGGAGGGAGGTGATGATGATCAGTTGTGTTACACCACCAGCAGGAAACCAGTCTACGACGAAGCAGGGAGGACCAAGTTTGTTGGCCCCTCACACTTCAACCGGGTATGTAACGAGTGATCATACTGGTAGATCAATTGTAGTGCTCAGAGATAGTGGAGCAGCCCAGTCCCTGATCATGAAGAGCTCGTTACCCGAGGGAGTAAGTGTGGATGGGCGACAAAAGGTTGTCCTGGTTGGGTTTCCAAGGACGCAGTACATCGCCCCCTTAGTGCCAGTACATCTCGACTCGCCTTATTTCAGCGGCACATGTGCGTTGGCAGTAGTCGATACCCTCCCTGTGGCTGGGATTGACGTGGTACTAGCCAACGACTTGGTGACCGATTGGAGCACCAATCATCCCAAGGTTGCGGACGAGTTTACCAGAACAGCACGGTCTGAGGTAACAGGCAATGGTAATGTCCAGGTAAAGACAGACCCGGATTTGAACATGTCTAATTTGTCCTCTCCCCCGCAGATCGACAGTTATCTAGCAGTGTCTCCTGATTCTCTCGACAAGGAACATGAGGTTAAGAAGGCAGAGGTACCTGAGCTAGAAGAGAGGCCTCGTGTGCAGACACCCACGGATACCAACGAGTCTGGAGCGAAGGCTGAGGTGTGCTTGCGGTATGGCAAGTTACAGCGTGTAGTGGACCAGCCAGAGATTCCCCAGACGTCAGAGGTATGTGAGGTATGTTCTAAAGGTCTAGTGCCCTCTTTGGTCCAAGCCAGGCTAGTGGATGGTGCCGGCTATGGACATGACAAGCTCAGGAAACTTATCCCTCGACTTACCAAATGTTTCCTATCGGTATTTTGTTTTGTTCTCCTATGTGCTCTCTGTGTTCTCAGTAAGGATTGGTGGACGACCCGAAGGATGATGGCTCCCGTGAACATCGAGAAGAGGTCCCAGGGATTGGAGATTTGTACTGCAGGTGTTGCAGTTGAAGAAGGGACCTGGGAGGTAATAGATGATACAGGAGGTACGACATGTGATAATGTGAGTGACTGTTTCCGACAGGTTGACACCCCCCGCGTGACTGCTGAGCCTCAATGCAGCGTTATGTGGAACGTTGGTCGACCTGACGGTGGCAGAGCGAATGCCACCTGCGACGTACGAACAGCCCCATTGGGACTAGGTGTGGACCTAGTAGAGTATGCTGTAAGTACTGTTTTACTCGCGGTCGCTATCACTCTGAATTATCAGACCCCTGTATTCCAGGTTCCTGTCTCCCTGAAGGACCATCGGACTGGCACCAGATATGCCGTCTGTGGTCAGCCATCATCGGTGCCACGATATAGAGAAGTGTCGAGTCACCCCAGATCGTGTCAAAACCAATCCGTACTAGAGAGGTGTGAGATGATGCCCCTGCTTGACATCGCAGTGGAGATGTGGACGATTATGTCAGGCAGGTCATCGCCTGCCATTTTCAAGGTCCCTTTGTGCCAGGAATTTTCTTTAGGACAATTCAGTAGACAAGACAGCCTCATCACTCCAGTTCATAGGATAAGTAAGTCCATTTGGAGTTGTGTCGTCGTACTAATTTGGTTTGTGTTTCTTTTTATAGAACCCCAAACCAAATTCTTTTTGGTGGGGAGGTGTTACGAACCCGGATCCAGCGTTCGAGCCTGGAGCAGTGACAAACACGCCATCTGTGGGTCAGCTCCCGAAACCCCCGCCAAACGAACGACGACACCTAGTGAGGACAGCGTGTACTGGCCTCGAGGACCAGTTTCCAGTCTGGTTCAGCGCTCAACACCGTCGCTCCTGACCTCTGGTGAGGTGGTGCTCCGACGACAGCGCCATCTAGGGAGTGGATATGTCGGGCGTTTGTATCTGAGCCTGTGAGTGTGGTGTATTAGTGTCCCGGTTATTAATGACGTGTCTGCTTACAGAGCCGACCTGGGACCACTGTGTTGAAGGTGGAGTCAGTCTACCCGAGGCAGCCAGTCTCCATACAGTGAAGTTTGCTGCAGCTGTCGTGACGTCGTCCCCCCGGAAGAACACTGTGGTGTGTTAGCCTGCCATTGGAGTGGCAGTTAAAGGATTTACCCGGGACCGACGGTTGGAGACGATAATCCACTGGGGTATTGAGGACAGGAGGGTGATTGGTGATATCACACGAGACTCCTGTCTAGGGCGTACCCCTTTTATCGTTCGTGGAGTGGCCGTACCAGCCTTGGTGGCTCAGTACCTGCCAGCAGACCTGCTGGACGTGTGGTTGACGGCCTCCACGACGGTGCCCCCAGTGGACCTGTGTTGTGGCTGACCTGTGGCCAGGGTAGGCTCGGCGTTCTCCGAGGACACGTCTTGAGGCCACGAAGAAAGCACCGCGGACTCAGCACCTAGCTTCGAGGATCCATAGTCTCCAGCAGAAGACTACAGTGTTGATCCCCTTTGTAAAGTGTTAATACCCTTCCCCCTTGTGTACGTTTTACTTTTATATATTTAAATGGTGAAGGTTATATTATATTATATTAAGTTCTTACCTTTCTTTCCCTACTCCCTTTAAGTTACTTGCGTCACGGATCGCATCTCTTGATAGCCTCTACTGGCTTGGGGCCGGATATATATCTTCCTCTAACTACATCAGAGTAAGAACCCCGTTGCGTCCCGAGAGGGCCGTAACAACCACACCAGAAATAAATACAGTTTTGATATTCCTAGAGTACGACTTAATCAAACTAGAAATGCTCTACAAATCAAGGGGCCCAGAATGTGGAATGACCTTCCCAACCATGTTAAAGACTGTACCTCTCTCAACCAGTTTAAGTTAAAAACGAAGCTATACCTAATAAATTCCCTGTAACCTACCTTACCCTTCTATTGTCAACCAATGTCTGTTTTTCTTTAAAGAACGCTGTTTGTCGACATAATTGTATTTGTGCTGCTTTTTCATCTATGTTTTCATTTCTTGTTTTCATTCTACTCATTATGCTCAATTAGTATTAAGCTTGTCATTTAAGTTCATCATGCCCGAAACGCTTTGCGTAATAGTGGCTTTAGGCATTGTATGTACTAGCTCTACCTATAAGTCAACCAATCCTTGTAAAAATTTATTGTATGTACCTTACCTAAATAAAATTGTATTGTATTGTATTGTATTGTATTTGGTATCTCTCTCGTCTCCTTTCTAGTGAGTACATTTGGAGAGCTTTGAGACGATCCCAATAATTTAGGCGCTTTATCTCGTCTATGCGTGCCGAATATATGCTCTCTGTATTCCCTCTATTTCAGTAATCTCTCCTGCTCTGAAGGGGGAAGGATGTTCTGCACTGAACAGCACTGAAGACGGTACAGCACAAGTGATTTGTATAGTACAACCATCGTGATGGGATCCCTGGAATTGATAGTTCTCGTAATCCATCCAATCATTTTTCTGGCTGACGCAATATTTGCTTGGTTATGCTCCCTAAACGTTAGATCGTCGGACATCATTATTCCCAAATCCTTGACATGCTGTTTTCCTACTATGGGCAGATTTGATTGTGTTTTGTACCCTGTATTATGTTTAAGGTTCTCATTTTTACCGTACCCGAGTACCTGGAATTTATCACTGTTAAACATCGTGTTATTTTCTGCTGCCCAGCTGAAAACTTTATTAATATCTGCTTGTAGTTCTCTACCGAAGTCATTGTCATGCTGATTTCATCTGCAAAAGATGACATGAAGCTGTGACTTACTTTTTTGTTTGCATCTAATACGAGAATAAGGAAAGCAGTGGTGCAAGAACTGTGCCCTGAGGTACAGAGCTTTTTAACTGCGCTTCGACTCGATTTGATTTACTAAACTATTACTGTTTGCGTTCTTTTTGCGAGAAAATTTGATATATCCACCGTCCAACTTTACCACTTATTCCTACTGAGCTCATATTGTGTGCTATCACGTCATGGTTACAGTTACGGAATGGCTTCGTCTTGTGTTTGTGTACCCCACATCTGCCTCTCTTCCTGTACTCACCTAGTTGTACTCACCTAGTTGTGTTTGCGGGGGTTGAGCTCTGGCTCTTTGGTCCCGCCTCTCAACCGTCAATCAACAGGTGTACAGATTCCTGAGCCTATCGGGCTCTGTCATATCTACACTTGAAACTGTGTATGGAGTCAGCCTCCACCACATCACTTCCTAATGCATTCCATTTGTCAACCACTCTGACACTAAAAAAGTTCTTTCTAATATCTCTATGGCTCATTTGGGCACTCAGTTTCCACCTGTGTCCCCTTGTGCGTGTTCCCCTGGTGTTAAATAGACTGTCTTTATATACCCTATCAATCCCCTTCAGAATCTTGAATGTGGTGATCATGTCCCCCCTAACTCTTCTGTCTTCCAGCGAAGTGAGGTTTAATTCCCGTTGTCTCTCCTCGTAGCTCATACCTCTCAGCTCGGGTACTAGTCTGGTGGCAAACCTTTGAACCTTTTCCAGTTTAGTCTTATCCTTGACTAGATATGGACTCCATGCTGGGGCTGCATACTCCAGGATTGGCCTGACATATGTGGTATACAAAGTTCTGAATGATTCTTTACACAAGTTTCTGAATGCCGTTCGTATGTTGGCCAGCCTGGCATATGCCGCTGATGTTATCCGCTTGATATGTGCTGCAGGAGACAGGTCTGGCATGATATCAACCCCCAAGTCTTTTTCCTTCTCTGACTCCTGAAGAATTTCCTCTCCCAGATGATACCTTGTATCTGGCCTCCTGCTCCCTACACCTATCTTCATTACATTACATTTGGTTGGGTTAAACTCTAACAACCATTTGTTCGACCATTCCTTCAGCTTGTCTAGGTCTTCTTGAAGCCTCAAACAGTCCTCTTCTGTTTTAATCCTTCTCATAATTTTAGCATCGTCCGCAAACATTGAGAGAAATGAATCGATACCCTCCGGGAGATCATTTACATATATCAGAAACAAGATAGGACCGAGTACAGAGCCCTGTGGGACTCCACTGGTGACTTCACGCCAATCGGAGGTCTCACCCCTCACTGTAACTCTCTGCTTCCTATTGCTTAGATACTCCCTTATCCACTGGAGCACCTTACCAGCTACACCTGCCTGTCTCTCCAGCTTATGTACCAGCCTCTTATGCGGTACTGTGTCAAAGGCTTTCCGACAATCCAAGAAAATGCAGTCCGCCCAACCCTCTCTTTCTTGCTTAATCTGTGTCACCTGATCGTAGAATTCTATCAAGCCTGTAAGGCAAGATTTACCCTCCCTGAATCCATGTTGGCGATTTGTCACGAAGTCCCTTCTCTCCAGATGTGTTACCAGGTTTTTTCTCACGATCTTCTCCATCACCTTGCATGGTATACAAGTCAAGGACACTGGCCTGTAGTTCAGTGCCTCTTGTCTGTCGCCCTTTTTGTATATTGGGACCACATTCGCCGTCTTCCATATTTCTGGTAGGTCTCCCGTCTCTAGTGACTTACTATACACTATGGAGAGTGGCAAGCAAAGTGCCTCTGCACACTCTTTCAGTACCCATGGTGAGATCCCATCTGGATCAACAGCCTTTCTAACATCCAGATCCAGCAGGTGTCTCTTGACCTCCTCTCTCGTAAATTTCGAACTCCTCCAAGGCCGCCTGGTTTACCTCCCTTTCTCCTAGCACAGTGACCTCACCCTGTTCTATTGTGAAGACCTCCTGGAACCTCTTGTTGAGTTCCTCACACACCTCTCTGTCATTCTCTGTATACCTGTCCTCGCCTGTTCTAAGTTTCAGTACCTGTTCTTTCACTGTTGTTTTCCTTCTGATGTGACTGTGGAGTAGCTTTGGTTCAGTCTTGGCTTTGTTTGCTATATCATTTTCAAAATTTTTCTCTGCTTCTCTTCTCATCCTGACGTACTCATTCCTGGTTCTCTGGTATCTCTCTCTGCTTTCTGGTGTTCTGTTATTCCGGAAGTTCCTCCACGCCTTTTTGTTCAGTTTCTTCGCTTCGATACATGCCCTATTATACCATGGATTCTTCTGTTGCTTCTCGGATTGTGTCAACTCTGCCCACAACAACCTGGTTGGTTGATACCTGGTTGATGGGGTTCTGGGAGTTCTACTCCCCAATCCTGGCCCGAGGCCAGGCTTGACTTGTGAGAGTTTGGTCCACCAGGCTGTTGCTTGGAGCGCCCCGCAACCACCATGGCCACCCACAACAACCACCATCGCCACCCACAACAACTACTATCGCCACCCACAACAACCATCATCGCCACCCACAACAACTACTATCGCCACCCACAACAACCACCATCGCCACCCACAACAACCACTATCGCCACCCACAACTACTATCATCGCCGCCCACAACAACCACCATCGCCACCCACAACAACCACTATCGCCACCCACAACAACTATCATCGCCGTCCACAACAACCATCATCGCCGCCCACAACAACCACTATCGCCACCCACAACAACCACCATCACCATCCACAACAACCACCATCGCCGCCCACAACAACCACCATCGCCGCCCACAACAACCACCATCGCCACCCACAACAACCACCATCGCCGCCCACAACAACCACTATCGCCACCCACAACAATCACTATCGCCACCCACAACCACCATCGCCACCCACAACAACCACTATCGCCACCCACAACAACCACCATCGCCGCCCATAACAACCACCATCGAAACCCACAACAACCACTATCGCCGCCCACAACCACCATCGCCACCCACAACAACCACCATCGCCGACCACAACAACCACTATCGCCACCCACAACAACCACCATCGCCACCCACAACAAACACTATCTCCACCCACAACAACCACTATCGCCACCCACAACAACCACCATCACCGCCCACAACAACCATCACCGCCCACAACAACCAACAACCACCATCACCGCCCACAACAACCAACAACCACCATATTACCGCCCATAACAACCACCATTACCACCCACAACAACCAACAACCACCATATTACCGCCCACAATAACTAACAATCACCATCGCCGCCCACAACAACCAACAACCACCATATTACCGCCCACAACAATCACCATCACCACCCACAACAACCAACAACCACCATATTACCGCCCACAACAATCACCATCACCACCCACAACAACCAACAACCACCATATTACCGCCCACAACAACCAACAACCACCATCACCGCCCACAACAACCAACAACCACCATCACCGCCCACAATAACCAAGAACCATCATATTTCCACCCACAACAACCAACAACCACCATCGCCGCCCACAGCAACCAACAACCACCATCACCGCCCACAATAACCAACAACCACCATCACCGCCCACTACAACTAACAACCACCATCACCGCCCACTACAACTAACAACCACCATCACCGCCCACTACAACTAACAACCACCATCACCACCCACAACAACCAACAACCACCATATTACCGCCCACAGCAACCAACAACCACCATATTACCGCCCACAGCAACCAACAACCACCATCACCGCCTACAACAATCAACAACCACCATATTACCGCCCACAACAACCAACAACCACCAACACCACCTCAACAACCACCATCACCACCCACAACAACCAACAACCACCATCACCGCCCATAACAGCCAACAACCACCATCACCGCCCATAACAGCCAACAACCACCAACACTACCCATAACAACCACCAACACTGCCCACAACAACCAGCAACCATATCGCCGCCCACAACAACTAATAAGCACCCTCGCTGCCCACAACAACCACCATATTACCACCCACAACAACCATCACCACCCACAACTAACAACCACCATTAAAATCCACAACAACAACCACCATCACCACCCACAACCAACAACCACCATTACCACCTACAAACAACAACAACAACCATCTTGAGGTTATCTTGAGATGATTTCGGGGCTTTTAGTGTCCCCGCGGCCCAGTCCTCGACCAGGCCTCCACCCCCAGGAAGCAGCCCGTGACAGCTGACTAACACCCAGGTACCTAATTTACTGCTAGGTAACAGGGGCATTGGGTGAAAGAAACTCTGCCCATTGTTTCTCGCCGGCGCCTGGGATCGAACCCAGGACCACAGGATCACAAGTTCCGCGTGCTGTCCGCTCGGCCGACCGGCTCCACCCACAACCATCGACCACCCACGACCATCCACGACCACCACCACCCACAACAACCAACAACCACCATCACCGCCCCACAACAACCAACAACTAACATTACCGTCTACAACAACAAACACCGCCCACAACAACCAACAACCACCATCACCACCCACAACAACCAACAACTACCATCTCGAAATATACCCGGATTTATTTTAGGATTACAGCCATGGATTACTGATCACAGTCATCACAAAGTGCACAGTGACCCGTTGACTGGATGTTATACAGTCATTAACAATGGAACTTTGAGTTAGAGAATAAACGTGGGATCATGTGGGAACCTGTGCCACGAGGCTCTTGTGTACATGCGTTTAGTCGATAATTATGAATATAGTGAACAAGGTTATGTGGAACAGTGAAGTGGAACGGGTAACACAATTCATATGTAAGTTGAGAGTGTAGGAGAATTGTGCATAGAATATTAGAAATATAGAATAGCGGCGGGAGGCGTCATCACGCTAGGCTGTGTTTACACAAGCCAGGAGGCCTAGTCAGGGTATGGCACGTCCCTCAGTGATAATATACGGACAATATATAGTGTAATATGGGAATGTGGATCTAGGAATTAGTAACAGAGTGAATGAATACCACTGCAAGCCGGAAATTAAGCAGAAAATTCCTTGTGATAATACAGGCAAATAATTAATCAGTGAAATAAATCAAGTATCTGAAATTGGTGACATCCATCACCAGTTGACCATTGACAACAATGGTCAACTGTACATCACACTGGGATCATCCTTTCTACCATATCATAAGTACCTGCCCATAAAGTTTGAACAAATTAACATATATAATATTACAAATATACGGTATACATATAATAATATTATAAATATATACATATAATATTATACATAGTAAAATTACTGAAGTCAACAAGGGATCCATACAATGAAGCGCAAATACAATACATCAGACAATGGAGGTGTGTGGCAATTGTTTTGAAGCATCTGGAAGAGGTATTGTTGGCGTCAAGTGTTGCATCTGTAACACAACATTTCACCTGAACTGCGCAGAATTATCTACAGCATGCACAAACAGCTGTCACGGTAATCTCTCTGAGAAGAGATTCAGCCTACTCCATTAGCACCTATTCTCATACCAAGTCTACCTATTCAAGACCTGCAGCCCCAAGAACAACAACAACTATCCACAAACGTCTAGACAGTGGACTACCTCCCCCCTACACCACGGCCCGACACCCCACCTCACCTGGTCGCTGGACCCTCACGCCACCGGCCGAAACAAGCAGTTAACGAGCCGGCTCATAGTTATAGACGATACCAGCGCCACCTGGACGGCGTCGTTCCATATATATAGGGCTACCTAGCCCATCACGATTCAGATTATTCCCGAGTGCTCTACTGAGTAGACTTGTTGACATATTTTGGTGTGGTAACAGGTTTATGCTGTCTAGCTCATAGTATTCTAGCACCATATGTTTTAATTGCACATTAACCTAACGTAAATTTAATTGTTTGCCTGTCTTGTTTTCTTTGTATCAAGCCAAACTTGGATATTATTTTTTTGTTTTGTAATTTGTTTAAAGTCATTATTAATAAGTAAAGTATTTTTAAATGATTTTCTCTTTTGTGCTTTATCCTACAGATGTCACACAGTGGTTACCTTACCTTAAGGTTACCTTGAGGTGCTTCCGGGGCTTAGCGTCCCCGCGGCCCGGTCGTCGACCAGGCCTCCTGGTTGCCGGACTGATCAACCAGGCTGTTGGACGCGGCTGCTCGCAGCCTGACGTATGAGTCACAGCCTGGTTGATCAGGTATCCTTTGGAGGTGCTTAGCCAAAAAACCTTCGCCAAAAAACAGTGAAGTTAAACAGTAGTCTAACTTTTTTTCCTTTTTGTTTTGTTTTTGTTTTATGTGACTGTCATTCCATCTGCCTAGAGAGACTGCATTAACATACATTTTCTCGTCATACAGCCAAGGATTATACTGAGTTTACAAAAATGACAGGTTAGTATGGGAAATCATAACCCAACTGATGCCATACCCGAGTCACACAGATTAACATTCACAGAAAAGCTACCACTGATGTATGCAGACCATGACAAAATAACAATGGATAACGACACAAAACTCAGGAACAGATAGTTTAGAGAACCGCAGCAGTAGTGTGAAGGAAGAGGGTATTGTGGTACAAACCATCAGCAATATTACAGAGCCAGGTAATATAAACAACGAGAGCAACAGTGGGAAAGAGTGCATAAACGAAGGAATTGGGACGAAACACGGAGATGGCTTCAATAAAGAGATAGCCAAGACAGGCACAGGTATAAATATCATGAAAAAAGTAAAAACTGAAAATATTTGCAAACTCTATGCCAAGGAATATGCAAATATGGGAAATTAGGAGCAAAATGCGCTTTTTTGCATTCTCGAAAATGCAGGAACATGTTGGCGAGGGGTACATGCCGTTTTGGAACAGAGTGTAGATACTTCCACCCTAAACTATGTAAATTTTCAATTAGGGACAAAAAAGTTCTAATCTTCATTGCCCGGAATTCCACGTGAGAGGTACACAGCGTTACAGACGGGAAGAAAAATATGAAAGATTGCAGTTAGAACCACTGCAGGATTACAGAGGGGAAGGGCAATACCTGCATGACTGGAATACAAGTCATCAACAAGTATGCAGGAACTACAACACACAATACTCATACTACTACCAACACTGGACGAACCACTACCAAAACACACTCTGGACCAGGGGGGGGGGGACGAACTTCCAAAGCCTAAAAGTTCATAAATGGCCTTCTAATAAAATCGAACTCAATATTTGGTACATTCACAGAAACCCACAAAAATGACTACATGGATGGTGAAATCTGGATCCCAAATTATAATCTATATAGATGTGACAGAATAACTAGGTCAAGTGGAGGAGTTGGTCTGTGTATTAAAGAGGAGCTGGCATGCACACAGCTCCTGAACTCAACCAATGAGGTGGTAGAGGTACTTGGAATCAAGGTAAAAAATATAAATCTACTTCTAATTGTAATATACACACCGCCAGATGCAACAGCTCAGGAATTCATTGAGCAGATTCACAAAATAGTGAATATCCTTGATAACCTAGCAAACCCAATACTTCATCTTCTTCTATCATCTTCCTTGGAGACTTCAATCTACCCAGTTTAAAATGGAGAATGGTAAACAATAACATTATAGCAGGAAATAACCAACCACAGGTCAGAGAACTACTGAGATTCTGTGACAAATTCTCGCTCAGTCAGCAGATTACAGAACCAATTAGGAACGAAAACACGCTGGACCTGATATTTATGAACAATGATGAGCTCATCAGAGACATTACTGTCTCAGACCCACAAGCTCATTGAAGTGCATACCAATTCCACTAACGTCCCACATAATAAAAGTATTTGAGAGAGTGATCAGGAGTCAGGTCACTAGATTCATGGAGACCAATGACCTCTACAATCCAGGCCAACAAGGATTTAGAGCGGGAAGATCATGTCTCTCACAGCCGCATAATCACTACGACAAGATCACTGAAACAGTAGAAGAAAAACAGAATGCAGATGTGGTATACACGGATTTCGCAAAGGCATTCGATAAATGTGACCATGGAGTAATAGCACACAAAATGAGGTCAATGGGAAAAGCTGGTAAAGTAGGACGCAGGATACTCAGAACACAGAGAGTAACAATCAACCTTATAAAATCAAGTCCAAGCGCAGTTGAAGGCGCAGTGCCTCAAGGTACAGTCCTTGCACCACTGCTTATCCTTATTCTCATATCAGATATAGACAAAAATACAAAGCACAGCTTCGTATCATCCTTTGTATATGACCCAAAAATCAGCATGAAAATTACCTCTGCTAAAGACATTGAAAAACTACAAGCAGATATTAATAAAGTTTTTGACTGGGCAGCAGAAAATAACATGATGTTTAACAGCGGTAAATTCCAGGTACTCAGGTACGGTAAAAATGAGAATCTTAAACATAATACAGGGTACAAAACACAATCAAATATGCCCATAGTAGGAAAGCAACATGTACAAGGATTTGGAAAAAATGATGTTTGACGATCTAACGTTTAGGGAGCATAACCAAGAAAATATTGCGTCAGCTAGAAAAACGATCGGGTGGATTACCTGCTTGATGGGGTTCTGGACGTTCTTCTACTCCCCAAGCCCGGCCCGAGGGTAGGCTTGACTTGTGAGAGTTTGGTCCACCAGGCTGTTACTTGGAGCGGCCCGCAGGCCCACATACCCACCACAGCCCGATTGGTCCAGAACTCCTTGGAGAAACTAAAAGTTTTTTTCTCGAAAACTTGAAATTATAGACAACACTGAAGTAGACAGCTTAATTATTTCTGACTCGCTTTCCTCACTACGAGTAGTAAACAGTTTGCAATCAAGTAATAACGTGCTTGTCTTGGAAGCTAGACGTAGATATATAAGCATACTTAGCAAGAGGGTAAATATAAAAATGTTGTGGATTCCTTCTCACATTGGCATGCAGGAACATGACAAAGTTGACGCCCTTGCTAAGGCTGCAGTAATAAAGACAGTATTGAACGGAATCTTGAGTTATAAAATAGGTCCCTTAAAAGTGTCATTAGACGAGAACTCCTGTATGAATTTAAAGAAAGTAGAACAGTGCAAACTGGAACTAGCAGGTCCATTGTTCATCACAATGAAATGTGTGAAGTAAAACATGTGTATGGGGCAAGTAACAAAGTAAGTAGACTAACAGGTGTTGTCACAGCTCATATAAAACTTGGCTACAAGTATCTCTGGCAGTTCGGCTTGTATACGGATCTAGAAGTAAAGTGTAAAGTGTGTGGACATAGGCAGGGATACACACTCAAACACTATCTTGGATTGTAGTAAAATTGAGCCATTTAGAGATAAATCTAAGCTCACTCTGTATGATATGGCAACCTATCTTATTACCATGGATAAATTACCTGAAATCCTTGCACTGTATCCATATTTCGCTTCCAGTAGATAAAAGACATGAGATTCAGAAACAAGTAGTGTATTGTGAAGACTAATAATAAACAGAAGCTCCCCTATGACTCTGTAATACCTCCATTGGTCAAACTATTATGCATTAGCGATAAAACCTACCATTAATGAATAATGACTTACTGTAAATATATTGATCTTGAAATATCACTTTCTCTGTAACTAGCTGACATTGTAACTATATGGTGTGAAGGATAGATGAAATTGTTTATGTAATAATCTAAGATGAGGTCTGATAAAGACCTTTTGTGCCCTCTGTAATGCTTTTTGCGCTACCGCTCACAGGATGAGTATGGGGTGCACAATAAACTAGCCGCCTCCGGCGGCAACAATCAAACAAAAGTCCTTGGAGAAAACTATCTAGTTTCCTCTTGAAGATGTCCACAGTTGTTCCGGCAATATTTCTTGTAGTCGCAGAGAGGATGTTGAACAACCGCGGACCTCTGATGTTTATACAGTGTTCTGTGATTGTTTCTATGGCACCTCTGCTCTTCACTGGTTCACTCTTGCATTTTCTTTCATATCGTTCACTCCAGTATGTTGCTATTTAATGTGTAGATTTGGGACCTGGCCTTCCAATATCTTCCATGTATATATTATTTGATATCCCTCTCGTTCTTTTTTTTTTTTGCTATATAGTCTTAATGGTTTGGCACTTTCCCCTGATAATTCACTTCCATTCCATTCTATAATAATCATTAATAAAAAATCTCGTCGTCTTACTGGTGAGTACATTTTGAGGACTATGAGACGATCCCTATAATTTAGGTGCTTTATCGTGTCTATGTATGCCGTGGATTACAATAACTTTCAAATCCAGGGATCCCATCACAATGGTTGTACTCTTCAAGTCACTTGTGTTGTCCCGTCTTGAGTACTGCTCAGTACTCACTTCCCCCTTCAGAGCAGGAGAGATTGCTGAAATAGAGGGAATACAGAGAACGTATACGGCACGCATAGACGCAATAAAGCACCTAAAATATTAGGATCGTCTCAAAGCTCTCCAAATGCACACAAGTGACTTGAAGAGTACAACCATTGTGATGGGATCCCTGGATCTGAAAGTTCTCGTAATCCATCCTATCATTTTTCTGACTGCCGCAATATTTACTTGGTTATGCTCCCTGAAAGATAAGGTCGTCGGACATCATTATTCCAAAATCCTTGACATGCTGTTTTCCTATTATGGGCAGATTCGATTGCGTTTTGTACCCTGTATTATGTTTCAGATCCTCAGTTTTGCCGTACCTGAGTACCTGGAATTTATCACTATTAAACATCTTGTTATTTTCTGCTGCCCAATCGAAAAATTGTTAATATCTGCTTGTAGTTTTTCAATGTCTTCTGCAGAGGTAATTTTCATGCTGATTTTTGTGTCATCTGGAAAGGATGACACGAAGCTGTGACATATATTTTCGTCTATATTATATGAGCATAAGGAAAAGCAGTGGTGCAAGGACTGTACCTTAAGGTACAGAGCTTTTAACTGCACTTAGACTCGATTTTATTTGATTGACTGTTACTCTGTGTTCTGTTCGACAGGAAATTGAGTATCCAGCGTCCTACTTTATTATTCCCATTAACTTCATTTTGTGTGCTATCAGTCCATGATCACATTTGTCGAATGCCTTGGCAAAGTCTGCGTATACAACATCTGCATTTTGCTTTTCTTCTAGAGTTTCTGTGATTTTGTTATAGTTGTTGAGTAACTGTGACAGACAAGATCTGGCCGCTCTAAATCTATGTTGTCCTGGGTTGTGTAGTTCATTATTTTCCATAAAACTAGAAATTTGATTCCTAATCATTCTTTTGAAAACTTTTATTATGTGTGATGTTAGTGCAACTGGTTTATAATTTTTTGCCAAGGTCCTAACCCCCCTTGTGCAGAGGTGCTGTATCTGCTGATTTAAGTGCTGCTGTTATCTCCCCTGTATCCAGGCTCTTTCTCCATATTACGCTGAGTGCTCGCACTATTGGTACTTTACATTTCTTAATGAATAATGAATTCCACGAGTCTGGCCCAGGAGCTGAGTGCATGGGCATATTGTTAATTTCTCTTTCAAAGTCTTCCGGGTTTGTGTTAATATCCGTTATATTATCTGCAGCTTGAATGTCATTCATAAAGAAGCTGTCTGGGTCATCAACTTTCATGTTGTTTATTGGTGTGCTAAATATAGCCTCATACTGGCTTCTTAGAATTTCACTAATTTCTTTGTTGTCCTCTGTGAACGTACCTTCACTTGTAATTAAAGGTCCAATACTGGTGGAGAATTTTGATTTTGCGTATCTGAAAAAATATTTTGGATTTTTCTTTATCTCTTGTATAGCTTTTTGTTCCAATTCCATTTCCTCAGACTCATATAATCGCTTCAACGTTTGTTCTATTTCTTCTTTCTATTTAGGTTTATTTTCCTTTCTTGAGATAGTCGTGTCTGCCTAAGCATTTCCGTTATTTTTTACTTCTCCTGTACAGTCGTCTGCGTTCTCTTTCTAGAGTGGTCCTCTTTCTGCCCCTCCTCACAGGCACGTGCTTCAAGCAGACCTTGTAAGCTTCAGCTGTCAGTGAAGCTATTCCCTGTGTGGGAGTTTTGTTTCTTAAGACCATTTCCCATTGAATGTTTGCAAGGTCCACATTTATTTTTTCCCAGTCGATCCTCTTATTGTTGAAATTGAATTCATTGAATACCCATTCTCGCTTGTTGGGTCTCTTAGACCTACTACCGTTATCCTACTACTACCTACTACCAAGTTCATGGTCTGAGTATGAAGTATCTGAGATTGTAATGTCTCTGATTAGTTCATCATTGTTTGTGAATAACAAGTCTAGTGTGTTTTCGTTCCTACTTGGTTCTGTAATTTGTTGATTGAGCGAGAATTTGTCACAGAATCTCAAAAGTTCTCTGACCTGTGGTTGGTTATTTCCCGGGTCATTCCCTGCTATATTTGTGCTTATCTTCTCCATCTTAGACTTGGTAAATAGAGATCGCCAAGGAAGATAATATCTGGAGCTGGGTTCGCTAGGTTATCTAGGATGTTCTCTATTTTGTGTATCTGTTCTGTGAATTCCTCAACCGTTGTATCTGGCGGTTTATATATTAGAATATTAATTAGGTTTAGTTTTTCTACCTTAATTCCAAGTACCTCTACCACCTCATTGGTTGAGTTTAGTAGTTCTGTGCATACCAGGTCTTCTTTAATATACAGACTTACTCCTCCATCTGGCGTAGTTTCTCTATCATATCATTTCTCTACCACAACAACCAACAACCACCATCACCGCCCACAACATCCACCATCACCGCCCACGACAACCAACAACCACCATCGCCGCCCACAACATCCACCATCACCGCCCACAACAACCAACATCACCGTCCACAACAACCACCATCACCGCCCACAACATCCACCATCACCGCCCACAACAACCAACAACCACCATCGCCGCCCACAACATCCACCATCACCGCCCACAACAACCAACAACCACCATCGCCGCCCACAACAACCAACAACCACCATCGCCGCCCACAACAACCAACAACCACAATCGCCGCCCACAACAACCAACAACCACCATCGCCGACCACAACAACCAACAACCACCATCGCCGCCCACAACAACCAACAACCACCATCGCCGCCCACAACAACCACCAACGCCGCCCACAACAATCAACAACCACCATCGCCGCCCACAACAACCACCATCGCCGCCCACAACAACCACCATCGCCGCCCACAACAACCAACAACCACCATCGCCGCCCACAACAACCACCATCGCCGCCCACAACAACCAACAACCAATATCGCCGCCCACAACAACCACCATCGCCGCCCACAACAACCAACAACCACCATCGCCGACCACAACAACCAACAACCACCATCGCCGCCCACAACAACCAACAACCACCATCGCCGCCCACAACAACCACCAACGCCGCCCACAACAATCAACAACCACCATCGCCGCCCACAACAACCACCATCGCCGCCCACAACAACCAACAACCAATATCGCCGCCCACAACAACCACCATCGCCGCCCACAACAACCAACAACCACCATCACCGCCCACAACAACCAACAACCACCATCGCCGCCCACAACAACCAACAACCACCATCGCCGCCCACAACAACCAACAACCACCATCGCCGCCCACAACAACCACCATCGCCACCCACAACAACCAACAACCACCATCACCGCCCACAACATCCACCATCACCGCCCACAACAACCACCATCGCCGCCCACAACAACCACCATCACCGCCCACAACAACCAACAACCACCATCGCCGCCCACAACAACCACCATCGCCGCCCACAACAACCACCATCGCCGCCCACAACAACCAACAACCACCATCACCGCCCACAACAACCAACAACCACCATCGCCGCCCACAACAACCAACAACCACCATCGCCGCCCACAACAACCAACAACCACCATCGCCGCCCACAACAACCAACAACCACCATCGCCGCCCACAACAACCACCATCGCCGCCCACAACAACCACCATCGCCGCCCACAACAACCACCATCGCCGCCCACAACAACCACCATCGCCGCCCACAACAACCACCATCGCCGCCCACAACAACCAACAACCACCATCGCCGCCCACAACAACCAACAACCACCATCGCCGCCCACAACAACCAACAACCACCATCGCCGCCCACAACAACCAACAACCACCATCGCCGCCCACAACAACCACCATCGCCGCCCACAACAACCACCATCGCCGCCCACAACAACCAACAACCACCATCGCCGCCCACAACAACCACCATCGCCGCCCACAACAACCACCATCGCCGCCCACAACAACCAACAACCACCATCGCCGCCCACAACAACCACCATCGCCGCCCACAACAACCACCATCGCCGCCCACAACAACCACCATCGCCGACCACAACAACCACCATCGCCGCCCACAACAACCACCATCGCCGCCCACAACAACCAACAACCACCATCGCCGCCCACAACAACCAACAACCACCATCGCCGCCCACAACAACCACCATCGCCGCCCACAACAACCAACAACCACCATCACCGCCCACAACAACCACTCCTTCAAAGTATTTTCTTAATTAAGACATAAAGTAATTGTCACACAAAGCTGGGCGGTTCCTCCACTTGATGACTCATCGTAGCGTGCTGGGTCCACTTAGACCGCCGACTCCCTTACTCACCCGCCATATTGTCCAGAGTGTGGTGACCGCTGGCTCCCTTACTCACCCGCCATATTGTCCAGAGTGTGGTGACCGCTGACTCCCTTACTCACCCGCCATATTGTCCAGAGTGTGGTGACCGCTGACTCCCTTACTCACCCGCCATATTGTCCAGAGTGTGGTGACCGCTGACTCCCTTACTCACCCGCCATATTGTCCAGAGTGTGGTGACCGCTGACTCCCTTACTCACCCGCCATATTGTCCAGAGTGTGGTGACCGCTGACTCCCTTACTCACCCGCCATATTGTCCAGAGTGTGGTGACCGCTGACTCCCTTACTCACCCGCCATATTGTCCAGAGTGTGGTGACCGCTGACTCCCTTACTCACCCGCCATATTGTCCAGAGTGTGGTGACCGCTGGCTCCCTTACTCACCCGCCATATTGTCCAGAGTGTGGTGACCGCTGACTCCCTTACTCACCCGCCATATTGTCCAGAGTGTGGTGACCGCTGACTCCCTTACTCACCCGCCATATTGTCCAGAGTGTGGTGACCGCTGACTCCCTTACTCACCCGCCATATTGTCCAGAGTGTGGTGACCGCTGACTCCCTTACACACCCACCATATTGTCCAGTGTGGTGACCGCTGGCTCCCTTACTCACCCGCCATATTGTCCAGTGTGGTGACCGCTGACTCCCTTACTCACCCGCCATATTGTCCAGTGTGGTGACCGCTGGCTCCCTTACTCACCCGCCATATTGTCCAGAGTGTGGTGACCGCTGGCTCCCTTACTCACCCGCCATATTGTCCAGTGTGGTGACCGCTGACTCCCTTACACACCCACCATATTGTCCAGTGTGGTGACCGCTGGCTCCCTTACTCACCCGCCATATTGTCCAGTGTGGTGACCGCTGACTCCCTTACTCACCCGCCATATTGTCCAGAGTGTGGTGACCGCTGACTCCCTTACACACCCACCATATTGTCCAGTGTGGTGACCGCTGACTCCCTTACACACCCACCATATTGTCCAGTGTGGTGACCGCTGACTCCCTTACTCACCCGCCATATTGTCCAGTGTGGTGACCGCTGGCTCCCTTACTCACCCGCCATATTGTCCAGTGTGGTGACCGCTGGCTCCCTTACACACCCGCCATATTGTCCAGTGTGGTGACCGCTGACTCCCTTACTCACCCGCCATATTGTCCAGTGTGGTGACCGCTGGCTCCCTTACTCACCCGCCATATTGTCCAGTTTCTTTTTTTTTTTTTTTTTTTTTTTAATATTATTTTCTACCACAGACGTGGCCACACATTTACAATGCTAACCAGCATATATACATTTTCTTCTGTCCTCCATGGACAGGGTTAGAGAAATGAATATTGTCCAGTGTGGTGACCACTGCCTCCCTTACTCACCCGCCATATTGTCCAGTGTGGTGACCGCTGGCTCCCTTACTCACCCGCCATATTGTCCAGTGTGTGGTGACCGCTGGCTCCCTTACTCACCCGCCATATTGTCCAGTATGTGGTGACCGCTGGCTCCCTTACTCACCCGCCATATTGTCCAGTGTGGTGACCGCTGGCTCCCTTACTCACCCGCCATATTGTCCAGTGTGGTGACCGCTGACTCCCTTACTCACCCGCCATATTGTCCAGAGTGTGGTGACCGCTGGCTCCCTTACTCACCCGCCATATTGTCCAGAGTGTGGTGACCGCTGACTCCCTTACTCACCCGCCATATTGTCCAGAGTGTGGTGACCGCTGGCTCCCTTACTCACCTAATATATTGTCTACAGTTTAGTGACCGCTGACTCCCTTACTCACCCGCCATATTGTCCAGTGTGGTGACCGCTGGCTCCCTTACTCACCCGCCATATTGTCCAGTGTGGTGACCGCTGGCTCCCTTACTCACCCGCCATATTGTCCAGAGTGTGGTGACCGCTGGCTCCCTTACTCACCCAATATATTGTCTACAGTTTAGTGACCGCTGACTCCCTTACTCACCCGCCATATTGTCCAGTGTGGTGACCGCTGGCTCCCTTACTCACCCGCCATATTGTCCAGTGTGGTGACCGCTGGCTCCCTTACTCACCCGCCATATTGTCCAGAGTGTGGTGACCGCTGGCTCCCTTACTCACCCGCCATATTGTCCAGTGTGGTGACCGCTGACTCCCTTACTCACCCGCCATATTGTCCAGTGTGGTGACCGCTGGTTCCCTTACTCACCCGCCATATTGTCCAGAGTGTGGTGACCGCTGACTCCCTTACTCACCCGCCATATTGTCCAGAGTGTGGTGACCGCTGACTCCCTTACTCACCCGCCATATTGTCCAGTGTGGTGACCGCTGGCTCCCTTACTCACCCGCCATATTGTCCAGAGTGTGGTGACCGCTGACTCCCTTACTCACCCGCCATATTGTCCAGAGTGTGGTGACCGCTGGCTCCCTTACTCACCCAATATATTGTCTACAGTTTAGTGACCGCTGACTCCCTTACTCACCCAATATATTGTCTACAGTTTAGTGACCTCTGGCTCCCTTACTCACCCAATATATTGTCTACAGTTTAGTGACCGCTGGCTCCCTTACTCACCCAATATATTGTCCACAGGTTAGTGACCGCTGACACTCTTACTCATCCGCAATATTGTCTACAGGTTAGTGACCGCTGGCTCAGAGTAGAGGAGGAGCTGTGAGGTGTACTCACCTAGTTGTGCTTGCGGGGATTGGGCTCTGCTCTTTCGGCCCGCCTCTCAACTGTCAATTATTCAACTGTTACTAACTACTAATTTTTTTCCACACACTCACACACACCCAGGAAGCAGCCTGTTACGGTCTCGTCACCTTCGTCAGAGTGTAGAGTGCCAATTCCAGCGCCATCTATGAGTCTGCACTCAAACTCCCGTGATATTGGATGCTACGTGGTCAACGCCATCTATTGGTGGTGGCATGACGTCGGCAAATGGCTCTGGTTTCCTGCCTCAGTCAGACAGAGAGGTCGACGTGGCTGACCTCTGGTGGTGGGCGTATCAAGACCAGCGCCACCTAGATTGTGCTACAGAGCATAATGTCAACTCCCTGGTAAATGAGTGTTATCTCATGGTTTCCCCAGTTTACCATCCATTTAACTGATGACGTTTTATGTCCACAGGGGTGACGTGTTGAAGCAGTCGTACTGAGAAACGCAGTTTACCTTGGGCAGTCCACGTACTCTCAGCTTGGTCCTGGAAGACTAAGTAAGCCGCCTCCGATCTGAGCAGTGTGTTAGCTGCTAAATTACGCAGTGTTAGTAGAGATCGGCGTACCCCGGGATTGGCTTAGGAGAGTAACGGACGACAGTGAGGTGCCTGTAGTGAAGTGCTGCTAGCATGTTGCTAGAGGCTTCTGCCCGGGGTTAGCTACCCCTGTATATGGTTGTTTGTGAGTCAGCGTGATCGCTGAAGTCCTCTGCCAGTGGAGAGCAAAAGAGGGGTGTAGGCACCTCGTGAGAC
Source organism: Procambarus clarkii (assembly GCF_040958095.1). Taxonomy (NCBI): domain Eukaryota; kingdom Metazoa; phylum Arthropoda; class Malacostraca; order Decapoda; family Cambaridae; genus Procambarus; species Procambarus clarkii. The sequence continues at coordinate 21,535,068 of NC_091170.1, forward strand.
TGTGTCGGTGGACTGGCACATGTAAAAGGTGAATTCACCAGTGTTTGGTCAGTACATGTGCACGGTAGTGGGCGGGGGAAACCCTAGAGTTGGTCAACACTGCCAACGTTTGAGTGTCCTGTGTGAAAGTGACACTAATGTATATACGTGTAGTTATAATCTATTTATTCATATATATATTTTTAATGGTGTAAGTGTAAATATATTGGTGAAGGGAACTGTTTATCCCCCCCCCCCTTGCTCTTTATTGCACTATACAACCATTTCTTGAAAGCATACTACAGACTTGGTGTCGGATACTATAATAGAGGTTACAACATCAAGAACTCCGTTACTGGTCCAAAGTGGGCATAACACAGCCTGTAACAGCTGCCTAACTACCAGGTACCTATTTACTGCTAGGTAACAGGGGCATCAGTATGAAGGAAACTGCCCATTGTTCTTCGCCGGCGCCGGGAATCGAACCCGGCCCACAGGATTACAAGTCCCGTGCACTATCCACTCGGCTACCAGTGCCTCCAATGTGTACTTACCTTGTTATGTTTGTGGGGGGTTGAGCTCTGGCTCTTTGGTCCTGCCTCTCAACTGCCAATCAACTAATGTACAGGTTTCTGAGGCTACTGGGCTCTTATCATATCAACATTTGAAACTGTATATGGAGTCAGCCTCCACCACATCACTTCCTAATGCATTAAATTTGTCTACTACTCTGACACTGAAAAAAATTCTTTCTAACGTCTGTGACTCATTTGGGGCACTCGATTTCCACCTGTGTTTCTTAGTGCGTGTGCCCTTTGTGTTATATAGTCTGTCTTTATCTACCGTGTCAATTCCTCTGAGAATCTTGTATGTGATGATCATGTCCCCTCTAACTCTTCTGTCTCCCAGTGACGTGAGGTTTAATTCCCGTAGTCTCTCCTCGTAGCTCATACCCTTCAGTTCGGATACTAGTCTGGTGGCAAACCTTTGAACCTTTTCCAGTTTAGTCTTATGCTTGACTAGTTATGGACTCCATGCTGGAGTCGCATACTCCAGGATTGGTCTGACATATGTGGTATACAAAGTTCTGAAAGATTCCTTACACAATTTGTTCATTTATTCCTTACACAAGTTTCTAAAGACCGTTCTTATGTCAGCCAACCTGGCATATGCCGCTGATGTTATCCTCTTTATGAGCTTCAGGGGACAGGTCTGGTGTGATATCAACCCCTCAGGTCTTTCTTTCTCTGACTCTTGAAGAATTTCATCTCCCAAATGATACTTTGTATCAGGTGTAGGGAGCAGGAGACCAATCTTCATCACATTACATTTGCTTGGATTAAGTTCTAACAACCATTTGTTCGACCATTCCTGCAGCTTGTCCAGGTCTTCTTGAAGCCTCAAGTTGTCCTCCTCTGTCTTGATCCTTCTCATAATTTTGGCGTCGTCAGCAAACATTGAGAGGAATGAGTCTATACCCTCTGGGAGATCATTTACGTATATCAGAAACAGGACAGGACCGAGTACAGAGCCCAGTGAGACTCCACTGGTGACTTCACGCCATTCTGAGGTCCCACCCCTCACTGTAACTCTCTGCTTCCTATTGCTTAGGTACTCCCTTATCCACTGGAGCCCCGTACCAATTACTCCTGCCTGTTTCTCCAGCTTGTGCATCAGTCTCTTATGGGGTACTGTGTCAAAGGCTTTCCGACAGTCCAAGGAAATGCAGTCCGCCCCTTTCTTCTTTCTTGCTTAATCTTTGTCACCTGATCGTAGAATCGTGTGTGTGTGTGTGTGTTAGTATATGTATGTGCGTGTATTCACCATTCAGGTGTGTGTGTGTGTGTGTGTGTGTGTGTGTGTGTGTGTGTGTGTGTGTGTGTGTGTGTGTGTGTGTGTGTGTGTGTACTCACCTAATTGTGCTTGCGGGGGTTGAGCTCTGGCTCTTTGGTCCCGCCTCTCAACTGTCAATCAACTGGTGTACAGATTCGTGAGCCTACTGGGCTCTATCATATCTACATTTGAAACTGTATATGGAGTCAGCCTCCACCACATCACTGCCTAGTGCATTCCATTTGTTAACTACTCTGACACTGAAAAAAATTCTTTCTAACGTCTCTGTGGCTCATCTGGGTACTAAGTTTCCACCTGTGTCCCCTTGTTCGTGTTCCACCCGTGCTGAAGAGTTTGTCTTTGTCCACTCTGTCGGGAATCGAACCCGGGCCATGAGGAATTCCCCTGAGAATTTTGTAAGAATTTTGTGTATGTGTATGTGCGTGTATTCACCTAGTTGAGCTTGTGGGGGTTAACCTCTGGCTCGTTCGGCCGGCCTCTCAACTGTCAATCTATCAACTGATTTGCTCTTAACCCCTTCCCCAGGAAGCAGCCCGTAGGTGTCTAACTACCAGAAACCTATTTACTGCTAGGTAACAGGAGCGTCAGGTTGAAAAAAAAAACGGCTCATTTGTTTCCGCCGGCGCCGGGGATCGAACTCGGGCCTTTAAAACTACGAATCCCAAGCGCTGTCCACTCAGCCACCTGCCGCGTGCGTGCGTGCGTGTGCGTGAAGGGGACATGTTTGAGTGAGTATTGTAACCGTGGAGAGACAAAGTAATGAAGATAGTTAGTGTAGGAGGGATATTTGGGTCCCCCGCTCTGCGTGTCGGCGAGTCATTAGACTCGCCTGTAATAAAGAAAATTGAGACGGATATCCAGCACCGAGGAAATATATCATGTAAGTATGAGTGGGTCTGGACGTTAGTTAGATGATTATACCTGCAGCTTTGTAGTAACAAAGTTAGTAGGTCGTAGGGTACCCTAATAGTTAGGTCATAGGGTGCCCTAATAGTTAGTAGGTCGTAGGGTACCCCTAACAGGTCGTAAGGTATCCTAATAGTTAGGTCGAAGGGGTACCCTAATAGTAGGTCGTAAGGTACCCTAATAGTCAGTAGGTCGTAGGGTACCCTAATAGTTAGTACGTCGTAGGGTACCCTAATAATAGGTCGTAGGGTACCCCTAACAGGCCGTAAGGTACCCTAATAGTTAGGTCGAAGGGGTACCCTAATAGTAGGTCGTAAGGTACCCTAATAGTAGGTCGTAGGGTACCCTAATAATAGGTCGTAGGGTACCCCTAACAGGCCGTAAGGTACCCTAATAGTTAGGTCGAAGGGGTACCCTAATAGTAGGTCGTAAGGTACCCTAATAGTAGGTCGTAGGGTACCCCTAACAGGCCGTAAGGTACCCTAATAGTTAGGTCGAAGGGGTACCCTAATAGTAGGTCGTAGGGTACCCTAATAATAGGTCGTAGGGTACCCCTAACAGGCCGTAAGGTACCCTAATAGTTAGGTCGAAGGGGTACCCTAATAGTTGGTCGTAGGGTACCCTAATAATAGGTCGTAGGGTACCCTAATAGTTAGTAGGTCGTAGGGTACCCTAATAGTTAGTTAGGTCGTAGGGTACCCTAATAATAGGTCGTAGGGTACCCTAATAATAGGTCGTAGGGTACCCTAATAGTTAGTAGGTCGTAGGGTACCCTAATAGTTAGTAGGTCGTAGGGTACCCTAATAATAGGTCGTAGGGTACCCTAATAGTTAGGGTGGGTGTGGCCGCATGCTGAAGGTCGCCTGCCTCTGGCACAACTTACTATATCACACTTACACAAAATTTCCACAAATTGCACGTTTTCATATTTTTGTGTTAAGACTAAGGTTGCAGCCAACTGCAACTGACGGCAGGAGATTGCAAATTCTTGAAGCAATCCTCATCAATAACATTGATGTTCTAGAAAATAGAACTAATATCTATAGTATTGTCTGTCTGCCTGACACTATTGAGTGTCTGTTCAAAGTTGAGAGGCAATACGCTTGAGGCGAGGCTCACCCAATATGGCAGACTGGCCTGGGGACAAGGGATGAACATAAGCTTGTCGTATATATGTCGTACCTAGTAGCCAGAACGCACTTTTTGGCCTACTATGCAAGGCCCGATTTGCCTAATAAGCCAAGTTTTCCTGAATTAATATATTTTCTCTAATGTTTTTCTTATGAAATGATAAAGCTACCCATTTCATTATGTATGAGGTCAATTTTTTTTTTATTGGAATTAAAATTAACGTAGAAATATGACCGAACCTAACCAACCCTACCTAACCTAACCTAACCTATCTTTATAGGTTAGGTTGGGTTAGGTAGCCGAAAAAGTTAGGTTAGGTTAGGTAGGTTAGGTAGTCGAAAAACAATTAATTCATGAAAACTTGGCTTATTACGCAAATCGGGCCTTGCATAATAGGCTGAGAAGTGAGTTCTGGCTACTAGGTACGACATATATATATATATATATATATATATATATATAATATATAATTGTTGAACATGACCGAAAGGGTAAGATTAATGATTCTAACACGAATCTTCTCAATATTAATTACGTTTCTCTTCACTGTCGAGGGTAATTGAAAAATTAACCCTCCAAAGTCCATTTTCACATTTTTATTTATGGTTTGACGCCTAGAAGCGTTTCGTAAGAGACTTCTTACAATTTCAAAGACAAATTTTTATGTACTCCGTTTCATGCTTATATTTGTTTTTTGGGTGAGGTGATAGAACACAAACCAATAAGTATTCAATGGGAAAAATGATATATTTACAGTCAGAACACGAATTATTGCGTATTTTCTCTTCTTGCTTCTGTGTTGGTTAGGGGTCTTGAAGTGGGTAGAATGTAATTATGTTAATTGGCTGTTGACTGTTGTTGACTTTTTGATGTGTAGTGCCTCGCTGATGTCGAGTCTCCTGCTGTCACTGTATCTATCGATAATTTCTGTGTTGCTTGTTAATATTTCTCTGGTGACAGTCTGGTTGTGTGAGGAGATTATATGCTCCTTGATGGAGCCCTGTTGTTTGTGCATTGTTAATCGCCTAGAAAGAGATGTTGTTGTCTTGCCTATACAGTGTGATCTTTGGGACTGATAGTCCCCAAGTGGGCATGTGAAGGCATAGACGACATAGGATTCTTTCAAGGCGCTCTGTTTGGTGTCTGGAGAGTTCTTCATGAGTAGGTTATCCGTTTTCTTGTTTTTGTAGTAAATTGTTCATTGTATCTTCTGATTTTTGTCTGTGGGGATAATGTTCCTATTAATAATATCTTCCAGGACACTTTCCTCAGTTTTATGAGCCGTCGAAAAGAAGTTCCTGTAAAACAGTTTAATCGCAGGTACAAGTGTTGTTAGTTGACTCTTCAGAGGTTGCATGGCGTTTCACCTTTCTTTTTATGACGTCTTCAACACAACCGTTAGAGAAGCCACTGATGACTAGAACCTGCCTTACCCTACAGAGTTCTTCATCGACCTGCTTCCAACCAGAGCTGTGAGTGAGTGCCCGGTCTACGTAAGCGTTGACAACACTCCTCTTGCGCCTGTCTGGGCAGTCACTATTGGCATTAAGGCACATTCCTATGTTCGTTTCCCTAGTGTAGACTGCAGTGTGGAAGCCACCATTCCTTTCCGTGACTGTTAATCTAGAAAGGGCAGCTTCCCAACACTCTCCATGTCGTAAGTGAAACGTAACACCGAATTTTGCTCGAATGCCTCCTTCAGCTGCTGCAGATGTCTGACATCAGGTACCTGCATAAAAATGTCATCAACGTACCCGCAGTATATGGCGGGTTTCAAGTCCATGTCAACTAAGACCCTCTGCTCCATGGTGCCCATGTAGAAGTTCGCAAACAGGACACCTAGGGGAGAATCCATGGCGACCCCATCTACTTGATAATATTAATAATATTAATATTATTACAGCAATAATGGAAGGATTAGTGAAGGAACTGGTGAATTTAGTTGGCGCTCTGAGGACAGAGTTGGATTCGCTACGGGAGGAGGTACGACAGCTGAAACAACATCAGGAAGAAACAAAGAAGGCGACCAGTGTTAAAAAGACTTCGTCTTGGCAAGTTGTAAAGGACAGGGGTCTTAAGAAGACCTTGGCAAAACCGACACCTAATAGCCTAAGGACTTCTAACGCATATGATGTGTTAGAGGACGAGTGCTTTTATTGGGTCAAATAGATTGGAAAGTCTTGGGTGTGGGCCGGTCTTAGAGCTAGACGTGAACCCAGCGATAGGTGACGTAAAAGGGGTTTTCGATGTGGACTCAAAATATAACCTATTTAAAAATATTCTAAGCGAAGCCCAGGAATGTAGTATACCATATAAATTGAATAGATCGAATACTAATGATCCAAAGTGAATAACAAAGGATCTGAAGAACTTTATTGGTAAAAAGAGAGCGTGGTACAAAAGGAATGGGGAAGTCAGTTTAGAACAGGAATTCATACAACTGGTTAGAAATACTAAAAAAGAGATAAGGAAAGCAAAAAGAAACTATGAAGTTTGCATAGCAAAGCAAGCAAAGACAAATCCTAAAGGGTTTTTCCAGTTATACCAGACAAAGATTAGGGAAAGGATAAGTCCATTAAAAACTGAGACAGGTCAAATAACAGATAATGATGAAGAGATGAGTAGTATTTTTAATAAATATTTTATCTGTATTTACTAAAGAGGAACTTAACAATATGCCTTCAGCCGAACAAGTATATGTGGGTGGGGACGAGGACAGGTTGACGAGTTTAGCAGTTACCAGGGAAGATGTAATTAAACAAATAGTTAAACTCAAACCAAACAAATCCCCAGGGCCGGATGAAGTGTTTGCCAGGGTGCTGAAAGAATGCAAAGAGGAGCTTTGCGACCCACTGTCTACCACATTTAATAAATCATTAGATATAAGCAGAGTGCCAGAGTTATGGAAAGTTGCTAATGTGATACCAATTTTTAAGAAAGGAGATAGATCACTTGCGTCAAACTATCGACCAATTAGCCTAACGTCTATTGTGGGAAAGTTACTTGAATCGATAATTGCAAATAAAATTCGTCTTCATCTGGAAAAACACAAATTAATAAATGAGTCGCAACATGGTTTTACAAATGGCCGTTCATGTTTAACAAATTTGCTATCTTTTTATTCCAGCATGGTTGAGGCAGTTGATAGTGGTAATGATTGTGATGTCGTGTACCTTGACTTTAGCAAAGCTTTTGATACGGTGCCACATGAAAGACTGATTAAAAAAATAGAGGCTTATGGTATTGGAGGTGCTATATTAAGCTGGATTAGGGCATGGCTATTCCAAAGGAAACAGAGTTAGTATAAATGGGGTTAAGTCAGGGAGGGAAAATGTTGTAAGTGGAGTGCCTCAGAGCTCTGTCCTGGGACCTCTGTTGTTTATAATATATATCAATGATTTAGATTCAGATTTGAGTAGCAACATTTGCAAATTTGCCGATGATACAAAAATCGACAGGGAAATTAACACGGAAGAAGACTCACTATCACTTCAAGTTGATCTAAATAGGGCAAATACCCACCGGGCTGTGGTGGGTATGTGGGCCTGCGGGCCGCTCCAAGCAACAGCCTGGTGGACCAAACTCTCACAAGTCGAGCCTGGCCTCGGGCCGGGCTTGGGGAGTAGAAGAACTCCCAGAACCCCATCAACCAGGTATCAACCAGGTACCAGGGTTTTGAAATGGTCAAAGGATTGGCAGATGCAGTTTAATGCTGATAAATGTAAAGTTCTGAGGCTAGGTAATGATGATAGAGTTACAAGATACGAGCTAGATGGTGTTGAGATTGCGAAGTCGAATTGCGAAAGGGATCTGGGAGTTATGATAAGTAAGAATTTAAAACAAAAGGATCAATGCATGAATGTTCGTAATAAGGCAAATAGGACACTGGGATTTATTAATCGAAGCGTTAGTAACAAGACACCTGGTGTTGTTCTTCAGCTATATCTTGCTCTGGTTAGGCCCGATTTAGATTATGCAGTTCAGTTTTGGTCGCCGTACTATAGAATGGATATAAATTCGCTTGAAATACAATACAATACAATACAATTTTATTTAGGTAAGGTACATACATACAATAAATTCATACAAGGATTGGTTGACTTATAGGTAGAGCTAGTACATACAATGCCTAAAGCCACTATTACGCAAAGCGTTTCGGGCATGATAAACTTAAATGACAAGCTTAATACTAATTGAGCATAATGAGTAGAATGAAAACAAGAAATGAAAACATAGATGAAAAAGCAGCACAAATACAATTATGTCGACAAACAGCGCTCTTTAAAGAAAAAACAGACATTGGTTGACAATAGAAGGGTAAGGTAGGTTACAGGGAATTTATTAGGTATAGCTTCGCTTTTAACTTAAACTGGTTGAGAGAGGTACAGTCTTTAACATGGTTGGGAAGGTCATTCCACATTCTGGGCCCCTTGATTTGTAGAGCATTTCTAGTTTGATTAAGTCGTACTCTAGGAATATCAAAACTGTATTTATTTCTAGTGTGGTGCTCATGGGTTCTGTTACAACCTTCTATGAAGCTTTTGAGATCAGGATTGGCATTATAGTTTAGCGTTTTATATATGTATAATACACATGAGAGAATGTGCAGTGACTTAATGTCTAACATATTAAGAGATTTGAGTAGGGGTACCGAGTGATGTCTGGGGCAAGAATTGGATATTGTTCTAATAGCAGCTTTGTGTTGAGTAATTAGAGGACGTAAGTGATTTTGGGTAGTAGAGCCCCAAGCACAAATACCATAGTTGAGATATGGATAGATAAGGGAGTAATAGAGAGTCACCAGGGCAGGGCGTGGTACATAATATCTGATCTTAGAAAGAATGCCCACAGTTTCTGAAACTTTGATATGTTTAGAATGTGTCCCTGGAAATTCAGCTTGTGGTCAATGAGAATGCCAAGGAATTTGCCATCTAATTTGTTACAAATTTGGGTATTGTTTATTTTGAGATTTATTTGATTAGAGGATTTATTGCCAAACAGAATATAGAAGGTTTTGTCAATGTTAAGGGTGAGTTTGTTGGCAGTTAGCCACAGATGGACTTTATTTAGCTCAGTATTTACTGTGGCATTTAGAGCAAGGGGATCAGGACTGGAGTAAATGAAGGTTGTGTCGTCAGCAAATAGAATTGGTTTGAGGTGTTGGGAGGCATTTGGAAGGTCATTAATGTAGATGAGAAAGAGGAGAGGGCCAAGTATGCTGCCCTGGGGAACACCAATGTTGATGGGTAGGGTGGGAGAAATTGTATTATTCACAGAAACATATTGGAGCCTGTCAGTAAGGTAGGATTTGAGGTATTGTAGGGAGTGTCCTCTGACTCCATAATGATGTAATTTAAGAAGGTTTTGGTGGTTGACAGTATCAAAAGCTTTACGCAGGTCCACAAACAACCCAACAGGGAACTCATTTTTATCAAGAGCTGTATGAATCGAGTTAAGCATACTAATAAGTGCATCGTTAGTGCTTTTTTTGGGTGTCCAAAATGTGTGTTTCACATCCTACGCATATTCACATCCTCCCATCCTACGCTGTGAATGTGTCCAGCGTAGGATGACTAAGTTAATTCCCCAAATTAGAAATTTTTATATGAAGAAAGATTAACAAAGCTTAAATTGCATTCACTGGAAAGGCGAAGAGTTAGGGGTGACATGATAGAGGTTTACAAGTGGATGAACGGACATAACAAAGGAGATATTAATAGGGTATTAAAAGTATCAACACAAGACAGAACACGAAACAATGGGTATAAATTGGATAAGTTTAGATTTAGGAAAGACTTAAATTAAGGGTAAATACTGGTTCGGTAACAGGGGTGTTGATTTGTGGAACCATTTACCGCGTAACGTGGTGGAGGTGGGGTCCCTCGATTGTTTCAAGCGCGGGTTGGACATGTATATGAGTGGGATTGGGTGGTTATAGATAGGAGCTGCCTCGTATGGGCCAATAGGCCTTCAGCAGTTACCTTTGTTCTTATGTACTTGCTTATACATGTGCCCACCGCGACTCAAGAAGGGTGAGAAATATTGAGAAATATTTTTTCTCAAATCAAACATTAAGATATATTGAGAAGATTCGTGTTAGAATCATTAATCTTACTGTTTCGGTTATATTCAACAACATATGTTTTCAAGAAAGACTGCTACCAAAATATACTAATATATATATAATATATATATATATATATATATATATATATATATATATATATATATATATATAATTTATATTTATATTTTAAAGTTTATGAGGGTACCACCTCTGGTGCCAATGTGGGGACCCATAGCCTCAGAGAAGAAAATAAAAAGTATTCAGAGAAGACCTTGTGGTTTCTCACTGAACACTAATATTATCTTTTCCTACCACCCCCATTCTTTTATATATACACACACATATATATATATATCCATATAGCGAAACCTGAAGATAGCACACTCCTAGGAGCCCCCCCTGGGGTTGAAAGCTATCGATGAGGTTCTTGATAAGAAAATCGCCGACCTTAAGAGGATGGATGGGAGGACTGAGGATATTGACGCACATGATGCACTCTACCTCATCACCAGATGCCTGTCCTTCACCAGGTTAACCTACTTTCTGAGGTGTTCACCATCCTACAGTAGCCAAAAACAAGAAAGTATGACCTGTTACTAAAATCAATGGTAGAAAAAGCCCCCAACCTCTCTTTTTATGACCTACGGTGGAAACAAGCCTCTTTTCCCATAAGAATTGGGGGGTCTCGGAGTTCGAACAACAACGCAAATCACTGTACCAGCCTTCTTGTCGTCCTCGGCATCCGACGACCTAGTGAAGGAAATTCTACCTGCCTACTTACATCAGCTGGCAGGTGTACACGATCCCAATTTTATACACTGTGCCACCAAGTGGGCCTCTCGTGCAGGCCCATCATCTCAACTACCATTCCCAAAAGCCCACAGGCAATCCAGCTGGGATGGCCCCATTGTAGACCAAATTGCTGCAGAGTGCCTGGGTGCTGCAACAACACAATACGACATTGCTCGCCTCACAGCAGTAGCAGCACCATATGCAGGGGATTTCCTGTTAGAAACCCCAATGTCGGCAATTGGCACACGTCTCACACCACTCGCTCTCTGAATTGCTGTAGCCCTCCACCTTGCTGCCCCAATCCACACCAAATATAGATGTATTTGCGGCGAGCTGGTGGCCGACAGGTACAGCCACCATGGCCTACTCTGTCAAAGCACAGGGGGATGGCACTCAAGGCACAGTGAAGTTAACGACATCATCAATAGGAGACTCACCACAGCTGGATGCCCAGCTGAAAGAGAGCCTCGTTACCTAACTCCCCCTAACTCTGATGCTCTTATTGGTTGCCCAGATGGTATCACAGTGAATCCCCGAGAAGAATGGCAACAAGTTGGTATGGGACTACATGCATATCGACCCTGGCTAACACATACATTGACTTCAGTGTTGCATAACCGGGTGGCGCTGCCACTCACAGGGAATCAACCAAATCCTGTAAGTACAGATAACTGGATCACCACTACAATTTTGTCCTCATTGCTTCTCAGACACTCGGTGCCTGGGGTAAGAGTGTCACTAGTTTTTTTAAGGAACTGGGTTCTAGGTTAGTTGAAACAACAAGATACCCTAGAGCTACCAACTTCCTTTTCCAGCGCCTCAGCGTGGCGATACAGAGGGGAAATGCACACTGCATTCAGGGTTCCTGCCCGCCATCTGAGGAGCTGGCGAAACTCGACAACTTATGATAGTCATCTTTGTACCATATATGTAACTCCTTTTTTGTAACCAAGTTTAAATAAAACAAACATACATGTATATATACAAAAGAATGGGGGTGGTAGAAGAAAATATTAAAGTGTTCAGTAAGAATCCACAAGGTCTTCTCTGAATACTCTTTGTTTTCTTCTCCAAGGCTATGGGTCCCCACACTCACACCAGAAGAGGTGGTACACTCACAACTATATATATATATTCTCTGTTCCACAAATATGTCGTTTGCACTTCCTCTCTGTTCCACAGATATGACACCCTTTAACTATTGGGTTTATTACCTCCCAGCAGCACTTGTAACCAAGTCTGAGTCTGTGTATGGCTACTGCAATATCTCTGGATATCTTTTTGCCAGGCTTGAAAGAGTAGTACTCAGTGGCTTGTTCGTACCACATCGCAGTGGATCTTCCTTCCGTTACTTTAGCTCTGTGGCGACTTTTGATAGTTGGGAGTATTTTCATCTTGATTTGCTCTTTAATCTGCGAGAAACTTGGAGGTATTTGAACCTGTACAACAAGTAGAGCAGTGGCAGTTTTTGCTAGTGAGTCTGCCTTGTCATTACCATCTATGCCAATGTGACTTGGTATCCAATTTAGGGTGATTGACAGCTCTAGATTGTGTGCTTCTTTTCCTATATGTAGAAATTCGGTGATGAGTTGTATATTATCTCTGTGCGGCTGGATAACAATGCCTGGAGCGAAGATTTAGAGTCGGTATGAATGATGATGACATGTAAATTATTCTTAATTTTATAATTTATGGCCTCCTTCAGGGCATATAATTCTGTTTGCAATGTTGAGCAACCACTATTCATGCTCCAGTAAGCTTCATGGTTGTTAGTGTAAACTGCTGCCCCAGCAGAACCTCTTTCTTGATCAACTGATCCGTCTGTGAAGATGTGAGTGGTTGTAGGTCTTGAGATGGTTTCCATTTATTGCTCTGTAACGGCTTTGAGCCTCTCTGAGTCACATGTTGATTTTTAAACTGGTAATCCTTCGATGATTATCTTTAGACTCGATTCTTCCAATGGTGCTGATAAGGACTATCTTCTCCTTTGTTTTAATGGTCCATTTCAAGTCTACTTTCTCTAGAATCTTGAGCAGATTATCCGTTCATTCGCTTGCTTTATATTGAAGGTTTCTGTGAAGCGATCTGTGTATGCTGCCTTTGATTGACAGTCTGGCGGTGGTTCCAACAAGTTTTGCTGTTATGGCGGCTATTCTTTAAACAAAACCAAGATTCTGTTTTCTGTTAGATTCTGTTTTCTAAGGCTGGTAAGTTGGTTTCCATTCTTAGATTCTCTCGACGCGTCCATATAGGTGCTCCCAGCATTGTTCTGAGGGCATCATTTTGTGGCACTTCCAGTTCCTCCCATTGGTTATCACTGAGGAATGTAAGAGTAGGGGCAGCATAGTCAATGAATGACCTAACTGCTTGAACGCAGTACATTATTAGTACTGGTGAAGATGCAATATCTCCAAGACTTGTCAGGGAGCGCAAAGCTGAGTTTCTGGCTTTACAACGTTGCCGAAGATATTCAATTTCTTGAGTAAATTTCAACTGGTTGTCTATTATGACTCCTAGGTATTGAAAAAGAGTAACTCGCTCAATTTCATGTCCTTGTATTGTGAGTCAGATGTCTTGAGTTCTCATTTTAACTGCCATTGCTTTGGTTTTATTGCTGTTTATTTTCACTGCTATGCGTTCCGCTTCCCTGCTGATGATGTCCAGGTATTTTTGTGCATGGTTCCTGGCAGCTTTGCCATTAATGATGACCACAAAGTCGTCCGCATATTTAAACAGTTTGGCTTTTGGTATCTTGAGCTTCATGAATTGTTCCATGAGACAGTCGATGAAGAAGGGGCTTAGTATTCCTCCCTGTGGAGTCCCATTTTCCAGTCTCTTTGAGAAGCATGTTTTTCTTTGAAATTTGACTTTAGTTTCTCTGTTGAGCAGACTTCCTCTGGCAAAGGCAAGAGCGTGTCCTTTGATTTCCTTATCCACAAGGCAGCACAGTGTAGCTGGAGCATTGGCTAGCTCGATTTTTTCAAGGTCCAAAAAAATAAGGATTTCTGGTTTGTCATTGATTTAATCAAGGAGGGAGGTAAGGCATTCTGGTTTTCAAACATCTTTTCTGTAAGCAAACATATTTTGGTGCAGTGGATTGGCTTTCCAGTAAATACGATTAAGAGCCATTCTTTCAGGAGTTTTGGCCAGACAGTTTGTTAATGAGATAGGTCTTGGATTTCCCGGGTCTTTGGGTTTTGGAATGGGAACTCTAATTGCACTGTTCCATGAGAGTGGTAGAGTTCTTGCCACCCAAACTTCATTGATGAGATTCAAGAAGGCTTCTTTACCCTTTTCTCCTAGCTTGGTCAGCATGTTGTAAATGGTTTTGTCTTCAACTGGAGCTGTGTTTTTGGTTTTCTTTGTAGCTCTTCTGATTTTATTTTCAGATTGAAAAGTTGGTCTAGTTTGTCAGACATCGTCTATTTTGGTCCATCTTGCCACTTGGATTTTCTATTAGTGAGTCAGAGGTGCCTGAGGAAGTTGAGTGGAACTGACTCTTGAGGCAAATAAATTTGATAATCTTTCTGCTTCTTGCTCTGGATGAACACGATGTGGCGGAGCAGGAGGTGATTTTCCTTTGGCCCTCTGCCTCCAGATGTCGCCTAAGGATGTATGCTGATTTAGCTTGGCACACCACTCGAACCATTTTTCTTTGAGTTTTGCCGTTTCTTCATGCACATGATTTAGGACAGCTCTATTAAGTTCCAGTTTAGCTTCGGTTTTGTCTCTTCTGAAATTCTTGTGTTCACAATTTACTCTGTTATGTAGTTCTTTGATCCTATCACAGTAATACCAATGGTCCTTATGTTGTTGGGTAATTATTTTCTTCTTTGGGATGGCGTGATTTGCTGCTCTATGTATTGCATTTACTAAATCTTTTTCCATTTCTTCGGTGTTGTCAGGAGGAGTGTAGTTTTGAGAGATTCCTGAAACTTCGTCCAATCTGCTTTGACAAAGTCCCATCCGGGCTCGGGAGCTGGAGGTCTGGGAGGTAGTGCTATATTAATAACTTTATAGCAAAGTGGTCACTAGTCAGCACATGGTCAACTGAACAATGACACAACTCATAAATACTGGTGGAGACAAACGTGATGTCCAGCTTCCCCTGACCAATATGGGTTGGTTCCGTCGAGTTTAGCAGACAAATTCCAGGCACTTCATCCAAAAGGTGTTCAATATGTCTTCCGTTGGCGTCGGTTCTTGGTGAATCAAGAAGTAATTCACTATGAGCGTTGAAGTCACCCAAGATGATAGTAAGTGTGGTGACTGTTATTTCAAAGATTGCAAAGAGAGCCATATCGTGTTCTCTATGACTCCTGTATACATTGAAGATGGACATCATTGAGTTCCTCAAAGTGAGATTAACTCCAATAATTTCGACGTCCTCACCACAGTCAGGCAGGTCTGTAAATGGCGTGACACTGATATGATTTCTTACTAGTAATGAAGTGCTTCTGGTGCCACTTTGTGCCATAGGACAGTGGAAACCTTAATTCCTGGGATATTGATACTTCTTTCAGTCCTGGTGAGTGTTTCTTGAAGTAAAACACTATCAATGTTGTCCTTGAGAAGCACTGCTCTGAGTGTTTGTGCTTTGTTTTTGAATCCTTGAATATTCTATTGTATAATCTTGAGATTGACCATTATTTTGTTAGAGTTGAATCCATTGAGTCTATGGTGGTTTCTAAAGTGGAGATTTCCCCGACGGCTTCTTGGCTGGAGTGGAGACTGCTATTGGGTGCTGAAACAATTCAGTTTCGTCACCTTCTTCGACTTCTACTTCGTGAACCTATTCAGGTAGAGCTTGTAGAATTGTGGAAGAAATAGTTTCAGTAGTCTTTTTAACTCTGTTAACATTTACTTCTTTGACTGAGGGTTGGTCTGTTCTAGTGTCTCTGTCAGGGTAGCAATAATCATTGGAACAGTGGTCACTTGATACGTCTTTGGCTGCTTTTTTTTTGTCTTGGTAGGTGAGGAGACTCTTGGTTGGGTCGTGGTGTCTTCGCTACATCCAGCTACTGGGACATTTGGTGATGTAGGGATCGTCATTCGTGCTTGGGAGGTCTTGGAGGCAATAGCAGGTGTATTCCTTTTGCTGCCCTGATCTATTCGGTTCTTGTTGCAATGGCTTTGTTTTCTCCAGTTATTCGAGGTCCTGTTCTTGTTTAGATTGGAAGGAGTTGGTGATTTAGTCTGTTGGCGATTTTTATTTTCATTTATTCGGACTTGCCGAGGAGTGTACCACTGGGTTTTAACAGAGGGTCTGGTCGATTGTGGTCTAGAAGTTGTGGCTTTGGGTTGCTGGGTAGATCCAAAGGCTTGTGGCGTGATGTGTATCCCAGCAGTTTGGACATTATGCGTTTGTTGGTTTGCCTTCTTTATGCAGATATTTGCATATGTCGATGTTGTGTAGCTGGCTGCATACTCCACGTCGTTCCGGACCTCTGCAGCCATCTTTATCATGGCTGAAGCACAGACATCTGTAACAATGTGTGGTCTCTAGACCGTATAGCCTGAACTGTCCTTAAGAGCGAGAATGATGTTCATTTGTTTAGATTTAGCTGCTATGGACGAAATGTCTATGTAGCACAGGCCGTAGTGAGCCCGTAACTGAGTTCAGT